>NC_133590.1:16246510-16599010 GCF_964106895.1 Numenius arquata
AAGCTTTAAAAGCAATAATATAATTATACCGCTTAAACGACAGGGGCAGCGGATGCGGCGCGACACCGCCTCCGGTACCGGCGGTGCGGGCCGAGCGGCAGCGGGGAGGCCGGGGCTCGGCCGCCGCTCGCCCCACCGAGCCGTGCCCCCCGGCAGCGGCCGCCGAGCGGGTCCCGGCGCCTTTCGGAGGAGTTCCAGGAGCGTTTCCCCATCCACCCAGAAGCGCCCGGAACGCCCTGAGGAATCCCAGGAGCGCGCGCAGCAATATGGTTATTACCGGATGATATTTGGGAAGAAAGTGCTAATGGGCAATCTGGTGTTTATTTTGAAACTGCTAACAATGATTTTTCTCTGGTAAAAAGGCAGTGTCTGGGCGCACGGCTGAGTGGGTTTTGAGCATGGGCTCTAACAGATGGTGCGGAGCTTGAGGTGCGGGCTCGCCCCTCCGCTCCCGGCGCCCGCCGGGCTGGGGGAGCGCCTGCCCGGGCTCGGAGCAGCCTCCCTGCCTGCTTCCCTCGTTCCCTGCCTGCTTCCCTCGTTCCCTGCCTCCCTGCCTGCCTCCCTCGTTCCCTGCCTCATTCCCTGCCCGCCCGCCGGGAGGGCTCGCCTGCCCGCGACCCCGGGGCCGGGGTGCAGAGGCGGCCCCCTGCAACCTCCCCCGGTGTTAATTAGCGGGGGGGTGGGATGATGAGCCTAATCCCGAGCAGGGCTCCCTCCGGGGCCGCGCCGCCGCTGGGGCAGCCCCGGGAGGCGGCGGGGGCCGAGCGGGGCGGGGGGGCCCCGCCGCCAGGTATTGTTTTGCGGAGCGAGGGGGTAATATATGACAGCGCAGACATAACAAGCAGCCTGTGGCTGCGAGTGTTTGTTGTTGCAGCGTGCCATATAACTTCTGGTGATTGTTACTTTTCCTCTGATGAAACCACGTATTTATAAGTGATTTATTTTTTATTTTGTAGCACAAACAGAAATCCATAAACTGTCGGTTCAGCGCCATTGACTCTTTGATCAGTTACTGGGCTATTTTTTTTTTTTTTTCTTCTCCTCCCGTCAGTGAGGAGAGATTAAAAGCCTTTATTTTCAGCACTCTTTCTGCTGCAAAGGTACGGAGCCCAAATGAACGATAAAGTGTACTTAAAACCCAGCCTCTTCGCTCCTTTATTCACCGGTAACGAAACTTATAGCTGCCTAAGTAAGCCTCTTAATTAGACCACTCCAGCGATTTCCGAAAACATTTAGCCGCTATATACAAAGGAAATAAACCCACATTGTCAACTCGAGAGCGCTCCAGAGTTTAAAAGGGCTCCTCTGTAACCGATTGAAATAATTATTGAAGGGTACAACGCCTTCGCCTTTGTCAGAGGAATTGCACCTCGCCTGCCAGCCCTGCTTTCCTCCGGGAGGAAATCACGCTATTTCACTCCTGGAGGGGTTGAGATCCCACCCCGGTTTAGTCGAAGAGAAGCAGAAAGTTTCCGCGGGGTGGGAGCGCGGCCGTGCGCGCCGCCTGCGCGGGGTGCGGGGGCCGCTGCGGGCTCGGCTCCGCCGCCGGGGCTCAGCCCGGGGTCCATCCCGGCCCGGGGAAGGTCTCTCCCGGCCCTCGCTCGGGGACCGCAAAGTTAGCAAAAAAATAATACGTGTGGGCAGGCTTTGCCTCGGCCCGGGGGTGTTACACCCCGGCAGAGGGGCGGAATGGTTTTAATTTCCATCTCTGGCGTCTGATTTCCAGAACACTGTAAATTATTCCCTATTCTCACTGTCCTCCCCCCCCCCCCCAAAAAAAAAATACTAAAAAAAATCATGAAATGTCTCTCCAGAAAAAAAACCCAAAAGTTGATAAAATCCACAGCCGGTGAGTAGCTCTGTCTCTAATTGCTGCGGTGCGACGCCGATAACACGTAGTTATCATCGGAAAAGTTGACCAAGACAGGTTAAATAATTTAATAA
This sequence comes from Numenius arquata, assembly GCF_964106895.1. Taxonomy (NCBI): domain Eukaryota; kingdom Metazoa; phylum Chordata; class Aves; order Charadriiformes; family Scolopacidae; genus Numenius; species Numenius arquata. The sequence goes on from NC_133590.1 coordinate 16,248,455, forward strand.
GGAACCGCTTGTAATTATGTTATTTACAAGGTATGACAGAGGTTTGAGGAAGAAACAGAAGCTGCTCTCAGGGAAACGGGCGGGTTTGGGTGACCCCTGGAGCACGGAGTTTGAATTATGGAGATGGGGGGCTGAGAGGTGAACCTGGACTAGAGGAGAACAAGATGACTTTTCACCTCAGCACATTTAACTTTTAAATCCAAATAAACGTCTCGCGTTACTCGATCGTCGCGTTATAAAAGAACAGGACTAACCCCGGCCGGTTTGGGGGTGCCTGAGGAAGGGGCACCCTCTGCCCCTCTCACCGAGGAAAAATACCGCCACAAAAAAAAAAAAAATAGTTACAAAGGGGGAAAAGTGCATTTAAAAATAAATCTGGGCAAGTTGAGGGAATTTTTTTCTCTTTCCTCTCTGCCTTGCTAAATTAATTATATCAAACATCTGTTCGCATGACGCTGTACTGAATGCCACACACACCACCTCACGATGCCAACGCTTCCTCGAACAGCAACAACACACCTTTTTCGCTTTAAAAATTACCCTCCGATAGCAGCCACCCGAGTTACTCGCTCAGGTAAATTAGAAGTAGGTGCCGTCCGTCGCTCTAATTATCCCCCCGCCCCCTCAAGCGAGGGCAAAACGCAAACTCGGTCCCTTGCCGGTTAAGAAAAGCGCAAACTTTCTCACCTGCTTGGTCATGGAGTCTATTAGACGGACGTACAGGTCCTGCTCCGTCCTAACTCCTGGGGAGGGAAAGCAGAGACAAATTCCTATCAGGATTTCAGCAGCGAACCACCCAAATGACATAATGAAAGCGTGAGGTCAGGCCGTCAACCGCGCCGGGCTTAAAAATAGAATTTAAAAGAAGAAGAATTTGAAAAAATAATAATAATAAAAGAAAAAAAGCCAGAAATGACCCGGTGACGGAGTTCTCGCCCGCTCCTGAAGCCGGCGCTTGGGGGGCCGTGCCCCGGGAAGCCCCCACCCCCCCGGGCCGGTTTGCGGCCGCAGCCGGGGCCGGGGTTCAGGGGGGCCCGGCGGGAGCGGGGCCGGTTGGGGCGGACGGACCCCGCGGGAACCCGGCCCGGGGCTCCGCTCTGCCCGCTCCCTGCGCCCGCCCCGTCCCAATAATTACCATTAATTCGCAAAAGTGAAAAAAGTCACTTAAAAGTGATGTTCTGCTGGAGCAGCTATCGATCCCCTTTTTTACTTTCCACTTCAAGACCGACCGGTTAATCATGTGAAGTGCCATCGACTTATTGATCCGTTATGTTTTGTTTTCCTGATATGCCAAGGAAAGAGCCGTGTTTACACGCGTGTAATTTTAATCTCAAAATCTTTATATCCTTTTCCAAAAGGCCTCGAAAAAGAAAGTAAGACTTTTCTGCGGCACACGGGCGTTCGAAAAACGAGGTAACGGCAACTTACCATTGCTATACAATAACTGAAGTTTATAATGAATCCCATTGTTAGTTTTTTCATTGTTTGGCTCCTGCAAGTAACGATAAATAATTACATTTAGCATGAAAAATATCTCCCTCCTCCTGACGTACATTTTTCTCGCCCCTGAAGCGGCTGGGAATTAACAGTTTGCAGAAATTCAGCCCACTTCGCGGAGCGCTGATGATGTCATTATCTCGGTGCAAATATGTCACGTTTTGCCGTTTTCCCCGCGTTAAAATAAGTCGGGGACGCGGCGAGAAGTTTCTAAACCCGGGATCTGCGCGGAGCGGCCGCAATAACGGGGGGGACCCGCACGTGGTCTGGGCGCCCCTGGAGCCCCGTTATAGGGCTGCCGGGCTCGGAAATTATCTTTCAGCAATTAAATCACACCGAAACGTTTTCCAGAAAAAAAAAAAAAAAAAAAATACAAAAAATAAGATAACAGGCAGACTTACTTTCTCTTTCTCCACAAAGTCCACAAAAGCCGTTCTCTCAATCTCCACCGGCTGCCCCTGCCTGTCGTACAGAGCTAAGACGAAGTGGAAAAAATTGGATTTTCTGAGATTGGAAGGCGGCTGTTTCTCGAAATGTGCCCGAGCCAGCCCCACGCCGCTGCGGGAGAAAACAAGACAAGGCGTGGGTGAGAGCGGCGGGGAAGGGGCGCGGAGGCTCCGCGGCCGCGGGGGGACGCGGGGAGCGCGGAGCGGCGCGGAGCGGGGAGGCTGTAAGTGATACGGGGCGGGCGGGGGGGGGGGTGGGGGGGGGGCGCGAGTGGGGGGGATTTACGGCCGGGATGAGAAATACAGGAGGAGAAAACCGCCGGGAGAGGATTTGGCAGACGTACCTTTGGGCGGCCGTGTTCGCATCCACTACCCCCGCGGTGTGCATCCAGGAGCGGACGGGATTCATCCCGCTGCCCAGCGGCTCCTCTTTCATGGTCGTCCCACCTCTTGGTATATTTTCCTGAATCCCAAACATTAAAACAAATTTGGGCAAAACCAGCTCCTAACCAAAAGGGGTTAAAACTGAGGGAAATGTCAGATACGGGGTGGGTTGGTTGTTGCTTGATTTTCTCTCTCTCTCTCTCTCCTTGGCGGCTGGAATATAAGAGATGACTTTACTCCCTGTGATCAGTAGGAGAAAAGCCCAGTTCAAGTCTTGCTTCCTTCTTCAATCTGTCCTGTATTGGCACGACATAAACAATTTACTGAGTACTTCTGTGCAGCGAGTTGGATGGCGTTCCAGTTTGGTGGTTTAAAAAAAAAAAAAAAAAAAAAAAAAAAAAGAAAAAAAAAAGGAAAAAAAAAAAGAAAAAAGTGTAACTGCAGCCGGCGACACTGCGAGGTTGCTTTTTTTTTTAGGGGGGGAGGGGGGGTAAAAGAATAAATATTTTTGTTGTTGTTTGCAGGCGCGCTCAACGTGGTGTCATCCTAGTATAAAACCGGCCTCGGGAAGGAGGAGGAGGAGGGAGGAAAAAAAAAAAAAAAAAAAAAAAAAAAAAAAGCTTCAGGACACTGCTGAATCGACCACTTTCTGGCAAGCCTCTCCTGCTCCAAAAGACAAATAAACGGAGGGGGGAGAAGGAAAGGGAAAAGAGAGGGGAGAAAAAAAAAAAAAAAAAAAAGGAGAAGAAGAAGAAGGGGAGGAAAAAAAAAAAAAAGAAAAAAAAAAAAAAAAAGATCCTGATTACCGCGGAGGTGTTCCCGGGCACACGCGGGAGAAGGAACGGGGGGCGCGGGCCCGTTGGCGTCTCACGGAATGGACGGGAGGCGCGCAAGAGCCCGGCCCTCCCTCCCCGAGGAGCGCGCCCTTCCCCGGGAGCCGGGCCCCCGCCACGGCGGGGAGAGGTGGCGTCACTGATGACGCGAGCGGTGGGCGGGGTCAGGGCCATATATGGAGCGTGGGGTTCAGGCGCGCGCTGCCGCGCTCCTGGCCGGCCCCCGGTCGTCCCCCCCCCCCCCCCGTCGCCCCCCGGCGACGGGGGGGGGGGGGGGACGACCGGGGGCCGGCCAGGAGCGCGTCCCCAAATCCCTTCTTCAAAGCATCTTCCAGGAACCATCCACTGGTGACCCCCCCGCCCCCCCCTTCGTGGGCCGCGACCCTCGTGGAGGGGTGTTTTGGGGCAGAGGGTGGACAAAGGGTGGGCTGATGCACACCCCCGCTCCCCCCCCCCCCCTCCACCATCACGTATAGAGATAGAGTTATATCGAAACGTATGGATTGGAAGTCTTCATGCACACGCGCACACACACACACACACGTATCTCCACAGCTATATGTCCGTGTATATATATATATTTATATTTATATCCGCCTGGAGTGACGAGCATTTTCCGCCCAGCGTGGGTTAGGACTTCCCTTTTTTTTAATTATTATTATTATTATTTTTTTGTGGGTGTGTGCGAACTGCCAATATTTTTTTGCGAACTGCCAAGGTCCGCGCGCTAATATTTTAATTAATGGGTGAAAATCGAAGTCCGATTTGTGCTATCCCCCCCGATCCTTTCTCCAAGGGGTGAGGGGAAAGGGAAAAAGAAAAAAAAAAAAGAAAAAAAAAAAGAAAAAAATGTGTTAGAAAGCAATCTATTTTGCTGGTGTTGGGGGTTAATGACTATTGCCAAAGATAAGTGAATTATCAAAGCTGTTGCTCTACCCGATCTCAAAATCCATTACATTGCTGGCCGTCTAATTAAATACGTAAGTATAATAAAATCATATTTTATGACTATTTGAGGGTAATGAGATTAGTCTTTAGAAGCGATCGCCACATATTAAAGATGCCACTGTCTATAGAATGTTAATAACCTTAAATCAAAGTGTATGGAAACTATTCACGATAAATTAAAAGAAAACCCCCGTCTTGGTGATCAGCCCGCAGCTCCGGAGGTGACAGCGGGGCAGATGACAAAACCCTCACACTTTTATCGCGGAGGGACGAGCCAACCAAAGTTCCCAAACAATGCGGTGCTCGGGCTGGAGGTGGCATTTGGTGGCGCCGACACATTTAGGGACCTCGGGCGGGCGCCGGGGGGTGCCGGTCCCGTCCCCCCCACCCCCCAGCAGGCAAATTCCCCCCTCCTCAAAACAAGGGGAAAATGCCCAACAACGCGGTGACTGTAACGCGTTCCCCAAACCGCGGAGAACAACGCCCGAGTCGGGTCTTCCCTCCGCGAACGAAAGCGCAACGCTTAAAATCATTTACAGTATCTTTAATTCAGATTACACGCGCCAGGGCGATTTAAATCTGATTACCAAATTAGAAGGTTTTAAAACAAATCCTTTTAAATCTGATACTGTTGACTAAGGAGGGGGGGAAAAAAAAAAAAAGTTGCCTAAGCCCATCACATAAGGTAACGATCCCGCCCCAGAAAGAAAGGGAGTTTTAAACCTTTTTGACAACAAATGCAGCTGCCCCACTATTTTGGACGATATTAAGCGAAAATGAATGCAAATCTGTGTTCAGAAGCCATCTGGCCAGAAATGGGGGAATCAGCTGCTCCTCACAACAGGCTCTGAGCCTGAATCTATTTCAGCTCATTTTCGAGATCATCTGGTCCCGCACCCAAAGCGTGGAAAATACGCTCTTTATCATTCACCAACTTTAGCTGCTTTTTTGTTCCGCTTTTGTGTGTGTGTGTGTGTGTGTGAGTGTGTGTGTGTGAGTGTGTGTGTGTGAGTGTGTGTGTGTGAGTGTGTGAGTGTGTGTGTGAGTGTGTGTGAGAGTGTGTGAGTGTGTGTGTGAGTGTGTGTGTGAGAGTGTGTGTGTGTGAGTGTGTGTGTGAGTGTGTGTGTGAGAGTGTGTGTGTGAGTGTGTGTGAGTGTGTGTGTGAGTGTGTGTGTATGTGAGAGTGTGTGTGTGTGTGTGTATGTGAGTGTGTGTGTGTGAGTGTGTGTGAATGTGTGTGTGTGAGAGTGTGTGTGTGTGAGTGTGTGAGTGTGTGAGTGTGTGAGTGTGTGTGTGTGTGAGTGTGTGTGTGTGTGAGTGTGTGTGAGTGTGTGTGTGTGTGAGTGTGTGTGTGTGAGTGTGTGTGAATGTGTGTGTGTGTGAGTGTGTGTGTGAGTGAGTGTGTGAGTGTGTGAGTGTGTGTGAGTGTGAGTGTGTGTGTGTGTGTCACTCCGCGGCCGGCGGGAGCCCGCCCGGGATGCTCCCCGCTCCGCACCGCTCCCAGGCCGGCATCCCGGGGGGGCAGGGGGTGTACAGCCGTTTCCCCCCCACCCCAGCCCCGGCAACTTCTCCCCGGCCCGGGACGGGCTCGGAGGAGACGGGCGGGAGCGGGGATGGGGCGGGGGGAGGGGGGGGATGCCCGCCGCCCCGGCACCTTGCACCGGAGAACCGGCGGGGCCCCGGCCCGGCGCCGGGCGGGCAGGGGGTGTGAGCGGCTGCCGGGGGCGGCCCGAGCCCTCCCGGCTCCGCAGCCCTCCTCCTCCTCCTCCTCCTCCTCCTCCTCCTCCTCCTCCAGCGCGGCGCGCCAAGTCTCCCTTTTGTGTGAATTTACGGGGTGAGGCTTCAGTGATCCCCCCCGCAAATTTGCATTTAAATAGCGACATCAAGCGATTCGCGTGCCACACACCAGTGGGCTCCCAGATGTCACGGCGGAGCCGGTCAGATGGCCGCAACCCAGCTGTCCCGTCCCCCCCTCCCCTCCCCTCGCCCACCCGCCCCCCGACCCCGCTCCGCGGCCCCCGCACCGCCCGGGCCGGCAGAGCTCCGCGGCCGCGGTAAATCGCGCCTCGCGGCCCGGCCTCGCCTCCGGCCCCGCACCGCATAATAACGCATCATCACACGCCCTGCGTGGATCGCGCAGATTAAAATTGATAGCCTCATTTCCACCGCCGGTATAGGATTCTCCTAAACTTTATTATTATTTGTTTTTTTTTTTCTCGGGACAATCCCCTCGGGACTATTATTTTAATAATTTCACTTTTTTTTTACTTTTTTTTTTTTTCCCCCCCTTTTCCATTTCACGTTTTCCATCACACAAGTTTGAGCCCGTATTTACTTTACCGGCAATTCCGCCGCAGCCCCCGCGGCCGGGCCGCCCTGCTCCGCGCCCCCCCCCCCCCCCCCCCCCCCCCCGTCCCCTGCCCCGCAGCAGCTCCCAGCCCAAAAACTTCTTTCCCAGCGGGAAGTTCCGCCGGGAAGAGGCGAGCGCTGGCCCCGGCTCTCCCTCCGCCTGCCCCCGCCGCCCCGGGGGGCACGGCCGGGCCCGCGCCCGCTCGCCAAGGTGCATATTTCAATTTTATTGTGAGAAGGCGCCTTCGTTACTAACGCGCTGGGCTCCGGGAGGTGTAATTCACGCCCGCTTTAACCGAAACAAATCTCTGCTAACTCTTGTTTCCCGCCCGGCAGAGGAGTGATAAATTTGTATTTTCGGGTATTTTCAATAGCGCGGCGGATGTCCCGGTACCGCGCCCGGCCGCCGGCGGGTGCTTCAGGGCGTAAATTCGCGGCGGAGGAGGTAATCAGCGCGGGGGGCGCAGCGCCGCGGGGGGCCCGGCCCGGCCCTCGCGCGGGGCTCCGCGCAACCTGAGCCCACGGCGGAGCGGCGGCCGCGCAGAGGCCGAGCCGGGGCCCGCCGGCGTGGCGGGGCGCGCAGACCCCCTCCTGCACCGGCAAAGGCCCCCGGTGCCCCGCAAAGGGCAGAGCGTGCGGAAGGGCCGCCCCGCGCGGTGGGTCTGGCCCCCCGGGCCGCCCCGGCTCACCCTCCGCCCGCCTTTCGGCGTTTATTTACCCGGCTTTGGGCTGATTTCAGGACTTTAATTCAAATTCCCGAGCACCCCGGGCCCGGGGAAAAGCCGGCTGGAAGCCGGAGGGGGAGAGCGGTGCGGGGCAGGCACCCGCGTCTGCCGGGCGCGGGGATGCGCAAGAAGCGGCAGCCGGCTCCGCGCTCCGCGCAGGACGCGGCGGGGGCGATGCAGGGCTCGGGGGGAGGACTGTCCCTACCCCTGCCCGGGCGCCGTCGGGGCCGGGCCGCCCCGGTGTCCCTCGGCGGGCCGTACGCGCCCCTTCCCGCGCCCCTGCGCGCCCCGCGGCCAGGCTGCGCGGCGAGGTGGTGCGGCCGCCTCGGAGTAAAGAAACTCCCCGTCGGTGCAGGGGTGTTTTACTCCAGCTGGCGCTTAGCCCTGCGCACCTCCAGGCGCGCTTTCGCGGGCTGCCGCCCTAATATTGTTAAATCAAGAATTAGTTCTCGGGAAAAAAAAAATTAAAAAAAAAAAGAAAAGAAAGATAAAAAGGCTTAAACTCTCCCCGCGCCCGAGTGCCAGCCCTGGCAGCCGCGTGTCCAACGGGAGCCTTTCCTCCGAAGGGAAAACTCCCCGCGGCCGCAGCCCGGCTCCCGGCTGTCCGACGGCGCGGCCCGGGGGATGCTGCGGGGCGGCCGCCCACCGCCGCTCCCCCGCTCCCCGGGGCCGGGGGAGGAGGGGGTTTGGGGGGTCGCGGCTCCGGCGGGCGGAGGGGAAGCCGCCCCCGCGCTGGGGCGCGGAACGGGCGCGGGCGCGCAGGCGGGGCCGCGGGGAGTTGGCGGCCGGACGGGTCCTGTCGTGCGGCGAGAACAATATAAACCGAGTCCAACTGAACAAACAAGGATCGATCAGATAATTTCAGATATTATAATTGGCTTTAATTAAACACACTTCGTTCTAATTAACTCTGAAATTTTAGCATGCTTTGGGACGTTGGTGTCTGATTTGATATTGTCAGTCCAGATGTCCTAATAAAATTCAATCCTCCACTCAAGACTTCAATATTCACTAAGAACAAAATGCAAATTAAATGTAAAACCTAAAGTATCGCCAAAGGTATAATCAAGAAAGGTGTCTCAAAACTTCTCACTTTTTATTACGCAGTAGTTAGAAAATGCAGATTACATCCTAACAAGACCTCTACTGAATAATGGAAACCTTAACTCTTTCGTGGTCGGGGCTCGCTCTGCCCTGGAGGGATCCGCCAGCATCCTCCGCCAACGCGCGGCCCGATATTCGCGGTGCGGGGCTCGGGCGGCCCGAAACGCGCTCGCCCGCGCGGGGGGAACCGGCGGGAGCCCCCGCGGAACGGGCAGCCGGCCGCCGCCGCACTCGCGGAGCCAAACTTTCCGCCTTAACAAGCGCTTTTCTCCCCGGGGCGGACAACGGGAGCTGCCCCCGCCCGGCACCGGGATGCCCGTCTCCCGCTCCGCCACGGCGCAGGCGGCGCGGCCGCGGAGAAAAGCCCGGGAGAAGCCCCGGTCCCGGGCGGCGGGCTCGGGGCAGCGCCCGCTCGGCCACCCGGGCGGGACGCGGATGCCCCGGGGGGGGGGCACGCGGGCGCCGGGGGAAGGTCCCCGTCCCCTCGCCCCGGAGCCTGCCGCCGCCTCGCCGTTTCCCCCGCGAGCCGCAGCGGTCTTTTAAAATAATTAAAGCCCGGAGAGCAGAGCGGTGACGCGCGGAGGCACCGCGGGGTGCGTTACCGGGGGAGCCCCCGGGCTGCGGCTCCCCGTGAGCCCCCCACCTGGCCGCGCCGGAGAGCGGGGCGAGCGGCGCTCGGGAAGAGCAGCTATTCCCACATTAAACATTTGTATGTTTTCCATACTAATGGAGTCACTTAAAGCTGTTGCTAATTTAACTTTTTAAAAAGGCCGCAGCGTGGTGATTTGCATTTTCTTTAGGATATTGAAATGAAGAGAAACCCGCCGGGCGGCGAGGCTGCCCGGAGCGTAGCTGGGGGCCATGCAGAAATAAAACCAGAGAAAGAAAAGAAGAAAGAAAGAAAGTGCCTTCTCTTCCAGACTATTAATAAGCAATTTGTCCCGCTGCAATTTCCATCGCAAAGACAAACGTGTCGGGGCGCCCGCCTGCCCCCCAGCCCGGCCGGGCCCCCGCGGGCCGGCTCCGCGCCTCTCCGCACCGCTCCGCGCTTCCCCGACATCTTCCCACCCCCACCCCCACCCCTCCCGCGCCAAACCGACCCGCGCTCCCCCATCCGGCGGTCCCGCGGGGAGGCGCGGCGGTTGCGCGGCCGGCGGCTCCCCGCGCACCCGGAGGGGCCGGAATTTTTGAAATGAAATTTCCGAAGAAAGGCGCCCGTTTATTTTTGGGTAAACAACAAGTGCTGAGCTCGACATATTCCCCCTCTCGCCGCAGAGACGGCGTCCGCGGCTCTAGCGTGGGGACGGTGTGCCATCTACAGGACACTGCGCGGGCGGCCGCGCTACGCGCCCGCGGCTCCTCGCCGCCGCCGGCAGGCACGGCGGGCCCGCACCCCCCCCCCCCCCAATCCCCAAGTCCCCCCCCGCCCCCTCCCGCCTTGCCATTCCGGGTATGAAGCATCGATTATTTGTTATTTGAACTTTTTAAACATGGCGTTAAAACTTCTCGGGGAGGGGGGGGGGGGGAGAAAGGCTGCGGCGCTGCCCGCGATTTTGAGGCGTTAGATGAAGAGGTGTGAAATGCAAAGATAACGCCGTTTGATTTGTTAGTCCAACTCCGCGATTTGGGAGTTGATGTCCCCACAGACCAGGCTAGCTTTTTCCCTTTATTTATTTTTATTAAAACATCAATCTACTCCGGAGCTGGGTGAACTCAGTTTCACCTAGAGAACATAAAATTCTCCATACCAAGGAAATAAGCACCTTTCATAAATCAACAGTATTCCTGACAGATCGATCAATTTTTGGTTGTTAATCCGAAAGGAGGAGTTTTAATTGCTTCCTGCCTTTTAGCCCGGGCACCCCGGCGGTGCGGCTCCGGCAGCGCCCGGCGCTCCCCGTTTCTGCTCGGGAGGTGAAAAAGCCCCCGGAGACCCCGCGCAGCGCAGCGCAGCACCCCTCCACCCCCCACCCCCAACCGCGCTACCCGCGCGCAAGCGGCCGCCGGCGAGTAACTGCGAGGCGGAACAGAGGTGGGCGCGCAGCGGTGCGCACAGACGCGCGGTGTGGCCCGTCCCAGGTAAGCGGGCGCTCCGCCACCCGCGCCCCCCTCCCCTCCTCCGCCTGCCCGCGCCCCTTCCTCCCTCCCGCCCCCGCGCAGAGGCGCGCAGCCGGGGACGCCGCAGGACCCGCGGCCGCGGGCGCTTACCTTTCGCGGCTAATTAGGCCAGGGAGAGGTTTGTCCGAGGGAAAGCCCCAGCGCGCGCGGAGGGCAGCGTTTATTGAGGAGGGGACCGGCGGAGGAGTGCGCGTGTGCTCTGCGCGCTTTAATACACTACTTACCCACCGCAGCCTCGCCGAGGCTCGGTGGGGGCACGGCGGTGCGCGGAGCGCAGCAGTGCGCAAGCGCCCCCCCCGCGCTGCGCGGGCGGGAGGAGGGCGGGAGGCGCGGGGCGCCCGCGGGGGCGGAATCGGCGGCGCGGTCCCGGGGGGGATAGCGATTGGGGGGGGAAGGGGGGGGGTATCCGGGCCTCGCCCCGTCCCGTCCCGGTACCGCGGACTCTCCCCGAAACCTCCCCCTCGCCCTGCGGGCTGCCCTCCGCTTCGCCCCGCGGAGCGGCCGCCCGCCCCCGCGGAGCTCCCGGTGGGGAGAGGGTCCCGGCGGGGGGGGGGGGCCGGCGGGGCTGGGGCCGGGGCGGCGCGGGGGGGGGATGGATTCTCGGAGCAAAACGCAACAGTTTGTCCTGCGGGGCCGCAGCCTCCGGCGGCGCTCGGTGTGTGCGGGAGCAGCGCTCCCGGCTTTGGGTGACGGGGGGGGGGGAACGGCCGGAGAGACGCTGGGCGCAGCCCTTACAACTATTGAATTTACCCTCTCCAGCTGGAACGGATGGTTACAGCTCGCCCCCCTCTGTCACACCGGGCACGGTGTTGGCAGGTACCGGGTGTCAAGAACTTCTTGGCCGCATGGGTGCTGGGTGTTGGGTGCTGGGTGCTGGGTGTTGGGTGATGGGTGTTGGGTGCTGGGTGCTGGGTGTTGGGTGTTGGGTGCTGGGTGCTGGGTGTTGGGTGATGGGTGCTGGGTGTTGGGTGTGGGCTCGCCCGGGGCTCCTGGGGGTGCAGCGCCCCAGGGCTGCTGCTGCCTACAACAGATCTTATTTTGTTTATTTCTGCGCTTCCCCTCCCTCTCCCAGTTTAGCAGCGGAACTCTGGCAGTACTGGTTAACCTTCGAGGAGGGGATAACCGCTGCGATGAGCTTAAAGGTCCCTCCCAACCTAGGCAGTTCTATCATTCTGTGATTCTGTGGTTCGATTTAGCAACCTCTCTGCTACGGCGGAGACTTTGTAGTGACCCAGCACCTTCGTAAGGGATGTGCAGTCAGGAGATGGGAAGGTATTGAGAAAAACCAAAAGCAGCGGTTCCCAATCAGGCAGATTCCTGCAGTGAAGTGAAGCCGCAGTTTAGGAATGGAGCTACATTCGTAAAAAATAAGCGTATCAGTGCTGATTTTTGTTATAAATTCAGGTAAAGCTCACCTTTAGGTTTATTCTGGCAGCAGATACCTTCCTTGGTATCTGGGCTTTAGTTTGCACAGAGTGACCTCTTTTAGCAGCCAGGAGAGCGGAGAGGCTGTGGGCAGCTGGGCAGGAGCCCTCCGTGTCGGTTTGGAGGACGTTAGACCACGGCTGTGGTGGGCACAGGGGTGGTGGCCGTGGCCAGCACGACCCCTCACGGTGGTGTCCATCCCAGAGCTTTCAGCTTCTGGGCAGGGGGAACCTCACAGGGTCCTTCCTGCTTAATTCCCCCATGGATGAGCTCGGCTGTGGCTCACACCAGCCTGAGTGCTTGGGAAACAGCTGTCCAGATGTGCTGGAGGTGCTTAAAGTTGGGTTTAGACCTAGAAAACCCAACACAACTCTGGTCCTGCTCTCTGGTGTCCTCATGTGTCCCCACTGTGTGTACAGTTACTGGAGGTGCTTCAGCTCAGCGTTCCGTGTGGGGTTCTCCATGTCTGGGGCTTGGGGGACCTGAGATGTGGTGACCCAACCGGAGCCACCCGACAGTGGCCTTAGGAAATCCCGTGGGGGTAACTGGATGATCTGGACCTTACCTGTTTTACAACATACTCATTGCATGGGTTGGGGAAATTCTGGGGGTTCATTCCAGGGAAGCCGAGACACGTGGAAAACTATGAAAAACACACACATTTTAAAAAGTGGTCCTGACTGGGAAGAAAAAAAGGACTCTGTGGGCTTTGGGAAGTCGGCATGGATGTAACCGGGAGGCAGAGACACGGGGAGAACTGGTTGTTCCAGGCCCGAGCCGGGCTGGTTCTGCCCAACCCAACACCTCGCCACAACCCTGGAAACACCCCGTTGGGGAACAGCGGTGAATTTCCTGTCCTCGCGCAGTAACGACTTTTCTTGCACGGAGGCTGAGCTACTCTTATTAAGACAGATAGGTGCTCACAAAATATTTATAAAGCGGGTTCCTCGACAGCCCCACGCCGGTCCCAAGGCAGTCTGTCAGTCTGTCTGTCTGTCCGTCCATCCACACGGGGGCTGGCGTGTGCTCTCCCCCAAACCTTCACCTCCAACCCCCCGTAGCCAAGCACCGCCTCTCCCTACGGCCCCCGAGGAGCTGGCTGGTGCGCGGGGCTTGGAAATTGGTTGTGCCACTCTCCCTCCCGCTGCGAGGAGCGCTACCCATCCACTTTTTAAAATTTAAAAAGATCATATATTTTTCACAGGCTCGTTGTGCTCTTCAGAAAGGAACGCTTGATTATGCTCCAGCCTTTCACATCAACAGCTTGCATACAAACGAGTAGGTGACTGAGCAGCCTCAGGTATTTAAAACACCCAAATTGTACCCTTCCTAAATGCTTTGGGGGGCCTGGCTGTCACAGGGCTGCTCGCAGGCTAGCAGTGGCCCCTTTTATTTTGCCACCGCGTGTATTCTTGGCATCCTTCACTCCTAGATTAAATTACGGTGCTCTGGGACTGCTGTCGAACGGCAGCTACTTAAGTTATTAGAGTAGAACTGTGACAACATCTTGGTGCTCCTTATCTCTTTATTCTTAGCTCACTTTTTAACGCACCGCGCTCTCTATCAGCAGTTTTCATTCCTCCTCCTTTAATCTTACCTCCAGCCTTCAGTGTGTTCCGGTGGCTCCTTTCAGCGCCGAGGCGGCGAAACTCCCGGCTCCAGCTCTGCGGGGATGCTACAGAAGCGCGCGGTGACGTTTCCCCACGGTATAAGCATCTTACCTTTGCAGTTTCACTCTCCCTTCAGCCTGGGGCGTCTCGGCGGCTCCCAAACCAGGGTATTCCTCCCGGCAGCCCGCGCTGGCGGCTCTTTTTCAAGTGGACACGCCGCAACCGTGTCTCAACACGGATAAAACATGGTATTGAACACCTGCAGCTCGCTAAACCCGTCCCGTAGGCGGGAGGCTGGGCTCGGGCACCAAAGTTCCCCCGCAATAAGGTTTCCAGAGAAGTGACTGGGAGTGCACGGTCCTGATCCGTGTCCTACACCTCAGGGTAAGTCCTGCTCCGCTTCTCCTCCGCGCAAGGACTCGATGGTGTAAGGATGCAAATGCAAAACACACCTTCGAGTGACCTCATGGAAACGCTTTTCGGATACGACCCGAGAGCCCTTTGTACAAGAGCCAGGGCATGAGCGAAGCCGTCCCTTGAAAGAGGGATTACTTTCGGCTCGTGAGTTATTTTTAACAACCTTGTATAAAGACTCTGGTTTTAGTAATCGCAAAACCATTTTCCTTGTGTGCTGAAATCTCCCCCAGTTTTTTTTTTTTTTTTCATGCAGAGAGGGAAGTAAGTAAAGCACGATGATGGAAAAGGTCGTACTCTCCAAACCATAAAAAAAAAAGTAATGTCATCTCCTCTAGCGCGGGAGGTTAAAGACTTTAGTGGGAAGTGTCAGGGATGTACGAGGACATCGACTGAAGCGGTGGCCCCTTCCTTAAGCAACTGTCTTTGTGCCCGGCCTGGAATCCCCACAGCCCAGAGCCCTCCTGGAAGCGGGGTCGGGGGGCGGGAGGTCACCTATCGGGGGGCCACCGCTTGGAGGGAAAACCTGGCAGCAGCGCTCGGGGGGCTCCGCGCCAGCCCGAATCCCAGCAAACTTCAGCAGCAGGCTGTCAGGCGAGCGGGAAAGGCAGCCGCCTCCCCCCCGTGTCAGGGTTCCACACCAGAAAAGAGCAGCGACAGGGGATGTTTGCCTCCAGGCCCGCTCGCTAGAGCGAGAGTCTCGCTACCTGCTGATGGAGACAGGTAAAATGAGGGAAGAAAACGCAAACGTTGTGAAAAAAATAAACAACAGCAAGGAGAATATTGAATTTAAATATTGCTAGCAGAGGACTCCACCGGCAGACTCGGCTGGAAATTATCTTAGACACCACGGCACAAAAATGCTTCCTTTTTAAAAGGAAAATGATCTAATCAAGATGTATGTGCGTGGCGATACACTCGCAGGGAGAGTACGCTGGAGTTATCCGCTTCAATTACGCGCGCTTACTGTGTGCTTGTCCTAGCAGAGGATGCGAGTGATAAATATAAAACAGTTTTCTTCCAAACCTGTATCTAAGTTGAGTAACTCAGCTGGCATTCCGAGCCGCACATGAAGTATGGGAAGGAGAAGTTACGAGGTAAAAACGCTGTGAGTATCTGTGAGTAATCGTGTGTACGAGATGCTGTCCTGCAGCCAGCCGGAGGGTGATATCCAGCGGGATGAACCCGTCAGGGAGAATTGTTCATGATCTCTTGGTACGAGAAGAGAAACAGGAGAAGGCTTTTGGGACCCTTGAGCTGGTGAGTTTAGATCCCACCAGTGCCCACCAAAAGCTGGTTTAGAAATGATGGGACTGGCAAAAAAAAAATACTCCATTTCTTGCCCTTGCTCCTATCGCCCCTTTGTGCCCTGCACCTGGTGACGGGGCTGGCCGGGGCTTGGACACCCCGGGGCTCAGGCGCCTCCTCGCTCCTCCTGCCGGAGGAACCTCTGAGGGTCAAACCCACGGCAGATCCGGGACCGTGATTTACAGCCAGAATCACCCCCAAAAAAAGATACACCCAGAAAGCGCAGCCGGGCGTTTCTTACTATTGGAATGGTGATTTGTTCCCGTTCAGGTTGGGTATTTTATAGCATAAATTATGAAAACGGGTGGTATTCCTGCTTGAGCAGCTTTACAAAAAATGAACTTTGGCTCAACACAAGCGGCAAATAAAGCAGGAAACGAGTTTAAAAATGATGCAGGCCTTCATTTCTTTCAAGGTAAAACGACTGGTCCCGGGTGTCAACACCTCGTAGACCTGCCTAGATATGTTTTGAACCCACTAAATAATAGATTTTAGTGTGTTTTTATTTGTCTGCTTTGTTTTGGGTGGAATTATACCCACAACCTGCTGATTTCTGTTACATTACCAGTAAAAATTGTGTTCTGCTGGTTGAATTTACTTCACAATCAGACACTCACTTTATAAGGCACACATATTTAACCGCTCTTTTATTAAGAGAAATAATAAAAGATATAGGTAAGGGCTCATTTGTTATTTATTGGTTTATTTTACTGTAATAGCTGTGAAATTTAGACATGAAGTAAGATACATGTTTTAGGAGTAACCCCTTATGCCCTGTTCTAGTGTATCAGCACAGAAGTGAAGCTGGCCATCATGATACCACAGATCCGAGAAAATAAGAATTTGGGGGATAATTAAACTAATTCTTTAGTGCACCTTGAATATTAGCAGCATCACCCCCATTTGCTACCTGCAATTCTCCATTCCAGCGCCCTGTTAAAAAGTAACGCTGAAAATATGCTTCACTAGCTGCTTTTTTTTTTTTTTTAAGTGATAGATTTATCTCCTAATTTTGCTCTTGTTTCACAGTCTTTTATAGGACTCTTGGACAGTTTATAGATGCCAGCTGACACCTGTAAAGTTCACCTGAAGCTGTTCAGCAATTTAAAACACTGCCATGCAATTTATCTAGAACTCTTAATGCACAAAAAAAAAGGGGGAAAAATTGATTAGAGTCGATGACGAACTCTTCTGTTCTGTCTTTATAATGCGGGTGTAAACCTGTCAGGTTTTACAGCTGCCCTCACACTGCTTCAATTAAACATATCTTTTGAGGGGGAGACCGTGCATTTCTCTCCCAGTGCCTCAGCTGAGCCCCAGACATGTCGGGGGGTCCAGCCCAGGGATGAGCGCAAGGCAGCATCCCCATCCCCATCCCCGTCACCATCCCCATCCCCGTCACCATCCCCAGCCCCAGCCCCAGCCCCATCCCCAGCCCCAGCCATCAGCATTCTTCCCCAAGAAAGGTACCCACAGCCCATATCTGGCTATGTGCTGGCTTTTAAATTTTATTTAACTTGATAAATGCAAATTAATAGAAATGGGAGGCGGGGAAAAAAATCTTATTTTGCTAGTTGGAGAGCCTTTTGCCCTGCCAGCTTGCCCGGGCAGATTGAAGCCCAGTGGTTTGTTCAGGGGATCCAGGCAATGGGCTTCGACGTCTTCCCCCGAGACACAGCTCCCCAGCACTCATTTCTCAGGTTAATTGGTTTTTATCATCTTAAAACTTTCTTTGACAAGCTCAGATCCTCAAAATAACGGGACAAAAAATACGGCTTGCAAGATGTTCTGTATCTGTCCTGTGGTATTTCTCCTTTCAGGCTTGTATTTTCAAACTAACCTACATAGTCAGGAAGAACTAGTAATTATATATTTATTTCCATTGAAAGCTGAGGGGCTCTTGTAATCAGCCGGTTGCGGCATCTGTAAATCTGAGCAAAGTACTGAATCTCGTGCTAATCCGGCTATTCACAATTATGTCAAGTTTGATCATCTGAGAAAAAGCCGCCCTCTTGCTTGGTATTTATCATCTTTCAGACAGTAGCAGACAGTGATCTTTTACTCCCTCATGCAACATTTCAGCAAGCGTTATATATTTCAGAGACATTTTCGTGTATGTATATGCTACGAATTGTATGCAATATTCCAGAATGGTTCCACCAGTAGCGTACAGGGAAACATTATGGTATTAACCACCTCTCACCTCGCCCATTACCGTGTTTCTTTTCCTAACATACTGCAGTATAAGAAGCATCTGATTTCCTGTTTAAGTGCCATATAATCACTTGTTACACATAACAGCACACTTCCTTTTAATGCTTAAATCCTGGGAGCTGTGATTTCCAGCGGCCTCCTGGCTGCTTCAGCGATCCTCTATGAATCATTGAGCCCATCAGACCTGATCCCTGGAATAAAACAGCCCTCGGGGCTTCGCCGAGGTCCTCTTTGGATATGGGCACAACACACGGTATCGGTTAAAAAAAAAAATAAGGTGGGTAATAGGGAATGCACAACAACTCTTGGTAAGCTTTTTCTAATGATTAATTACTCCTATCGCTGTGGTTTTCTCCTTGTTTTCTACACAAACGTACCAAACCTTCCCTGGACCTCGTGTTCCTGCCTGCCCTGGGCCGTGGGGTTTGCTGCTCAGTGAATTCCTTGCAGCGTTTGGACCCTGGCACAAAGCAGAGGAACTGCCCCAGGCCATGGCCGAGAGCGGCTGGAACCATGAGGCAAAGAAGACCAACAGTAGCACCAGCTGATGGATGGACCAGTTTTGGGGGTCTGACCCCCGCTCTCTCCATAGCTCTGCCGTATGGAGCCTCCCTGGGAGGTAACTCTCCTTCTGGCTGTGAACTCGGGCTGAGTTTGGACAAACAAGGTCCCAACTTGTAGGGAACATTGATCCAGTCTTTTCAGGGCCTGTTTTGACAGGACAAGGGGGAGTGGCTTTAAACTAAAAGAGGGAAGATTTAGACTAGATATAAGGAAGAAATTTTTCACTCTGAGGGTGGTGAGAGCCTGGCCCAGGTTGCCCAGAGAAGCTGTGGCTGCCCCATCCCTGGAGGGGTTCAAGGCCAGGTTGGAGGGGGCTTGGAGCAACCTGCTCTGGTGGGAGGTGTCCCTGCCCAGGGCAGGGGGTGGCACTGGGGGGGCTTTAAGGTCCCTTCCAACCCAAACCATTCTATGATTCTATGAATCTGAAAGTTTAGATTACTATAAATGGTAATATTTATTAGTTTAAGATGACTCTTCATGCATCCCTTCAGTGCCCTGAGCACCTGGGACCCCTGACTTCCCGTGTCCCCTGTCCCAGGAGCCACCAGCCCATGGCCACCAGCCTCCAGTGCTCGCAGCAGAGCACAGCCCTGGGTCACCTCTTTCCCACCAGGCTGGAGTCTGCTGTAGGGGACGTGGGGACGGGTCTGTGGTCTACAGCAGCGCGTTGCAGAGAT
Source organism: Numenius arquata (assembly GCF_964106895.1). Lineage (NCBI taxonomy): Eukaryota > Metazoa > Chordata > Aves > Charadriiformes > Scolopacidae > Numenius > Numenius arquata. The sequence goes on from NC_133590.1 coordinate 16,267,071, forward strand.
GTCCCGGGAAGCTTTTAAACAAGACATCAATTATGTGGTTGCCTGGGATTGTGGGCAACACAATGTGGTGGCTCCAGTGGTTCCATGCAGTATTGCACTCCCCTGTTCCTCCCTGGGATTTCCCAGATGAAAGTGAACGTGTCTATAATGGTGGGTGAGTGTGGTGGCCGCGTGTCCACTGCAAGCCCTGGGCCCGTAGCCATCTCTGTGTGCCTGTGGATCGGCTGTACCAGGGGCCAGCACGTTTCCAGCAGCACCAGTGTCCCCCCAGCAGCGCACAGTGGGTGTTTTGTGTATGCAGAACCGTCCTCCATTTGGGATTTTTAAAGGTGACTGGGCAAGTGGCTCCTCCTTTGTCACTGGGCGAGATTTTGGTCTGGATTTGTTGAACCCCACTGGTGTGTGGCCGGTCCTGGAGGAGCTCCCCGGCTGCGGCGCTGAGCCCTGTGTTCAAGCATCACCCACAGGATGGGGCGATGTGTCTCCAGCTCAGCAGCACTGGAGCACCCCCAAAATTCATACACGCAGGTGTGGAAGGGTAAATTGAGTGAGAAATAATGGGGGTTTGGTTTCCTTCCTTCCTCGGTGAGGCTGGGCAGAGGCAGCAGGGCTGTCCATGCTGTGCCAGGTGATGCTGATGGATTCATCGGGAAGGGAAGGGCTTGCTCAGGTGGATGCGATAATCCCAGCGAGGATTTATTGGGTGGATCTTGCATGCTGAGGGCTTTTTGGGGTTGTTCCAGCCAAGGGCTGCTCTTGGTGGTGGTGTGTCCCTCATACAGAAGAGGACGCATGCGAGTAGAGGCTTTTCTGTGTGTGTGGGACTGATCCTGTCCCAGTGGCATGAGGTGTTTGTTCCTTTTGGTGGGATGAACAGGGATCTGCTGCATTCCTTGTGGTAAGTAAACTGAGGAAACCTTGGATGTTTTAAAAGTGCAATAATATCTAAGCTTTGGGATACTGTGTGTGCAGGGATTCCGGTATTTGGATTTATTGGGGGGTGCATGTGTGGTAACTTCTCAGGATGGCTTTAATGTCCCAGTTGTGTGGTGAAATCCCCTCCCTGGAGCCGGTGGGAGCTCAACCATTCCCTTACAGGGAGCAGCCTGAACCTTTGGATGCTCAGAGGTGGGGGAGACCCTCCTTTTGGGAGCGGTGGGCACTGCACCAGGCAGGTTCATGCAGCGGTTGGGGTGGGCAGCTTGATGTGAGTGCCTGGGAGTAAGCACCAGAGTGTGAGAAGTCTCTTGTCCGGTGTTAATATTGAACAGTGGGACCCTGGGTGAGTTTACGTTGCCTATAACACGTACTGTGTGTTAGTTAATTTGCTCCAAGCTACTACTTTGAGGGTGGTATGAAGCTGGGAGGGGGTTGCTGGAAAGCCAAGTGGGGGTTCCTGAGTGGCTGGTTCTGGCTGGCCTTCAGGAAGGGGGGGAAACCCACCTCTGCTATTGCTCTTACCCATGGCAGAAACTTAGACTGCCCCCCAAAAATAGGCAAGCAGCCCAGGGAAATCAGAAAGCAATTTGCTGCTATTTTTTTACTCTTTAGTGCAAAAACAAGGCGGGGGGAAAGTTTCTTAACAAGGCTTGTTTGTAGGAGCCTGTGCCTGGAGCTGTGCTATGGGGAGAGCATCTCGGACACTTTGGGGCTGACCATCTAATGGCAGTGCTCTTAATGGTTTTGTTCCAGTCTGTGTCCGCAATTGCAGATGGGTATCTGCTGGTTACAGCTGGAATGCCTCAGGGATGTAATCTTAGGGCTGTAATTTCATGGTGATGAGGCCAAAGTCAAGAAATATCTTCTCTGGGCACTGCAAGAAAACCAAACCCGCCCATTATACCCCAAGCCACTCCGACTGACAGCAGCCTGGGACACCGCTGGTGTCACAGCCCCCACCACCAGCCCTGGCCAAGCTCTGGAGAGCAAACCCCTCCTGCAGATCCTTTGGGTGGGCTGGGGGGGAGGAAAGGAGCTGCTCTGACTCAGGAGTTAGCAATAGTAAAGTGAAATAACTTGCCGCGCTAAGATGACATGAGTGGATGCAAAAATCAACTGCATTGACTCAGAAGTAGCATTATAAATGCCATTAAATTCAAAATGAGATTCCCCTAAAGATCTTAAAATTGGGTGAATGTAAAAGTAGACTGAGAGAAGCTTCCTGTGGAAAGAAGCCCTGCCTTGGAATGTTTGAGAGATCCTGGAGAGAAGTGTCCTCAGGCCACTGCTGATGTGGGACATGTCCCTCCCTGCCCGCTCCCCTCAGTGCAGGAGCATCTCCTGGTGCTGCTCAGGGCTGGGTTTGTCCCTCTGAGACCGAACAGCTCCCATTATTTCTCATGTAAGCTGATGTTTTTTAAATTCCTGTCGTGTTTAAAACCAGTACTTTGTATTGGGAACACTGTGGTGGGACCCGTGCTGCATGGTCCGTGGCTGTGAGGATGGTGTGGGATGGATTAGGGCAAGATGCAGGATTTATCTTAATGAACAAAATAAAGGAAGGAATAGGATGTTTATTTTCTGTGGGGGCTGGAAGCAGGCACTGCTGCTTCTGCTTCCGATGTGTCTTTACTGTCTAACAAACATGTTGATGGCAATAGTCCTAAATTGACTTGGCTGATGCCTAAAATGAGGTGGATATTGCTGTGGAGAAACCCTCTGCACTTTATTAGATGCTCTACTTTATTTGGTTTGGAGAAACAGCTTTGACTTGAATGGATCTTCCTGATCTGGGTGGCTTGGTGCACTAATTGTAATCCTGTAGCCATAACTCTTCAGAATATCTCTACAGATGTACTAATAGATCCTGTTAGGGTAGTTAAAGTATAAAAACATTTGTCTTTAAAATATCATTCTGTCTCCTCTTCCTGAAGGAAAACGAACTTGTGTGATGTTATCAGGCTTTGCAGGCCTGCCATCTACTGGCTGTTTCTTTGTAAGGTGGTTGGTGGGACCTCATCCTTCAAACTCCTCAGACGAATGTTTTAAACTTCTTTAATTGAGCTGCTGGCCCCAGGGCTGGAAACTGCTGCTGGAGCCAGTGGTTATAGCCCCTGTGTGGCCTGGGCAGAGCATTGAGGTCCACATCGGCCAATGTTTTGCCTTATTTTGGTACTTTTCAAGTGCTGACCAGCTGAGGTGTTGGATATGCAGGAGTGTTGTGGCTGTTCCAGCTGAGCAGGAGAGAAGCTTTGCTCTCCAAGGGCTTTCCCATGGCTCTCTGCTGCCCTGGCCGAGCAGGGAACAGTTGTTCTCTGGGACTATTTTTAAAGCTGTGGGGCCAGTGGGCTTAGTGAGCGCTCCCTCAGATCTGCCCAGCGTGGCCGACTGGCCCCTGGGTGAGACGCGTCAGGGACAGATAATACCCACACACAGCAGCTTGGAGACAAGGCTGTAAAGGTTATGTTTCCAACTTGCAATCAGCAGTTTCTCAGCATCTAGCAGGGGGCTGATATTGCTCCCTTTCTGACTTTATTACTGTTTTTCCAGTGGTTGGGAATGTCAGCCCTCCCTGCACTGTTTTACAGGTGCAGCTGCAGTAGGTGGATGCTTTGCAAGAGCAGAAGATGCCACCAGGTTGTGGAGTGATCTATAGTGCAAAGAGTTTTAAGGCTCTGCAGTGAGCATCTGCACGATGTGCCCGGGTGCTCTGTCCCCTCCTGGAGTGTTTTCTGGGATGTATCCTCTGCTTTTACATGTTTCTGCCGAGTCCCGGGTGAGATATCGCAGTGCTTGAAGGAGAAGCCAGCCCAGCGTGCTGAAGTCCTTGCTGAAGGAGGAAGCAATAATTCTTTATTTAAAAGAGATTATAGCGCACTGCTGTAAATTACTGTATCTCTTTATTTGATCATGTAGCTAACGGCTCTGTGAAGGCTTAATGACAACTGGAGCCTTCTGCTGCACGGCGGCTGCTGAGTAGGAGGCTGAGAGCTGCTCGGGGCCCTGGGGCTGAGCAGGACCCGTGGTGGGCTTGTGGTGCCCACCGTGAGTGTTGGTGTGGGTGCAGGGTCGTTAGCCTCAAATTAAGACTTGCCTGTAGGAAGCAGAGCTGGGTCTCCGGGCAGGGGAGGGTCTGATCCTGCCGCTGCCCCTTGGCCACGGAGCCTCTTGTCGATGCTGCTTCCTCTTCTCTCTCTTCCTTCTGAAGGCTACATGTTGCCGTGAACTTTGTTTTCCTTTTTTCTGCCTAAGTAATAAATTATCAAGTAATAGCTGCTACAAATGAATGCATTTTAATAGCCCTTCCTTCCAGCTGTGGGTGTGTGTTGAACTTCTGGGTGCTGAGGGGGGGTCTCTCTGGCTCCTTTGCCTTCTTTCCTAGGTATTAGCTCGTGGGGAAAGTTCCTGAGAGGGTAAAGATAGAGTATGCTTAAAAATGAGCAAAACTTGGGTACGTTCTACCTGGTTCCTGTAGTCTTGGCACCGCTGGGCTCCTTGTGGGAAAGCCTTTCCCGGGAGCTGTTGGCTCCTGGAGCGGTCCCTGTCACCCAGCTCTTACTGGAACAACTATTTCCAACAGAGTGGAACCCTGGTCCCACCGAAATCAATGCTATTGACTTCACAGCAACTGATGTATTCATCCTGCTGAGTAACAGCTCCCAACTTTTATGCTGATACATGCAGTGGAAAAAGCTTTTAGTGGCTCCCATGGTCTGAATTCCTGCCTAATCCGTGTTTCACTGTGCCAGATCCGTACCCAAAACCCAGTCAGCTGTTGAGCTGTGCATGTGTACAGCAGAGCAGACCCAAACTGTTTAAGAAGATCAAGGCTGTGTTTATTAAGGCTTAAAAATACCGTCTCGCCAAGCACAAGCTGTGGTTTCCTGGGCCTTATGGGCGAGGATGCTCAGCCTCGGGAAAGGTGATGGTGCCACCAGGGCTTGGCTCCAAGTTTGACATAGAGTATTGCCTCCAAATTGCTCTAAATCATAAAGGTATCAACCCAAAGGTGTCTCGCACCTTACAAGGGGCTCTTGGCATCAACCTGAGCTGGGCAGGGACTGGGGGGGGGCTTATGTGGGAGTTTCCCCCATTGCTTCTCTTGATTTCTTGGGTTTCTCTGCCGGCAGACAGCAGAGCTGCTGTGGTCTTTACTGGAAGAAGTTTTATGACCTGGAAAAGAGGTATCTACCCCAGCCTGCCTTTCCTAAGAACTTGGGGCCGGTAGGACAGTGAAAAGCACTGTTGGTTAGTGATGGGAGCTTAAACAAAATAACGATTCTCAGTTTGGAAAGTTTAGTGACTTTCAACTTCAATGTTAAAATGTTGTGGCTTTGGACCATATTTTCTGCGCAGTTTGTGCCCTGAGTGAAAGCTCGGTGCAGGCTGGAGTGGTGGGAGCTGGGGTATGAGGAGGGGGGGCTGCCCTGGGGCACAGCGCAGCCTCTCCTGCTGTGGTGGGGCATCTCTGGATGTGTTCACTGGCTTGTGGTGGTCTGGTGGTTGCACCCATAGTTTGTGCTGCTTGCTCCTAGGGAAGACAAGTGTTGTCCTCGCTGTGTCTGGCTCTGTGGTGGGGCTGGACGGTCCCTGGGAAGGCTGTGGGCATGGGGTGGGCTGTGCCCATGGGAGCTGCCACCCCCTGGAACTCCTGACCTCCCAAGGCGATTCCTGTAAACATCTGTCAATATTAGTCACATATTCTAGGTTTTTAATTGATCACGCTGCCTCCTCGTACATGATGTTTTTTTCCAGGGTTTTACCATAATAATGTCTTCTAATGAAGCTGATTATGTCTCCCGTAAGGAACATTAATAGATGAATGCATTGTTCTTAAGGTACATCTCTTTATCGAATGAGCTGTAACGAGCGCAGCGCGGTGCTCCACGGAGCACGGTGTGTGTGGTGTGCGATATGCACACCGTCTACTTCAGATGTTTTTTTTAACTTCTGGGCTGGATTCGTGCTGCAGGAGCTGGGGAATGAGTCAGGCATCCGAGGCAGCATCGCTGAGGTTTGGGGCACAAAACGAGCCTTCACACGAGCTGATGTGCAGCTATTGCAGGAGGCGTTTGCGCTTCGATACTGAAGATCTTTCCCTCAAAAGCAGCGTTGATGTGCTTCACCACTGCGAGGTGCCAATCGAGACACCAAGTGAGGCATGTGCAACACGAAACACGCCGGTGGTTATTTCTACTTGTTCTGTAGGTCAAAGAAGGCACAGGTATTGCACTCCTTTCCTCTGTTTTCTCTCCCCGTGCGTGTTACCAAATACTTCTCTTTTGACTCTAAAAGCATATAATCTTCTGCGCAATGGCCTGTGCATGTTCAGACTCTAAATCCTTATGAAGTTGGGCTAATTTTCCTGCTTCGATGTAGTGAGTGTTAACAAAGTATTCTATCGAAATAGTGCTGTGAAATGCAAATCACCGCTTCCGTAGTAGTTTGCTTATTACGAACTCATTAAAATGCGTAACCCAAAAACTCTCTCCTCTCATTACGGAGCTCTGTGCTGTATCACTCCATACTATAAAGCAGCTGCGTGTTGGCTCTTTGATATTGGAAACCCTATTGTCATTAACCTCATTATGACAATACTTCTTTATGATATTTGAAATGCGTGCCTTTCAAGAAGGAGTGCTATAAGGATGATAATATTTTTCTGTTTTGCATAATACAAAGTGAGGGGGGAAACGGGTGGCAGGAGATGAGGAGACTTGGATTATTTATTAATGTTCTCGGAAACAGCTGTGGTTCTGTAAGTTTAGACACCAATAAGCACTTGTGCCTTTGACAATGATCTCTTGGCGGGTGGAAAAAGTGGCTCTCGTCTAGTTTCTCCCCTTAAACTCTTCTGTCGCTGTGGGTAAGTAACCTGGTCCTTCTACGAGACCCGAGGTGTTTGCTGTGATAAATTGAGGGTGCTAGAGCCAAATGAGTTACTTTCCCCTGAACTTGCTCATGCTTGGCGTACTCTCCATCCTGAAGAAACATCCCCTGAACTTACTGAATTCCTCTAACCATGAAAGCTTTTTTGCTTTTACCACTTTTGTACTTTTTTCTGGCTTTTTTTTTTAATGTTGTCTTTGTGACTGGAGGGATCTGGGGGCGCAGGTGGTGCTCAATGGGCAGTCGCACCCTGGATCTGCACAATTGTGATGTTTTCTGTTTTAATTTAGACTTCTTTCCACGCAATCCTCAATATTCCATTTGTTGCTGAGCTGGATGCTTCATAGAATTACAATGAGTTTTTGGTAAATGGTAACAGGTCAGAAACGATGGTTATGATATAAAGTTAGGACCGTCTTTCCTCCCTTTCATGCATAACTTAACATTTACTATGATTTTTATCAGCCAGTCACTCTGATGTTGGGAAATAACTGTTTTTAGCTTCACAGGTTGGTGGGCTGGCTTAGGCAGGTCTGGACCTGGGATTCCATTGGCATCTGCCACCCTTCTCCATCCACGGCTCTTCTGACCAGTTACATGCATAGGAACCACCCTTCCCACCAGCTGAGCTTAGATCCCATCCACCTGCTGGTGTGGGACATTCCCCAGCATGTTTCTGATGTGAGGGCTCGGTCAGTTGGATCATCCCTGTCTGCATGGGCATGTTCCTTCAGAAAACTTGAGGTACTTGTGTTACGGCTTCGTTTCTGACTTGAATTTTCATTTGTGTCCCAGATTAGTGTCAAGGGACATGGACATGTGGTGGTGATGGAGAAATCAGAACTGCAACATTGGTGGACCTACAGAACCAGCTTCTGTTCCCAAAACACTTTGGAGAGTTTGCTTCCTTGTCTTGCTCAGTAAAGTTTCCTTCCGATTTGTACCTGTATTTAAACCCTTTTTTCAGTCTGGCTCTTACTCTTGGCAGAATGGAGATGAGCACAGTCCTCCGTTGGTCCGGTCTTCCTTGGATGCTGCTTCTCTTGGCTGTCACCTTAGCTGCTGTGGCGCTTGCTTTTCCGTGCTGCTATGATGATGTGGCACAGGTAGAAAAGGTCTCTGGCTGTGGTGTTCCTTGGAGAGCGTTCTCTAGGCTTCTTGTCAGCTCTCCCCGTTGTTGGGCTATATGGAGCGGAGATGGAAGGTGGTGCCATGAAGCTTGGGGTATACGGAGGAGAGCAGAGGGGTAGTGGTACCAGTGGTGGGGGTAACATTGCATCCTCTCTGTTCTGCCCTCCTCAATCAACATTTATCAGAAGTTCAATGTGACAAGTAATGAATGACTAGAGCAGGATTCGGAGCCAGGACCTTCCCTGGGATTGCCCTGGGAAGGCTGCAGCACTGAGTTTCCGTGCTCTGGGTGGTAGAAAGGGCAGCAAACCCCAAACAACCTGCACTTCCAGCCTGCACATGTCACAGGGAGAACTGAAACTTCGGTAATGATTTGTTTACGCTGCATAAGTAATGCTTAATCTGCATGTCTGATTGGAAATACCTTTTTTTTTTTTCATCTGAGTGCACTCCATTTTGGCTGGTGCATCTCTGGGGTGAATAACAAAGAGGATGCCAGTTGTCTGGAGGAGAAGCAGTTTTCTGAATCACAAAAGAGCACACTTTATCAGAAAATCTAATAATGTGCAACACTTTTGTAAACTAAGCCCTGTGTGACCAGCTGGAACTTTTGAAAATTTTACAAGAAGCCGTGGGGACAATTAATCATAATAGAGTCAACTTTTTTCTGCAATAGCATGCAATTACATAATTTTTACAAGGGAAAACAGGGTTGAGGGATGGTTTAGGGGAGGAGTCTTTGTGTACAAGCAGCAGTATTATTGTGTCCAAGGAGCTGCTGCCCAGGACAGGGAAAGGCAGTGTGTTCAGTTCCTGTTGGTAGCCTCAGCTCATGTTAAAGAGAATAAATTTATCCTTTCCATGTCACTGGCCAGGATGTGTCTTCCAGAAAAGTTTGGAACAAACGTGTGGGACTTTCTCACAGGAGCTGCTCTGCACAGAGACAACAGATCAATAGTTTTTAAAATGACGCAAACATTGGCATTAATTCTACTCAAAACAGACTCTCCTAATGACATTTTTGCCAAATAACCAACTTATTTTTCTGGGTTAGACATCGCCTGTTTAACCAAACATTACAGAAGTGCCTCAGGAGACCCCAATGTGGTGATACTTCTTCAAAGGCAGCTGTGTAACTCATTAACTTCTTAATGGGGGTATTGTAGGATGGAGAGATCTTTCCTGTGGGTGGGCAGAAGGCGTGAGGGGCTCAGCGCTTGGGTGTCCTGTCCCCATTCATGCTCATCTCCTTGAGAAACCCAAGTTGGTGCTAATTCTGCGAGATCTGCCGAGGTCTGACCCATCCACCTGGCTGTGGGTTATTGATACGTATTTCATAAATGAGCCGCTGTCCTCACAAGATATCCAAACCCACTCCTCTACTAATTAATCTTGTACAAAATCACTTATTTGCACAAGCAATGGTGCTTGTCTCCCAGTCCTGGCTTCTGCTAAGGAGGCTCCTGCTCGTGGGGAAGGGAGGGATGGCTTCTGCCTGGGGTAGCGTTTTTTTCATTCCCTACATGAAGGTTAAATTCTAGCATTTCAAGTCTCTCTGTCTGTCTTCTCTCTTTCCTTTTTAGCAAAATCTGCTTAAATTTTGAAATAGGTTCTTGAACAACTCCAAAGTCCGTCCCTGGTGGATTCCTCCACCATTAAGGCTGCTCTGTACTGATGTTTCCCGTTCATTTTGGTGGAATGAAATGGCAGTCTGTCTCTTACATGATGGGTAAAAGCAGCAGTAAACTGAAACTGAAACAGAAGTACAATTCACAGGGGAAGCACTACTACAGGTTTAATGTATTCCCCCCAGAAATCACAAAAGTCTTTCAGGGTCTTATGTGTTTATCGTTAAACTTCTGCAGCACTTGGATGACTGAGGGCACCTGTATATTTTACATTTTGTTGTTGCATGTAGACGTTTTATAAGCAGCTGCTGAAACGGCTAGAACCTCTTTGCTTTTTACAAGCTGGGAGCTGGAAAGGGTGGCGTTGCTGGGGAGCGACTCCGGGATGCTCTTAAATACTTTTTTCCCAGGTTTGGGTATGGATTTCTGGCGGCAGGTTGCAGAGCTGCGCAGCCAGCGCCTGGGCTTTTGGAGGATGCAAGTAACGCGGAAACGATCTGTGCCATGGTACAAGTGGTTATTTCCTCTTGCACACTTCATTACACAAAACAATTATTTATTTCAATCCATGTATCGCTCAATCTTTTTTTTTCCAGTGAATAGACTGTTAGCGTGTAAGCCGTGCTTTCAGCCGGCTCGGTGTGCAGTGTTTGTAGGTGTACCAGCAGTACCCGCTCCCTGAGAACGCTTTCTGCCTCTTCTTTGAAATGCAATTAGAAATGGTTGTTTGTGTATCCTCCGGGAGCCCAAGTTTTCAAGTTGCTGAGGAATTTTCCCTTATTTTTTCCTTTTTTTTTTTTTTCCCCAGCCCTAGAGAATCTTTATAAAACAGCCAAGTGCTTAACTCTGAACTAGAAGGCAGGGAACAGCGGAGTGCGTGAAAGCCATGAGTTGGTAATTCAGGCTCAGGATTAAAAGAGGGTTAAGAAATGTCAAAATGAGAGGAAACGAGGACAGTTCGATGGGGGTGGACACTGGATCAGATGAGCCAAGGGCTAGGGAGGGTTGGTTCCTCCAGCAGACACCAGAGAGGAGCTGGGACAGAGGGTTTCGAGTCCAGCACCCCCATCTCGGTACCTTTGCCACAGTTTATCTGTTGTCTTGCACTAAAAAATTTGTCACAGAGTCTGCGATGGAAATACTTCTGTAATTGCCCGTATTATATGGATCATTGACCTTCAACAGTGGAACTGCTGAAGCAACTGTCCATTTATCTGGAAAATTACCACATGGCAAGAGCACATTAGGCTGTTTTACTCTGTCTCCTCCAGCAAGTGCCTGGGTGTTATTAGCTGCTGGACCGCAAATCTCTGCATTTGGTTACTGGGTGCATCTTTAGTGATTAAATACAGAAGGAAAAGGAGATAAGATGCCCGCTTCCCATCTTGGTCTGGTTTCACACCATCAGAGAGCCAGCAAATACTGGGTTTGCTCTTCAAAGTTAAATATCAGCTTGAAAACACACATGTCAAAGTTGTGGATTGATGAAAAAACCCATAAGAAGTGATGAGGAGCAGGATGGAGGAGCCAGAGCTCCTGCTGGAGTGTGGGCCTAAAACACGCTATTTGCTGGGACATCGGCAGGTGCTTGTCCACGCCTGTGCTCCAGCCTGGAGCACTCCGGGTGTCATGGGACACACGGTTCCATCAGGTATGGCTTGGATGAAGTTGCTGGTGGTTTTGAAGTGCTCAAGATTTAGTCTTTTCCCCCAGATTCTCTCTCTAGTTCGGTCACAAGAGGTTTGATCACATCCTGGGCTCCACGGGTGAAATTCTGGTGCTGGAAATGTTTTCCTAAAAGCTGAATAGTTTTTAAATGAAGGTTATAGTTAATAGTTTTCAATGAGCTCTTTCAGAACTTGTATAGAAACTTTGGAGAATTATTCTTAAATATTGCAATTACCTGTAATTTAATCTGCCCTCTAAGCAAATGTCTCTAAACACATCTCTTATTCCTCCCATCTCCCACAGTTCCTGTTATGGTGGTGATGTGCCAGGATCGGGTGTGGAGCATCCTTTGAGCAGGGTCCTATGTCAGGCTTTACCGTAGCTTTTGATGCTGCTAGAAATAATTATATTCTTAATTTTAATATTTTCCTTAGTGCTCTTCTATGCCTTTTCCAGCACAGGCTCCCTCCTCTGTTGGTCCTGTTTATCTCTGTTGAACCCCATGCTGGGGGCAGCACATGAGGAGCAGCAGCTGCGGGGAATGACCCCAGGGATGCTCCCAGCATCGTCTGCGCTGGAGCTGGGATGAGCCCGGTCAGGGCTGGGGTACTGGGAGTTACCAGCAGAAAGAGCTCTGATAAAGCGTTTGTGTGGAATTTCATGCAGAATTTGAAGCAAAATTCTTATTCACAGGATAAAGTTGTTGTAGCCGAAGATGCACACGGTGGGTGTGATGAAGTAAGGGCCCATTCAGCTGAAATAAGGGCAGAGATCTCTCTGAGTGACGGAAGAGATGGGCAAAGAAACAAACAGGGCTGGGTGTTGTTTCAGAGGACAAATGCCACGCGGTGTGGGCAAATCTGGTCATTTCAGAGCTGCATCAGAGTGACCAGCCTCTCACAGGAGATGGGGGTGTCCTGGCTGTGACCTGGAGTGTGTCTGGAGCATCAGGAGAAGGGATTGCCCGGCCGAGGGCTGCAGAGACCAACAGAGGGGCTTAAAGCCGCCCAAACTCCCTCTGTCCCCATGGTCCGTGGTTGGGCCATGACTGCGGGAGCTGCAGGAAACACGGAACACTTTTAAATACACCTGTATCTGAGAATCTATGGAGAACTACAATTTATATATAACATGCGATCTCTAAATATTTGCATTTTATTTTGTAGCCGCACGGAAAATGGTGAGAGCAGGATCAAGCCACAGACAGTCTTTGTTTTGTTAGCAAGAGGAGTTTTTAACAGGCTTCATTTTCACTACATAAGCCACCCTGTGATCTTTCTTATGCATCTATTTCCCCTTGATCTTGCTGCGTGAGTGACAGTTACTTTACACTAGCATTATCTGTCAAAATATTATTTAACTGGAATACCTTCTAGAACAAGTTTTTGTTATTATTAGAAATAAAAATGCGGCGATAATTGAATCCTTTTATATTCCCCGTGTAATGCAAGGAGTAAGACATATTCACACCTAAGGGGAAAACACATCTGGATTTCCTCTTTGCCCCAAGACCGTGTGCTCTCCCGCACACTGTAACGGCTTTGATTCACTGTACCTTGGAGGGAGATGAAATTTGCAGTGTATGCATATCATCTAAGGAAAACAATAGCATACATACAATTTTTTTTTTTGCTATAGGAATTGCATTAAATAAATATATAGCAAGCTGCAGTGTCACAACAAGTAGATGTACAATTACGAAGACAAAATACCCCAAGGAAATCAACACAAGGCTTATTAATATCCAGGCCTGCAGAAGACAACTGTCAGACAATTGGTCAACAAGGTACATGGTATCTGTTAGATACTGACTAACCCATTATGATCTTTATGAAGTGTCCTTTTGGGGGTCTAGATCTTCAAATATGAGTTGGAAGACCCTTTTCTTTTATTAGTTGCTAAGCTCTTTATACTTTTACCATATTGCGGCAGGTTAGAAGTCTGAGCTTTATTGTCTTATGTTATTGAAAATCCAGATTCCCGCAGCCTTCTCCCTCAGGTCAAGATTTGTCTGAGAATACATTCTCATTTCTCCATGTACAAAGGCTGTCTGGAGAGAGGCAGAAAAAGATTATGACTGTAATATACTTAAATCCAATTTATTTGCCTGACTAGAAACTTCCACACTTCACAATTGCTTCCTACAGAAGATTTTGTATTTAATTCCTTCATCGCAGTAAGAAGCAGGAATGATCTTAGTCCTCCAACAGGTATATACTCGATGTGCACCTGAGCCAGATGGAGCACGGTGGAAGAGAAGATGAAAATAGCAACTGGACACACTTATTTTGCATGTTCACACTTTATTTCTGCTTAAGAATGAATTTGAAAGGGATGAGGGGTCACTGCGTGGGCAGGCGGATGGTGGTCTCCTGCCTGTGAAGGCTGCTTGATGGAGACATCACTTTTCACAGTAGCTTCATGTTCGTGTTCCTCTCGGTTCTTGCTTTGAGACAATGAGTTAAGCTGCTGTGGTCACTAACAACCCAACTGTTGTGAGGCTGCTGTGATTCTAAACCTTCATTTGAGAAGGCTTGAAAAAGATGTGAGGATCCTGTTGTGTTTCCTGCACCCTTTCCCGGAGCGGCGGTGGCACCGAATGCCTTCTGCCTGTTTGCAGAAACAGGGGTGGTGAGGGATGCTCTGGGCAACCTCAGAAGTGAGATTGTTTAGGAGAAAAATATAATTGGGTGAAAAGACTCCTTGCAAAATGCAGTGCTTGCTGCAGCTGAGAGCCTCGACTTTCCGTAACGCAGCCTGGGATGCTTGTAGAAGATTGTGAAAGTGTCACAAAGAGATCAGTAAAGATGTGAAGGAAACAGCTGAAGTATTAAACTCCAGCATCGGTTCCCGCTTGCCTTGGTTTTTGCACATGGACTCAGCACCTCCCTGCCAAATTGTCGCCTGGGCAGGGTGATGCTGGGGTCCCTGCTGAGGGTGGTGCCAGGAAGGAGAATTTCTTCACAGTTAACCCAACCCTATTTAGGAGTGGTGCACAAAAATGGGATGCAATGTAATTTAGTGTGAATTTCAGATTCGCTTTGGGGTTGACATCGCCAGACCATGAGCTGGGTTGGAGTGGTGAGGGTGATGGCCACAACATCCTTGTATCTTGGCGGGGGGTGGTCAGCAAGGGTCACACAGCACCCACAGCCCCTGGGGGTTCCTTGGGGAGCAAGGACTGGGCAGGGTCAGGGTGCTGAGATGCTTGTGCAAGAGGGTATGTGTGTGTGGTGCCTGTTTGGATGCACCCATGGCTGGAGATGGACACCAGACCATGGGGGGTTGGCCGAGTGGTCACTGGGGCACCATGATGGGACAGGGGACAACAGAGAAAGGGCCATGTGACCTGAGAGCTGGTGGCTGTGGAGTGAGGATGCTCAGAGAGAAGCGCTGATACCAGGTGGCCATTGAGGTGCCAAACACCCTGAAGGGGGAACAGAGGAGCCACCTCTGTCTCATCTGAGGTTTTCCCGGTACTTCAGGGCAATACGTCTCTGCTGTCAGTCATCAGACCAAGAAACAGCTTAAAAAGATTGTAAATCAACTCTGGGACAGCTATTTATTTAGGAAAATGCTACAGGTTTTGTTTGTGGGTTTGGCTTTGGGTTTTTTTCTTAAGCATTGAAAAGAAATCTCGACTCACTTTTTGGTGTGAAATGGAGACAAACATAATTCTCCCAGAAAGCGCTGTGGTGCTGATAACTCTGGGGTGGCTGGACCCAATAAAGGTCTTTTTCACAGCAAAGACAGAGCCAGAGGAGATCTGCAGATCACCTGTGAAATTTGGGTTATTTATTTGGTTGCTCCTGAACTCCTGCAATTTGTAGACTTCAAGCACGCAGACGCGTGGCTTGTGCTTTCCACGGGCGCTGAACCTTCAGTCCGGGAGCTGGAACCATTTAATTCTCTTTCCTGGTTTCCCGGCACAGTCTCTCTGCATTTTTTTTTTTTTTCATTTTCCTCCCAACCTTCGGAACAAATTCTCCTTTTCAAAGTCTTCACCCCATGGGGCTCTAAAAAATCATAACAATTAATGCTGGAAAAGACTCCTGAAGCCACCTAAGCCGTCCCTCCTGCTAGGGCAGGATTGCTCAAGCACGCAAAGAAATTAATGGGGAGGGAAGGGACGGGAACCAGGCAGGGACCTACTCAGAAACTAAAGTTGGGTGAAAAAGTTGAAACTACTTGAAACAGCTGTTTGAGGGGAGGTGGCAGCGCTGCTCTGTTATCTTAGTTTGGGTGATTACTCTGGAAGCAGCTGGAATCACAAGTTTGTCCCAACTTTAACTCTTATTTCAACTCTTGCTTTTTTTTTTTTCCCTTTTTCAGGAAGCCTGATTTTGTAGCAACAAGGGCTAATCTAAAAGACTTACCATATTCAGTGTTTATCACCTATTTCAGAGTCATTAAGCGGCTATAAATGCATGTGAAATATCTTCGGTGGGTTCCTTGCCTGTTAAGCAACGTGTTCTTCCTACGTTCCTAATTGCCAGCAGGAAAAATAGGAGGAATTTGTTTACCGGCTTCCTGCATAATATTCAGACATCTGGAGCTGCTGGGCCTGGATGGCGTTCCTGGGGGAGAGGAGATACATCAAGGACAATTAGACAACTTGGGAACCGCAGCCTGAAGGGAATTTGCCCAAACGCGGCAAACAGCCCTGTGACGGCGGCTCCGGCACCCACCGAGCCCCGGTGCTCGCCCCACGCACCCGACCACCCTCGGGTGGCTTTTCTGCCCTTCTTTCTCCCTCTGATGTAGGCTTTTTTTTTCCCCTGGTCCTGTTTATCTCCTTAAAAACGGTTTTTGCCCTGGCTGCGTGCAGGGAGCTCCCGGGGCTGCCTCGGTTCCCACGGTGTGAGCGGGGCAGGGATGCTCCGGAGGGGGACTGCTGATGGTTTCCACCATCCTCGGGAGCATCGGCCCCATCCCTGTCCCTTTTTCATGTGCAAATTTTTCCAGTGCAGGGGCAATATCAGCAGAAAAAAAATAATTTTTTTGTGAAATACATAATTTATCCCCGTGGCTCTTAAGGATGCTTTAGAAGCGATTTAGGGGAGCGTAAATGTATAGTCTTTGTGCCCCGGCGGTGGGAGCCCTCACGGCTCCTTCCTCCTGGAATGGACTTGCAGGTACCAACTCTTGGGTTTCTTGTGGCTTCCTCTGGGCTTGTGCCGCTCCTCGGGAATCTAGGGATCACCACATGAAAAATGGGGAAAAGCGGTCCCGCGGGGCTGCTTTCTCATCTGTGACACAGATGGGTTATTGATGATATTCTCTTTTCTTATTTAACTGCTCGAGATCATCCGAGAGAGATGGTGTGGATTGATTTAAATCAGTGAGTCAAGTAACTGCTTTTAATCATGATTTAAATCAAAAAGTGAGAAACCTTGGTTTAAGTAATTGATTTATTTTAATTTGCTTTGCATTTGTACTTTTTCAGTTTCCTAAATAAAGGTCTGTCCCCTTTGGCCATTTGCTGGAACTAAAATTCTCTTTGTAACGAATTGGGTGATATTTTTTTTTTTTCCCCGAAGACTGCACAGTAGCTGCTTATGTATTTTGTGAACATACTTCTATTCAAATTTTATTTTTGCATACAGACCATTTCTCTGCTTTATTTTTATTCCTTTCTTTTTGCTGCATGTGTTTTACGCTCCATTGCATCAGGCTGCAGCAGGGAGTGCCTGGAAACGCAGCGAGGGGACGGAGCGGGGCGTTTTCTTGTCGATGCCTGGTTTTTGTTCGGTGAATACCTGAGAAAAGATGCTAAACTATATCCGGCCGCAGGATGCGAGGGTGAACTAGTCACGGCTGGGTCTGGGGAAGCCTTTTGGGGGTGCCCACGTGTGCCCGGGGGTGGGTATTTGTGCAGGGCTGGGGGGGGTCCGTGCTGCTCCGATTTAGTAGTTATCGTCCTCTCGCATGTAAATGCTCCTTTGAGCACAGGAAAGAAGCACTACTTTTAAACTCCAATTATTTTCTCAATTTTGGGGAAACTAGTGAAGCTAAAGAAAAACCTTTTCACGCTTCCAGGCGGTCCAAACCTACAAGTAATTAGTGCTGAAGTTTTCCCCCATGATGGAGACGAGCGGGGGGGTTTGAGGACGTGTTACCACAGGAGTGTGCTGTGCCCGGGGCCTGGGAACTGTGACACACAGCGATGCTGGTGCAGCCCCCAGAGCTGGGCACGGTCCCCCCCGCGTCCCCCTTCACCCGAGTTCCCTTGGTAGGTCACGGTGCTTTTATTCCTTGATTGAACAGGTTGATAGGTTTAATGGCTTACAGCGAGTTTAAGCCCTGGCCCAGGTATTTGTGCTTCCAAGCGATCCTGGCCACCCCGAGACGTATATAGAATCACGGAATCCTAGAATTGTCCAGGTTGGAAGGGACCTTTAAGATCATCTAGTCCAACCATCAACATAACTCTGATTAAAAAAAAAAATAAATGTACATTTTCTAAATTTATTTATCCACCCTGCAGAAGGAACGTACAGCCTGGATATAAAGGTATGATGTGAATTGTGAGGGGCTGGGACTGGGCTGGTACTGGTTCCCAGCGAGCGGCTGGGAACCCTTTCCTCACCGGGCGGGAGAGCAGCGATGCTCAGCCCCACCTTTGGCCACCGGAGCCACCGGGAGGGGGACGCTGTGGGTTTCTGTCCCCTCACATCTTCTGCTGAATATTTATACACAGCTCGTTGGGGGGAAAAAAAATAAAAAATGTTGAAACTCTACAGACTTAATTCCTGGCAAGGACAGACGCGGGCTGTCCTTCCCCCCCCGCGATCAGTGAGGCGCCCGGCTGAGGAAGCCACCATCGGATTGGGGAAAAGCAGGGTGGAAAGTGAACCCAGAGGCGGTGCTGCTGGGGGGGCAGCAAAGCTTCCCCACAAAATGCTCTCTCTGTTCATAAGTTAGCCACTCCGACCACTTTCTGGTGGGTGGCTTTTTTTTCTACTTCAGGTGCTCGTCTCCCACGTAATTGTGTACCCGGGAGGGGGGCAGCGCTGCTGGCCTGGGATTTATTCCTTCCTGCTAATGATGCACTGACAGCAAATTTATGTGTTTGCTGCCGCCTCAACTGGTCTGTTGGTTTGTTGAGTTGGGAAACGTGGGCTCTGGGAACAGAAAGGGCAACTGGGACGGCTGCAGTGGTGGGATGTCCCCAGGATATGGGACCGGGAGCATGGTGTTCCTCGAGAATGCTTCTCCAGGTGGCCCACGACCATCTGTTCAAAACTCTGGATATAAGGGGGCTGGAGGATTGGAGACACCGCCTTGGCCCTGGCATTGGTGCCCATCCTTGCTGGGAACTCCCCACTGGGGTGGGGGGTCCTGGGCAGGGGGCCCTGGGGCTGCCCGGCGAGGGGGGACGTGGACATTTGCCTTTGAATATTCACACTTGGCGAGTGGGTGGCTGAGTTATTGGCGTGGCCAAAGGGTTATAGGGAACTGCGAGGGGTTGGGGCTCGTCCAGCTCAAACTGGGGGTGCTGTGCCTCCTCCAGCCCCCCCCCTCCCTAGCCTGGGTGTCGGAGGCAGCGGGCATCGGGAGCCCTCACTGGCTCTGTGAAGGGCCGATCAATATTTGAGCCCATCTTTTGCCGGCGCCCGGCGAAGGTGACGCTTTGCACTTTCCCTCCGGATAAAACAGGACATAACGTGGTCTTTGAACCCTTCTCAGAATCACTCATCTCCCGCTCTGGGAAGGGAGATGCCGTGAGACGGTTGTGGGCAGCTTTGCCGGTGTCGGGCAGGGTGCGAGATGGACACACTGAGGTTCCTCCCCAGCAGTCCCAAATCCCAGCCCCGTGTCCTCCCCTCCCTGGTGGAGAGAGGACAGAGCTCAGCAGGGACCCGCTGGGGACATCGGCTCCGGGCGGTGTTTGGGCTGTGGAAAGGAGGTGGATGGAAAAATTAAAAGAAAATAGAGTTGTAGGTGCGGAGCAGAGCCCGGGTGGCCGGGAGCGGAGCGCGATGCTCCAGGAGCGGTGCTGGAGCTCCTTCCTGTGGTGGCAACGATGAGTTACTCGTCGTGTGCCACAGCCGGCAGGAGATGGGTGTCTGCCTGGCCACCTTCCCTCCCTCTCCTCCAGCCCCAGCGGTGGGGACAGGGGCAGAGCACCCCCCGTAGCCGTGTCCTCGGGGGCTACCTGGGCTGACACGGGCTGAGTTGCCCGGCAGTGGCCCCGTACGGTCGCTCACGGCGTATTCCTCCTACAGTGCCGTTTTATTACCGCAGCTGCACGCGTTTTCCCAAACGGGAACGGTCAAATAGTCTGTGCTGGGCATGGAAAAGTAGAGGAAAGGGAAGGCAAAGCGGCACCGGCCGCGGGGAGGGGTCCAGGGGGGGGGGACCCCAACCAGCCCCAGGCCACCACAGCCGGTGGCCAAGAGCCCGGGTCCTGCCTGCTCTTCCTGCAACGGCAATTTGTGAGTTGTGCCCCAGACCTTCCAAAGATGAGAATTTGGCCCTTAATGCTCTTTTGATATATTTTTTTGTATGCAAATAAGGTTTAATTTCCGAACTTTGAGCAGTTTTCGCACCGGTTGATTGGAGTGTTGCGAAGGCGAATGCTCCCGGGGTCAGCGCCAGGCGGTCGGAAACCTCCGTGAACATTATTTCTGTTGTTAAACAAAGTGGAGAACTTCAGACATCTGGTATTTGCCACAAACGCAGACAATCAAAACAAAGGCATGTTTGTAATCACACTCAGTAGTCTTCTTATGTGAAGTAATTACTAAAATAATCTAAAGACGTGGATCAGATTATTAATGAAAAGCATAGCCTGCAAACGGCCGTGATACACACCTCTGCCTCTCATAAACCAGAGGGGGAACTGCGGAAGGGAATGAATAGCCCTGGGGGTGCGCGGGGCCCCCGTTCCGATTTGAGATCTGTTGTCTCAGCTGATGAGCTGGGGGTGGGGGGGCAATTAATGACCTGCTGCTGATTGGGCTCGGGGTGGGAGCTCTGAACTCCACTCTTTTCCATCCCATCTACTGATTTTGCTCTTTTTGCGCGAAAGAAGTGAAGTGCGAGTTATTAATGAGTTCCTTTTAATATCAGCGTTTATATGCATAGAGCCGGGAAAAATCCCAATTCGGGTGGCAAACACCCAGGGCGGATTGGCCTCTATTAGCACAGGAACGGCTGGGGAAGCCGGGCACGCGGGAACCTGCATGGATTCCTGGTGGCCACAGGTCCGGGATGTCACCGTACGCTGAGCACAGTCCGACCTAACGAATTAACAAAACCAACACAATTAATTGGCATATATACACTGATACAGCCATCCACTGGGTCCGAATGCGGCCCCCAAGCCGGAGGGGGTGACCACAAATCCGCGTGGAGGTGGCAGCAAACCCCCTGCCGAGCCCTGGGAATAAAGTGCCACCTCTTTTCTGGCGCTAATGAATATCTCGCAGCACAGAAATAGCTCTGCGCCGGTGCAAAGTCTGGGGTTTCAGATATTTTCAGTTTTTTTAAGTTGTTTCTTCTTCTAAAAGAAGATGGCGAGGCTCAGCCCTGTCACCCACTTCCTCGTGCAACCGCCGCCGACTTCAAAGGAAATCCTGCCGGCAAAATAGCTACAGAATTGTGTCAGTAGTTTATTTGCTCCCCAGATTAGATAATTAATGAAGATAGAATATTAAAATTTACATTTACATAAAGCTGAGGGTAATCTTAAAGTGTTCTATTATTTTGTAAATGACCCGGAGTTTGTAACGCGTTTATAATGGTGAATGGGGAGACAGGTCCTTTCAAACAAGGAAGTACAATTTATAATCCCGGTTTCCGTCGTTATTTATTCATCCCGCTGGCGGATCGGCAGAGCCTGCTTCACCTGCCGGCGCCATTCCACGAGAGACTCAGACGAAGCTCCGCGTTTGGGTCAGTCCAAGCTGCATCCGGAGGTGAAATCCAAGCAGATCCTCCTGCTCGGACCTGGTTATTCTGAATTTCTACAGGATTTCTGCTGTTGGGCTTTCCCGCGGGGCTCAGACACGGGCTGCACCCGAGTTTCTGAAGACCTAGGGATGGCACAAACATTCACTATTTTCCGTATAAAGTCGTGGAAAACATCCCTTTCTGCTCTAGTACCGTATTTTTGGCAGTGCCCTGAATGGCTGCTGTGATATGAACTCAGAATTTTGCTTGTTTAGAAATCAGCATCTCTCAGACATTTTATTTAATGCCAGTTGCCCATTCCCGGGCATTTTTCCCCACCCCACGATGCCGAGGGGATATCTTCCTCGTGCTCGTGTCTCCTGCGGACCCAGCCCTGGGTGCAGTGGGGGCTCAGTGTGTCCATTTGGGCAGAAAATCAGATTTTTAGCCCATGGGCTGTTCCAGGAGCACCCCTGCAGCTGCTGTGCCCGAAGCAGTAATCCCAAATTACATATTAAATCCCAAATTAAAAGAGAATCCCAAATTCCTCGTCATAAAGGCCAGCACTGAGTCACCCCGCTGCTTTGCAACGCAGAGAGCAGCAGGGTTTTTTTGTCCAGAAATGGGAGAGAGAAACTTTTAGCCCCTCCTGCGACAGGGACCAGCCGTCCCGGGCTGTGATTTCCCGCAGGTGGAGGCGGAGCGAGTCTCGGTTCCTAAAGAGCAGGATTTTGTGACTCGGCGTCTACCCGGGCTGGAACGGCTTCGACACCATCGGCAGCAAGGCTGTGGCGTGGATGTGACCCCAGCAGAGAGAAAATTCTGAGTGTTATTTACCAGCTATTACCAGCTATCTGATGGTCAATGGAATAGCATCTCTTTACTAATCTCAAAGCAGCTATTGCCTGTTTCTTACAAACCCCTTTAAAATCGCTCCTCTGAATTCTTTTCCTTCTTGCCTTTTGCCCAGAAGCCAACACTTTACAAGCTTCACTGACCCCTTCCTTTGCGACCTGCTGGATGATGGACTCCAATCACCTCTCGCTTCCTGGGTGTTTTCCAGAGAGAGATGTCGAGTTCGGAGAGCTTCCTTTTATTTAAAGGCTTCTTATTACATTCATTAAAACAAAGGCTTTTGTTCGAGCCTTGAAGGCAGCAGTGTCCAGCGGGGCTGGAGGCAGCGAGCGCCGAGGATGATTCCTGCCCCCTCCCCTTGCGGGTGAGGATGAGGGTGGTGGGACGAAGGTGGAGGCAGGGGAGGGGCTGAGCTGTGCTCTGCTGCTGCCAATGGTGTGAAATGGGGTTTAATCCCCACTGTCCCCCAAACTGGTGTGTTGGTTTTTCCCAGGGCACGGACAAGCCTGGCTTGGGACGCGAGGAAGGGAGAGACGGTGTTGAACATCCCTTTATTAATTAAGGCCTAATTCTCAACAGTGTGTGTTTAACCAGGCAACTCGGTGGATCCTGATCTCGTGTTTGGGACGTAACTTGCAGGATCAAGGTCTTAACTATTAACGCTTTGGGTGATATTTTTATAAAACTTCCAGTTGAGAGGGTTCCGCTGGCATTTTGTCCTTCGCGGATGCAGAGATCCCGAAGCCGGTCCCGCAGCTTTGATTGCTCTGCCCTGGGCTCTCAAACTTCCCATCCGTTTCCTTGTTTTCTTAGATGTTACTTGCTGCGTACAAGAGGAGAGGGATTACACGGAGCTCAAAGCTTTAGTCGCTCCCTGTGCATTAACGTAATTAAGAGGTAGAGGTTAATAGCTGGGGCCGGAGGGGAAGGAGCTGGGCTCCAGCTCGGGCAGGTTTGCAGAGCGGGAACAGGAGGAAAGGACGAGGTTGAACCGCCAGCTACTTCTTCGTGTTCTGGGATGCACGACGTCATCGTCATCGCTCTTGACGTCCGTGTCTCGATGTCCACCGCTGGCCATCACTAGGTGGCAACTGCCCCGGCGCGGAGCTCTCCCGGCCCAACCGGCGCAGGGAACCTCAGGCTGGAGTCGCAGATGAGGAAAAACCTCCTGCTCCTGCCCGTCTCTACCACCTGAGCCTTCCCGAAACTTCACAGGCCTCTCGCTGGGCGATTACAGGGGGATTTTAGTCTGATTATACATTAAAAACTCCCCTCTATAAAGAAATTCAAAGATCAGAGACGTTTTCTTTTAAGTATCACACTGAAATTGGAACACTCCTGCTGCTTATTACAAAATGTTCCTACGCGGCACTACGGAAGCCTTAGCCTTTATATTTCCATTGTTAGAATTTCTTCTCTTTTCTCTATTTAAACATTAAATCCAGGCATTTCACTTCCACCCATGTGTTTTTACTGTAACGTATGTTAGGGTAGTTTTAATTACAGCCTGAACAGGATGCCCAGTCACAGGCCATCGTTACGGGTAGCGTTAACAGGGCTCAGAGAATCAAAACCAAACAAAAAATAAATTACATTTTTGTCCTTCCGATATGTGAAAATGCGAATGCAAATTCTATACTCTGATTTTTTTTCTGATCCCCACTACTCTCTAATCTTATCAAAGATACATTCCCGTACTCTGAGCCGGGCTGATAAAGCAGCTTGCCATAAACAAGCTGCATTAGCTTTTCGGGGACCGCGTTTTCCTGGTAAATCCAATTTCACAATCTTTTTTCTTTTTTTTTTAATTTTTTTTTCAGGTGACATATTAGCCGTTCCTTGGGATATAAACCGCCCTTTGAATATTTTAACCACCGTGTTCTACGCCACCGCGTGGTGTGGCACAGTTGCCATGCAAGTAGGTGGTTTTTAGACCCCGTTTTTGATGGGAAACGCGGTATCAGGGCGGCGGCGGGAGGCGCTCCCCAGTAACCCCCCGGGTTACCAGTCCCAGCGCCCAGTATCCCTGTTTGTCTGTGAATGGAGGTGCCTCCAGGTTCATAAATCTGTGCGCGGTAGTACGGGCTCTCTAACAGCAATTCATTTTAATTATGTGAGACATAAAAAGACCACCTACGGATGAGACAATACAGCTGTAAGATTCTCAAGGTTACTACGGGGAATACTTCATAACTGAAGTATGTTTTCCCCAAGGAATTATACTACCATTTGATTTAATTTTTAATTTTTACATTTTAATCAAAAATAGATCAAATGGTGGTGTTCTCCCCTGGGAAACATACTTCAGATATGAAGCAGTCCATGTTCCTTTTAAATATGTAAAGCTGCCATTTATGTATAACTCATGAATGACACCCCGTGTTGCTGGCAAACACCAGGCGGTGAGTCCTGTATTGGTTCAGTAACGACACCCCCGTCCCCCACGGACCTCACTACACCCCCTTCGGCAAAGCAGACGGCACCGGATCGGGTGGCCTCCCGAAGCTAATTCGGTATGTATCTCGTGCTAAACAGGAGCCGCAGCCTCCTGACGATGGGCACGGTGACACTGGCAGGGACCGTGTCCCCCCGGGCGGCCAAACTCCCGGCAAAGTCCTTGTTCGGGTTTCCGAAAGGCGTCGTTTGAAACCCGGGCTTTGGCAGCGCAGGTCGGGACATTCCAGCAGGGAAAAAGGACAAACGTCCCAATCTGGCTGTCACAGACTGCCAGGGAACGGCAAGTGGCCCTGTTATTTCACAGAATCACAGAATCTTAGTGGTTGGAAGGGACCTTTGCGATCATCGAGTCCAACCACATTAAAAACAAACAAACAAACAAAAAAACCACAACACACAAAAACAAACAAACAAACAAAAAAAAGCACCCACCAACTAAACCCCACACCCACAACCTCACACACAACACCCCACCACAACCCGACAATCCCGGGCACCAGAGCATGCCCTGAAGAGCCACGTCTACACGTTTCTTAAATACCTCCAGGGATGGTGACTCCATCCATTTGACGCGGGACGAGGTTCAGATCCGTGAATGTCTGTTTGATCTTCCTGTGATTTGTTTTTTTTTTTTTTTCTTTTTTTTGTGTATTTAAAAAGAAAACAATTTGGCCAATGTTTTTCTTGCTTAATTGAGATGGAGCTGGGAAAAACTCAGGAAGGCAGAGCAGCGGGTGGGTCTCAATGCCCCTTGATGGGGGACATTTCCCGCTGTAACAGTCACTGCACAGTGAAGTATTTACCCCCCAATGGAAGCTCTTGGTGCTTCCCAGAGAAAGATGTGCGTTTTTGCATCCGTGGTGGTGTGTAGTTACATGTTACATACGCAGTTACATACGTGTGTATGTTACATGCAGTTATCCTGAAAACAAGCTTCACGTGTGATAAGATGTCACGGTGTTAACTCTTCATTTTACAATTACTGCCAGTAATCGAGGCAAAAATAGCATTATTAAGGTGTGAGACAGAGCCTGCTGACACAGGGTACCGCGGGGTGCTCTCAGGAGCCACCAGACGGGGTTCTCAGGAGAGATCCTGAAGTTTTAATGCTTAGTTTTCCCAACTAATTTAGACATAAACACCACTCACTTTTTAACATTATTTTCAACACAAACATTGTGTAAGCATAGATTTCTTGTCTTTGTGACTAGTCACGTACAGACTGCCTTTAAACCCCACGTACCAAACCCCAGATTTTGGGTTTCCATCCTTTTCTGGCAGCCAAGGTGACAAGTCGATGTGTAATTACCATCGAATGAAGAGTTAAACGAATGCGAGTACCACAGTCTACAGCAACTAAACCCAGTACAAAAATTTTACGTAACGTAGATAATATATTTATTATTTTCATCAATATTACATTTATCCTACCCCCTTTCACACTCGCTTCTTGCTGCTTCCCACGTCGAGCTGGGATTAACTCTCATGGCGTGCTCCACGTGCTCACCTTGATGCAAAATGTATGTGCAGCGCTCGCCAGCCCAAACCCCGCTCATCCCCAACACCCAGAGTCATTTTACCCTCCGTTCATGCAAGAATAGGCGACAAAAGAAGAAAAACAATGTAAGTGGAAAATTCTGCCTTCCTGCTCCCTCCCGTGGGGTCAGTGCGAGAAGGTGATGAGCAGAGCAGAGGTCCCAGGACAAAGCTCCCCTGGAGAGAAACCAAGGCACGAGCACGGGAACGGCGTCGCCAGCAGCAACGAGCCGGGATTTGCCTCAAAACCGGGCTGCCGTGAAGCAAAATGAGAATTCAAGCCAAGCGACAGCCTAAGGAGATCGCAGCTCAGACCCACCAAGGTATCGACACCCACGTCTCCCCTGAAATCCCCAGGAACTTAGGTCTGATCCACCAGCGAGGTGAGGAACGGCTGGAGACGCAGAGGGAGGGGATCAGCTGAGAAATATTAATGTTTAACTCTCCATTAAAGCAAACCTGCAGAGGAATTACCTTGTTCCAAAACACTGATTCTGGATATCGCTCGTGCATCGGGCGCGGGGGGGGAACGCCACCAACCAAACCCCAAACTGCTTTTATTTACCTTCACAGCTCCGCGTGGGCAGAAGGCAGCGCCATCGTTAACGCAGTAACGAACCCAGGCAATGCCAGGCTGTAGCCAAAACGCTCTTTAATGCTTCTGCTTTTGTAAGTAACAATTTACAAAATACAAAGTTAAAAATATTAGATTATATAATTTTAAACCTGAATTAAAAACAGACCATGTGCCTGTTTTACTATTTACACATAAAGAAAGGATCGCTCAGGTTATTTTGTGTAGAAACCACAGAATTAGGAAATATAAAGAGCATATGATCTTTATCAATAAAACAAAATTTTATAGTTATACAATGTAAAGGAAAGTCTTACAAAAATAATTTTGTGGTTCTGCTGCAGATTTGACACAAATCTGCTTAAAAGCAATATTCCCCTGTCCCCACCTGTCCCTGTCACAGCGGCGTTACCATCCCGGCAGACAAATCCTGAAACAAACTCCAAAACCAGAACATCTATTTAAAATCGCACAATTATGTGTGCATTTATCCAGAACACTTTAGCAGCAGCAGCAGTCCCAGAAATGTCAGTAAACGTCTGTTCAAGTTTTTGTTAGGACTCAGGGCTCCCGCAACAAGGAGGAACGTAGAAGACTAATAATCTAATAAAAAGGTAGAGCGCAGTTACCCTCCCGCCTCCAACTGCAACTCCCAAAGGGTTCTTCTTTTTTTTGTTTTTGTTTAATACTATAAGCCAACTCAAGAAAAACAGAAAGGAGGGAGCTGCGGTTTTTTTGACAAATACTAGGGAGAGCATCCTTACACTGCGCAAATGAAGGGTGAGCACACGCACACGCTCGCATTCGAGTCCTACAGGAAATCCTTCTTAAATACAGAAGATTCCAGCAATTAACAAAAAGAGAAAAGGCAAGTTTCACATTCTGATAGCCAATGCATTTCTTGTATCAACAAACAGTAGCAAAGAAAAAAATACTGTTGGAAACTATCAACATTTTCCTAATTTTGGTGATATTTGATGCTCAAGGCTCAGCTGTGAGGCAGGAAATGACGTGCCCAACAAAACCCCATCTACAATAGCGGGTTTGTATTTGTAAAAGGTCTTTCCCTTCCACACGTGCCCTGTTTCTCAGCCCCTTCCCGTGCATCCCCCTGCTACTGGTCACCGGAGCGTACCAAATATTGGACCAGGAGCTCCCCATCCACCCAGTCTGGTGCTTTTGCAGTTAAATAATGAGGGGCAATTAACCTGGAAATTGAAATGTTAGGGATGCAATAATTACAACGCCTGATCAACTCTGAAGGAATAGGAAGATACAGATGCGTTCTCATAGAAATCTTTGCTAAGGAAGAAAGGCATCACGCTTCTGTATCAAAAACTTGGGTTTGGATGCTCTTTTTCACTCCCAGTTGTGTTCCGATGCAGCAGGGATGGAAACTGCTGAGCCTTTCCCACTCCTTTTCCAGACTAACATTTCAGTGACAAGACTTGGCAGCACTAGGTGACGGGGGTAACTGGGGTGGGCTGAAAATGAGGGGAGTTAACATTCCACCAGCTGATCTAGTTCTGTGCCCCTTTTCAGAGCTCAGTCTCAAAGCACATGGAATTGGCAGGGGAGCAGAGGGGCTTTTTATTTAATTATTATTATAGAATTGATCTGACTTACATCCTGTATTGTGTTCCTGGAGAATGCAAAAGGCTGAAATTAAAAACAAAAAAAACCCTACCACCTTCCTCAAATTTACTTTCTATAGCATAGCATTTAGAGGTTCAAAACGTACACGTGAATAACATTAACTGCTCATCGGTTAGACTTGATCTAACCTGCAGCATCACATTTTTGAGTGTAAAGGAAGTACGTGAGGCCCGTGTTCCCGCTGCAGGTTACTGAGTGAAAAATAGGGTAAAATTCTCCTATTTTGTTCAGCTGTGTGGATGCAGCAATCTCCAAGGAGAGTCCTGAGAGTCGGGGTGGAGAGCGCAATAAAATACCTGCTCAGTCTATGGTAACAATGGGAAGACTAATATGAAAAAATCCCATTAAAATGGAACACTCTATGACTTCATCAGCCTCTGTAACGCAGCCCCGAACTACGCCCGGTCCTGGGAGTTATGTACGATCAGGTTTTACAAAAACAACAAGTAATGGTTGCTCTAAAAGGAGAAAAATTGAAAAGAACATGGCACAAGACTTACACGGAAAACCAGTTGGTTGTTGGTTTTACCACGTTCTGTTTCAGATGAAGACAGGGCTGAGGTTAAAGCAAGCAGCAGAAGTATATCCAGTGTCACCTGGGAATCCTCAACATGGTAAAATCTGAGTTACTTAAATGAAAAGCACCCTTTGGGTTTGATAATCCACAGACATATCCCCGTGATTTAAACGTGATGGCACGCTTTGCTCTGACGTATTCTAGCAGAAAACTCTTCCTTCCCAGCTGGGATGGATACTGCTGCTTACATCAACCTGGACTGGGCGCGGGAGGACGGGAGATCGGTTTCAGCTCCCTCAAGCAGCAGGGACAACGCAGGTGCTGAACCCGCCGTGTTTCTTGGGAGACTTGATCTTGTAACGGATTGTACTGTTCTTGTGATCGAAGAAAATTTTGAAGCATCTGAAAAATTTCGCACTTTGAAAATATTGATTTTCAACATAACTAAAATTTCTATTGGCTCGGAGAAAACTTATTCCTTCCTAACCAATCAGTACATACGGCCATTTAGTGCAGGGCTGCTCTATACACTTATTTCCTCATCTATTACTTAAATAGATTAATCATGTGAATACTGAATTCAAGAAGAGTATCTCCTTAATAACAGTCAACTCAGTGCTAATTACAACTCGGCTATCATAGTCCAAAAATCTGAATGTGTTTAAAAATTATATAGTCCTATATACTGGCAAAATGTAGATGAAATTACTTGTAAGAAGCCAATGAAATTCTGTTGGATAACAAGTTCAAGACTTTTTAACAGCTTTGTTGTAGTATGACAATAATTGGAAAGACAGAGTCAGGGCATCTTCACTTTTGAGGACTCCACAGAACTGAGTTACGGTTCATCTTGGCTTTACAGGGGCTTGTTCAAATAATACTCCTTTTTCTATTAGATATTTTCCTGCCATGTTCACAAACTCTGCTTGTTAGAATCAAACTAGAAGTTTAGGGTATAAGACACCCGAACTGGATGCATATTTTGGATTTAAACCTGTTTCAATAGGATTTTTACTGGCCTTCCCAGCTGAATAGCCATCTAAAAATGAAGACATTTCTGCCTGCACATACAGGGCTGAGCTAGAACTGCAGCCCTGCACCCGTGGAAATGCAAGGACCGCGTTCCAACAGCGTCAGGGAAAGTGCCCGAGAGAGACAGGAAAATCTCTTGTACCAATAGGACCTTTGTCCCAGTCCCAGGGCCAAAGACCAACTGAACTACTCTAAAATGTTAAATCAACTTTTTTTTCCCCAACACGTACTGAGCTACCTTAAAAGCAGAAGCATTTTTTTTCAAGTGTAAAACTGATGATTTCCGTAATTGTGCAGGGACAGAGCAAACTGCCGTACGCCGAGTACCGCAGAGTCCCTGCCGTGAGCGAAGGCGCAGACGTCCAGGGGCACGGGGCGCCCAGGTGCCGCTTTGGAATTTAAAAAGAAAAGCAGCGTTGCCCATCTGCCATCTCTCAATTCCTAGAAGCCCAGGATATGATTGAAGTGTCCCTGAAATGACAAAAATCTTATGTCACTAAAAATCACCTCATCAAAAACTGAAGCCTTTTCCTCAGTGTATGTTTTCAAACTTTATTTGAAAAGAAACTGGGAGTTCCACTAACAGCTTCACAAATATTCTCCCTTTTTTTTTTTTTCCCCTGAAGGACTTGTGGAGAGCTGGAAAGCCTGGACAGTAATGACACCTTCTCAAGTTATCTGGCCATTATCTTAAGTTCATTACTAGGCCATAGGAAAAAACCACATCAGGCTGATCTGGCTTAAAATAGAAATGGTGTTATTTAGAATTACAATATTTGTACTTGGTTGCAATTTTCTAAAATTAAGTGGTCACTGATACAGAAGAATTTTACAAACTCTAATGTCACTGGGATTGTGGAATACAATGAAACTGACTGTCTCATGTGCCAATTTGGGGTTTAATCCCCAAACACTATTTTCATTTAAAAGTAGCTCTGGTATGTCTACAGTGTAGTATTTTTATTTAGGAAAGGAACTATCCAATTAGAGGAGAAAACAGGAGATGGAATGGGATTCCTGAATATTTTATGATGACCCAGTAAATGACGGAAGATGTAAAAATGGGATGGAGGAAGTTGTATCTTGCTCTTTGCTTCAGTTACTTCCTAAACTCTGCTTTTTAGAGCGAATTTGAAAAATGTGTTTGCAGTCTCCATATTTTCCAACTGCTGCTGGAAACATATTAGTTTGTGCTCTGCTGGCGTACCTCAGAAATGCTAAATCAATCTGCTTTCTTTTATTTACATGCTTTATTCCTGAGAAATGTAATTGTGGTTTTTATTAACTTTATGTTTTATGGATCTAATACTTAAGAGCAAGTCTATCTTTTATGTCACAGAAAGGAGGTTAATATACTCACGGATTCTCCAGCAATACATCTTGGGCAAGGCTGGGCAGTACCTCTGCTCCCATGGTTTTCAAAAACCTAATGAACAAAAACATATACAACGCTATCAAAAAAGAAAAAGAAAAAGGCAAATATTTGCAATTTTATTATAAATTGTATTTTAAAAGTTGTCTTCTGAAAAAATAGGTGTTGCTGACAGTGCAAACATACCATTGCATTTTGCTTTGTCTTTGTAGCCCAGGGACAACACTCGGGGGAGATTTTCTGTTTCGAGTCCAGCTCCATGGCACAACCCATGAGGTGAGCGCCAGCCTCAGGGGGAATAGTTTCCAACGGCCTGCACGCTCGCTTCTGAAGGAATCAAAAGCAACAGTTACTTGTCTTTGCAAGGTATAGGCCACTGAATACAGCTTTTCAGGATTTTACTCTTTATGACTGATGGGGATTTCGCGTTTATTCATTTTACTAAAGTTAGTAAAATACAGACTACCAGACACTAAGCCAGATCCCCCAAATTTTGTATTTAACAGCACGTGTCATGCTGCAGGAGCAGGGAAATCTGCAGATCCCACTAAATGTCTCTCTGCCTCAGTTTCATAAACTGGGGCTAAAATGCCACTGGGAAAAGAGCACACTTCACCCTGCATTAGTGTGTAATTTAGGATGGCGTTTATCAAAGGAGCGGATCAGGGGAAGTTGTGTGCAATGACTAATTACATCAAGGAAACGGAAGAAAACCCTGAAGCCAAGTCAGACAGCTACGAAGACATAGTTTGTAATGAATTTGGTGTCTTTCCTGAATGCTGTCACATTTTTACAGCTTTCCATCGCTCTATCACCCATTAACATCCATCTCCTGAAGCTCTAACCTGAGCTGTTACCCAGCGCTGAACGACACTTGGGTGTCCTGTGAATCAAAGGCAGGAGAAAGCAGGGATGTCCCTAAGCAGGGACGTCTTTCTCACGGCACTCACAACCCCACGCAAGATCAGCGGTCCCCAGAAATACTGATTTACTGCTCTGTGACAGCCAGATCAGGAACTGGTACGGTTAAGGTGCAAGTCTGTGGAAGACAGGGATTGGAAACCTTAAGAATATCCTTGGCCCGTGAGTGCCATCCCATGTAACCTAAATCCCAGGGGCTCCTTGAAATCCTGGCAGCAAATTAACAGAATAACAGGAAATTTCAAAACCAACACAAGACGTTTCAGGGTCTGACTCTGAATCCCAGAGACACACATGCTTCTGAGATGTTTTTCTGACACCTTTCTGAACAAACTTTGTTTAAGGAATAACAATATTCAATCTCTTTCACAAGCCTATAATTTCACAGGCAGAAGATGTGTTGCCACAGAACTTACAGACTATTGAAGCACGGAAACTAAATTTAAAATTTGAACGTGTTATGCAAAAATAAACGGATCAATACAACACGAACCTCAGCAGAAAACAGTCGAAACAAGAACCCTATCAAGGAATACAGGATATTTGGATGGGAAGTAAATCAAAAAGTGAAATATGTATTGTACTAAGAAAGTGAATAATATAATAACAAAAAGTCTGAGAAGGTCCTCTAAAGATAGACCGCCTTCCACTGGGAACACATTCTCTTCCCTTTGTTGCTGCAGAACTCGTCCTTTATTAAAAGGTACAGCATCGTGGTACAGCAGCGGAACCAGCGAGATGTGCCAGATGAAGGAGAAAAAGGGAAAAAAAACTACTTACTGCCATACTTCAGAAGAAATTTGGCTTATTAAAAATAAATTCAAGGTATTGTTTTTTGGGGGAGGTTAAGATACTTAGCATCAGTGACAGGAATTCAGCATGCAGAGTAGACGGCTGACAAACTTATCACAGCACTGCCAAGACAATTTGGGGAAGTTTCTAGCAGAGGCTGGCTTCAGGGAAGACTTCACTCCCTGGAATTCTCTCCCTTAGGAAAGAAACAATCAATACATCAATCCTGCCTGCACACAGAACACACGGAGCATGGGATTCAAAGAGCCCGTGATTAATAAGGATCAACGCGCTCACTATTCAAAAGGCAAGGATTTCATCCAAATGACTTCTTTTGTTAGGGAATGATCAGGCTACATCCAGCTTGGAAATGTGCTTTAAGACAAGCAACAGCAGATCACATACTGTTCTACAACAGGCAGAAAACAGGTCTCTCTGCAGAGAAGACATCCTGTAACTTTCCTTTCCAGCCGGAAAGTCCTGGAAAAAACACACACGTTTTTACTGATGCTAAAAGGATAAAGGCCTCACAGACACTGCTTTTCATAAACAGTGAAACTAAATCGGTGCAAAACCTAGCTCCATTGAAATAACTAACCTAAATGCAACGGAAAATGTTTTTAAGGAAGACTACCACTTGCTTTTTTTTTTTAAAAATAGCTGTAAGAATTTAAAAGTCTCCTATAAATTTAGTATGTTCATCACATGCAATTTCTGTTCTGTGTGCCATATTTTTAAAAGCCAGGCCAGCTTCTGCTTTGCGTTCCGTGAACAGCTCTCCTACGGGTACGAAGCAGGTCTCTGTCCAGCCCAGCTTTACCCCGTTTGGCTCCACGGGATGCCTTTATGGCAAGGACAACGATGGCTGTGGGTAGGTGCCCCCCGTTACTAGGGGCCGGCTCCCCACCGGAAGAGGTGCAGATGGCTCCGTTTGGGAAAGAAGGAGGAATGTGAGGTCCTTGTTCCGGGAAACCTCACTTGCAGTCCCGTCCAAACCAGAGCAGGCCACGTGAATAGCTCCAGCCTAGAAAATCTGCTACCCTTTACTGGCCTCTAAATCCGCATGCCGTAAGCCCAGCGCAACATCAACGAGCTCCATCCTAAAGCAAGTTTCTGAAATACATGCAAATAGCTACATCAAGGTAAAAAAGGCAAAAGGAAATCATATGTACATACATAAATAACATACAGTAGGAGCTGAGGGAGAGCAGGAAAAAAACTGTAGGGAATCTTCCCCAGTAACCACAGCCACTGGCGCAGGGCACTGCATGACAGCAGCATCAAATAAGAGAATAATTAAGACTTCACACCGGTTGTCTCCCCAAACCCGGGGATGAGCCTTCGTTTCATAGAGCTGAGTTCGGAGCTCCCTTCCCCGAGCGGCTGACGCAGCGATAACATCTCCGCAAAGGCAGCGTTCGGAAGGACTCCACGCCCCGGTACTGGCAGTGGCTTATAACCCAAAAAGGACAGAATCCTAAGGAGAAGAGTGACAAATGTTCTGATAGTAGACCTAAAACGTGCAAAACCGTGCAGCGTCACAGCTGTACCGGTTACAAGGTAAAGCACCTTGTCTGCATTGCCACTTGGGCTCGCGCCCAAAATCGAAAATAGAAGAAAGTTGTCAATTATTTAGCGAAGAACCCCCTGCACCACCACGAGCAGGCACGGGAGGATGGAGAGCACTATTTAATTGGTACGTGTGCCCTCAGCAGCCAGAAAGGCTACGCGAAGGTGTGTCACCCTGGGTCTGTGATCCAGCACGTGACAGCAGCAGCTCAACTGTTCAACACATTAAGCCGCGGTGACTCAGTTCTAATCTGGACCATCACAACTGCTGTGATAGAAAAAAAAAACAACAGCCCCTCATGTCTTGTCTTGGCTACTCTACCCAGAAAAATGTGCCAAGCTGTAATAAGGGAAGTTCCCTTTTTAAGACTACCTTGCAGAGCTCAACCGATGTATTCTGCTGTCCACACAGGCGGTGACAGCAATTCTGGGCTGCTGCCATGGAAGTTTGAGAATTTTATCCGGTCTCCGGGCAGCTGGCTCATTAATGCTTTCGTTAGTGGACAAACTGCAAGTCATGAACCAGAAGAAGGGTATTATTTGCCTCTCTAGCCTCCAAAACGGGAGAAATTCCTTCTCTCCGATGTAACCTTGTCAGTCACAGGCAGAAAGTTGAGGACATGTTCCTCTTCTTCGCTGCAAACAGTGTTTCTCTGATAAACTTCAGCCCCCAACCACCCAAGTTTTCGCTCGTCACCCATGAACAGGGATGATCGAGGAACAGTGGTGGAGAGCCTGAACACCAGGGTAAGAAAGATGGGGACAAACACTTTAGCAGGGCCTGTTGTGGCCTGTGGCCTGTTGAAGAGGGACGATTTAGACTCGATATAAGGAAGAAATGTTTTACGCAGAGAGTGGTGAGAGCCTGGCCCAGGTTGCCCCGAGAAGCTGTGGCTGCCCCATCCCTGGAGGGGTTCAAGGCCAGGTTGGAGGGGGCTTGGAGCAACCTGGTGTGGTGGGAGGTGTCCCTGCCCAGGACAGGGGGTGGCACTGGGGGGGCTTTAAAGGTCCCTTCACACAGTAATTTTTTGGTGGAACTCCTGTTAACTTTTGCAAAGTTAACAGCTTGGCACCTACAAGGATGAAAGTCGCTCTCAAGGTGGTGGATGAGAGACACCTTGTTGGAACGAGTCCGACTGGAGAATTAACGCACACCTGAAACGGAAAACTATTCCAGAAGCCCAAGACAGGAATGCTAAACACCCTGTACTTGCGAGGCACATCCTGGAGCCAGGACAGCAGAAAACAGATAGCATTAATAATGCCACCTGGTAAAAACGGTATCAAGCAAAAAAAAAAAAAAAAAAGGAAAAGAAAGGTCGTTTGGTGAAATTCCACTTAAAATTACGGCAGAGCGCGTGCCGTGCCTGTCTCCAGGCGGAGCAGAAGCACCCACACAGCGCCAACCCCCAGCAGCGGTACCGCCGCCCCCGCGGCGGAGCCACCAGCTCGCAGCCGCCTTCGGAGCGGGCCGGGGGGGGGGGCCGAGGGGCACCGCCACCCCCCGCCGGAGCCGCCCGGCCCGGCCCTGCCGCCCCGCCGCCGCCAGAGGGCACCGCCCGCCGCGCCCGGGGCCGTCAGGCGGCCCTTGGCCCCGGGGAAATGACAAACGGCGGCCGCGCGGGCCTCAGGCCAACGGCCCCGGGGCCAGCGGCCGCCTGACGGTCCCCTCACGGCCCCGGGGCCAGCGGCCTCTTCACGGTCCGCAGGCCAACGGTCCTTCCACGGCCCCGGGGCCAGCGGCCGCCTGACGGTCCCCAGACCAATGGCCCCTACACGGTCCCGGGGACCCGAGGCCGCCTCATGGCTCCCTCAGGGCCCCGGGGCCAGCGTCGGCCGCGCTCCCGCCGCGCCCCCTCAGCGCCCGCGGCCTCCCCCCCAGGCCTGGGGCTGCCCGCGGGATCCGCCGAGGCCGGTCCGGTCCGTTCCGCAGAGGCCTCTCCCCCCACCGCCGGCGGTAAATCCGCGGGGCGCTCCCCCCTCAGCCCTCCTCCCACCCCCCACCCCCGCTTCCCGGTGGCTCCCACCGGCGGAACTCACGCGCTCCGGCTCCCCCGGCTCCGGCTGCTGCGTCCGCAGCGCCCCCCGCCGCCCCCGCGCGGCCATGGCGGCGGGCAGGGCCCCGGGCCGGGACCCGGTCGGGCTCCGCCGCCTGACAGCCCCGCCGCCGCTGCCGGCCCTACAGCCCGCCGGGGCGGGGCCGGGCCGGGGCGGGCACCGGGCGAGGCGGAAGGCGGGAAATTCCGCGGGTTTTGCGCGGCCGCTCCGCACCGGTTGCGCGGGGGGCGGTGACCGAGCGGCGCGGTGCCGGCGGGAGGGCCGGCACCCCCGGTTGGCCCCGCCATCCCCCGCGCCTCCCGGGGGGGACCCGGCATCATCGGGGGTGCGCGGTCACCACCCTCCTTCTACGGAGCTGCGTTTTATTCATCTTTATTAAATCGGTAGTGAAAGAATTAGAAGCTGGGCAACAATTTCAAGCGGTCTTCGAACAGCCGGTAACCCTAAATGCCCTAAATCCTCTGCAAATCCTGAACGAATGCAGGGCAGGCTTTATTTTTCGCTATGGATTTCTTTGGGTTTTGGGTGGCACTAAAAACGGCAAGAAAATACTACCCGGGACCGTTGGGTGTGTGACTTCTGTAATTCCCATTTTTGTGCCTCCAGGCTGCAGGGATGGCGAGACACCGAAGAACAAAACCCAGGTGGAAGTACAACTGCGGCTGCACGAGTGTGTTTTAAAGTTGGCACAGCGGATGGAAAAGACAAAAAAAAAAAAAGATACTTCCTAGGGAAGAGCCAAAAGGCTTGTTCTGTCTCAGAAAAACCACCGTCTAACCTGGGTTTGACTGAACTGTGTCGGTGACCTTCCTAGGAACAGCACTAACGCTTCTTCCCTTTAGGTGAGAGCGCAGTCGAGGCTGTTGCCATCGGTGATTTCAGCTTATTTTGTAATTAGATCATTCCCAAAGAACTAAAGCCCCGCTAGAGCCGCAAGGAGGATGAGAAGCCGCGTGGAAATGACAGAGGGCAGAGCGGACGTGCCCAGCGCCGCAGGAAAAAAAAACTAAAGCCACCTCCCCTCCATCACCCGCCTTTTTTCCCAGGCTGAACTTCACTCCTGCATCTTTGAGAGGGTGGTCAGGCACTGGAACAGCCTGCCCAGGGAGGTGGTGGAGTCGCCATCCCTGGAGGTATTTAAGAAACGTGTAGACGTGGCACTTCAGGGCATGCTCTAGCGCCCGAGATTGTTGGGTTGTGTCTGTTTGTGGGTGGGTGTGGGGCATGTTGGGGTTTTGTTTGTTTGTTTGTTTGTTTTTTGGGTTTTTTGGTGGTTGGACTCGATGATCTCAAAGGTCCCTTCCAACCATAAAGATTCTGTGATGCTGTGAATTACCAATGCCGGGGAGTGAGGAGTTCCCTCCTCAAACCCTCCCCACGGCGCGGGGAGCGGGGACCGACACCACCAACCTGGCTGGAATCCTGCTGCTTTGCCACACGTTGTCCTTCTCTAAAAGAAACATCTGAATGCCATGTGGTGGTGCACCAAAGAGACCTGTATGAGGGAGGAAATTTGAGCAGCACTGACTGTCATGATTTTGACTTTTAGGTTTGGGGACCTTAAAGCAGGTGCCTCGGTCTACACGTAAGGGACTGAGCATCATCACAGGGGCTTGCTCTGACCTGATGTCCTCCTGCTCTGGCTGCTGCACCATGTCCTACAGCACAGAACGAGTCCCCATCCCGTTGGGATGACAGGCGATGTCATTATTTCAGCTTAAGTCACAGGACAGTATCCGAGTTTCACTCCAATTTCCACACAGACTCATTCAGAAGCTTCCAAGGTTCACCTGCAGATTCCCACCCGTGCCAGCAGAAGACCGAAATCATCGGCACAGGCTTGGACAAACTGCACAGCGACCCAGAACGGGCAGGGATTCCCTCCAGATTCATTTTGAAGGTTCTTTTCTAGCGTTTGACTCCTTCCTTTAATGAAGCCAAGGTGTGTTCTGCACCCTCCGTCTCCTACCAAAAGGGGGAAAACAAAACGCAGGGGAGATGACAGCAGAATTCCTCCTCGCTCCCCGGCACTGTGCGTCCCAGATAAAATCAGAGTCCTTCTGCTTACTTTTGGTGGGTCTCGAGGCCAGCACGGGGCGATATCCTCGGTCGGGAGGGTGTAACATGCTGCTTGTCTTCTCTGCTTGGCCAAATTAAGCTTTTTTGCAGGAGAGAACATGAATTGTCAAGCTCTCCCTGGCACTCGTTCCTTCCAGAGCTTATTCTTCGCTGGGGATCCAGTTGTGTTACAGTATATGCTCTGTCACAGTCTTTGAGCCTGAGGGCGTATCACCAAAACAAATAATCCACGGATTCTTTTTTTTTTTTTTTTTAATTTAGCATTTGACATGCCTGATAGAAAAATAACCCTAAACCTGGGTAATCCAGTTTGCAGAACATCTGAAGCGTAAGTCATTTCAGAGTCTGAACCAAACCCAAATCCATTCACGTCAAATCAGATTTATTTAATTATTTCAAAGCCACCTGATTTCAGATTCCACCCCCAGAGCCCATTTATGCGTCCTGCCGGCAGAGCTAGCACTGCGGACAGGCTTCCCCTTGAGATTCGCACGTTTAGAACGCTGGGATGCGCTATAAAACCCGTGTGTTTCGTGACCCATCCGTCTCAATGTGTCAGGGTACGGCGGGGGGTGCTCTTCTGCGGGTGCAAGGTTTGGAAAGGGCGGTTCTGCCAGAAAGGTCCCCTCTGAGATAGAGCGCGCGGGGGTAAGCGGTACCTGCGTGAAGGGAGGGAGTGTCGGGTCTCTCCCTCCCTGGGTGTTTTTCTGGCTGAGTTTAGCTTTGTCAAGAGTTGCTTCAGGAAGCTGGGAAGAACAGCCACGCAAATCCAAAGGGTGATCTGGTGAAGTGATTAATTGCTTGTGCTGTGAAGGCTGTGTAAGTAAACGAAGTAAAATTCAAACGCTGCCACGCCCAGGCTTGAAGAGCTGAGGAACAGAGGTAGAGGACAGATAATTTACAAACCTTTTCAAGACATCTTGGGAACTCGGAGGCTGGAAAAAACCAGACACGCTGATGTTTACATGGAAACGCCTCTGTGGTGTGTTCACAGAATGGTTTGGGTTGGAAGGGACCTCCTGAGATGATGGAGTCCCAGTCCCAGCTCAGGCTGGCAGGGCTGTGCCCGGTGCCCGGGCTGTGCCCGGTGGGGTTTTGGGGCCTGCTCCAGAGCTTGGCCACCCTCAGGCAAAAACCTCTTTTCTTATGTTTGTGGTTACCCTTCGTACATCGATTTAGCAGCCACAGACCTGTCACGCCTCCCGACCCGTTTCTGTGCCCACCTTGTTGAGTGCTGTTAGAGACAGACCCACGACTGCGGCAACTCGGCAATCGCAGACACGTTCCTTCTGTTTTACATCCTTGCTCTGAAGCTAACTGGTATCTTTAGGTCTTAACTGGGACCTTAATTTTACCATTTTCCGAGACAAAAATGTCAGTATTCCCATGTTTCTGTATTTGATTCCCTGTTAAATTTTGGTTTATTCTGTGTATACAACTCGTACTGACATTTAATCAAGAAAACTAGCGACCTGTCACAGCCTTTTCCCACCGCCGTTACACTGACCTGGCACGTCTGAAAGTGAATTCCCGTCTTGTTTCAGAGTCTCTGCTCTTTGTGTTGCAGTGTCCATACCCAGTCTCCTCACCTCCCAAACCTATACATTCCTCCAGACCAGTGTGGGTTTCATTTTATCTTGTGTCATGCCTCCAAAAGTCAAAATGGAATGCAGGACCACGTTTGCTTATCACAAAAGGTATTTTACAGAACTCTATTGTGCATTTTTACCATTGCCAGTGCCCTCTTCCTGGCTCCTACCCCCTCATTATTAAGACTTTTCTACATTCATCTTCTGAATCTGTCATTTTCACCCTTTATAATCATATCACACATTCTTACCACATCCAAGTGTTTTTTTTTTTTTTCTCTTCAAGTTCAAGACTCTCCGAACCCCCTGGAATAAAAGGGGCCAATACAGACTCCTTGTGCGAACCACCAAGATGGGTGTGAAGGTGTGGTCGCACACAGGTGAGCAGGAGGGCACCCCTGGCTATTTCTTGCTACAGGGCAATCAGTTCTGCCTCGATTTACAATGATTT
This sequence comes from Numenius arquata, assembly GCF_964106895.1. Lineage (NCBI taxonomy): Eukaryota > Metazoa > Chordata > Aves > Charadriiformes > Scolopacidae > Numenius > Numenius arquata. The sequence continues at coordinate 16,307,681 of NC_133590.1, forward strand.
TTTAAGGAGGGAGAGCACCTTACATGTTAATCATATCATCAGGAGTCACAGTCAAGACCCCCGGGCAAAAAAACAATACTCAAAAATAAAAGAATTTTATCAATAAAAGTAATCTGGTTTAATATGCATTTTAATTTGATTTTGAATGCAACCATTTCCTTTAACCAGAGATTTTTCCAGAATCAATCTTAATTTGTAATGTCTAGTAAATCTCACCAGTTCAGATGCCCAAGAAGCTGGATTTGCAAGAATCAACAAAGATACGCTATTCTTAATCACTCTGTATAAATAAGTTGCTAAATTAGTGCATAACAATTAGTCTTTTGTAGCAAAGGACAGATTAAATTCCCAAAAATATAGGTGATGATGTATCAGAATAGAGAAAGAACGTGACCAGATAAAACAAGAGGAGGTGTTGCTTAGGCATATTCTGAAGGTATTAGTTTTCATTTTACACTGCACATGTACTAATAAATACTATTTCTGCATCAAAACATAGCTTATATATCCTGAATACTTAGCAACTTCCAGCTACATTAATTTCTTCCAAGTGGAATTACACAGTCTCTCTGCTGTTACATGGCTCTGTCTAAGCATGGCTCAGGAAAGTAGTACTGAGCACCTGGAACTTTTCTGCTGCCCATAAAAGTCGTGGGTTCAGGGACTGGCTGGAACGAGGATGATGTTAAAGCACATCCGTATTTTACAGGGAATTCCCAGCTTGAATATAACAGAATATAAAACCCGTGTCTGGGAGGAATATCCGCGTCAGTGCTTTGGCGGGGCACTGCAATGTGGTAATTAGCAAATGTAAAGCCAAGACACGATTATTTCATAAAGACTTGTTCGCTCAGGGCTGGAAAACGGGGGTGGCGCTTGGGGGGGGGTGAGCGGCGTCTTCGGGTCTTTTTTCACCCTGATTTGGGTCTCGCCTCTGCCGTGAAGTCCTTGGCGAGGCGAGGTGAGCAGTGGCTCTCTGGGCGCTATGGGAGGTTTGCCAGAGCCATTTGGCCCGTTGCCTGTTCTTCAATCTGGAGTCATTGACACCCTGGGTTTCCCTGGGACCACGCTGCCAACGGCTCCATCTGGGATGCCCAGAAATACAGCCCAATGTTTGGGAGATTTAGCTCCCTGGCGTCTCTATGGGCCTATACATTTTTAACAGCAATCCTTGTTTTTACCTTCCAAATGAACCTTGAAAAGGTCTCGTGAACCTTACTGAGGAATGAGGTTTTAAATTATGTGACATAGCTGTGGAGTTGACACAGGCTACAGAGGAAGACGGTTATTTCCCCAAGTTCCATCTGCAAATAATAAATATAAACCATTTTTTTTCCAAACCTGTATCCTCCAGCTGAAGGAGGGTGAGTCGTTCCCAAAGCCTGACCGTGTTCCCGAGCTCTGGTCCCATCTTCTCCCAAACTCCTTCCCGGCGGAAAAGCAGCTCCATTCCCTGAAAATGGGACCAACAATATGGACAGGAAATAATCATTCTGTACCAGCGTGCTTTCTTATTGCCAAAATTACAGTCTTTCCCGACAATATAACCCCATCTTTAACACAGCAGAAATGCTTTGCTCAAACTGAATGCACATTGTGTGGTACCAGGGAACTTGAAGGGCAAAAAAATTGTACCATTATGAAATAGATGTGTTCGTGGAATTACATATTTTAGCCCGATTCCTGGCACAGCGCTGGGTCCTGTGCCGCTCTCCCCAGACTAACGCTCCTCATCGGCCACAAAGGAGCTGCAGGAGGAGGTTACACACGATTTGCTCCATCTTCTAGATTATTTAATACGGGATTTTTTTTTTAATGATCTGAAATCTAAAAGAAAATTGGGAAATCTGGGGGACTTAGTTATCTAACGTAAGAGTTTGGAATTTAAGCAAAATGATTTTCTTTGAAACGAACAGTTTATAGGGGGAAAAAATACTGTATCTTCTCTGTTTTGTGACTGAAAGGAACAGTAATTTTCAAAAGCTCTGAAACTCAGCAAAATATGGTATAAAATTCCAAATATGCTTTCCCCAAAGATTTTCTATTCTTACCAATTTCTGATTGCGCCCCTGATGTTCTGTCAGGTTAAAATGTCAGAGAAAATATATAGAATTAAACTTTCTTCCCTCCTCTTATCCCAGCTCATCCAAGAGATGTAGCAACCAGTTAAACGGAGCTGAAGTTCTCGTACTGCTTGTCCTGCCTGTCGAATCTCCTTGAATTGCTGCTTTTAGCATGACACCAGTTAAGACAAACACGTAACTGTTAAGGTGAACAAACTGTGGTGATCGCACTTTATGATCCATACTCTTTGGTTAGAATTTTCTTCAAATACTTCAAATTTATTCCAAAAGTTCGTTTCTAAGCTTTTTTTTTTTTTTTCTTTCTGGTGATGTAGACAATTAATAAGCGTTGAACAGATAAACAGTGAAGACGACTTTATCAAAATTTTCAGATACATCCTCCACTTGCTGCTTTTCAAAAGGAACAGAAAACCAACTGTATTGTTGAACACTGAGGATTTTGGGCGGTCTGAGAAGAATCTTAGAGTTGAATCTGTTTCTAGTTGGCCCGTGACTCTGCTGTGGTGTCACACACCACTTCAGGCCTGGCCCTGGAGTGGCTCTCTGCGCAACGTGGTAGCAATGATGCACTTAAAAAAGGTAGAATGTACTTTTAAAAAAGTAAAATGTATTTTAGACGGTTTATGTCAACTAGAATGTATTTAATAGAAAGCATGTAGTTTCACGTATTTCTTTTTCTGTGTTTTCTTCAAAAGTATTGAAGTGCTTTTGCTTTCTTCGAAATATTCTTTAAGAATTGAGAATAACTCAATGGAGTTATTAATATTTTTCTGGATTAATTTGTGATGTGCGTTTTGAGATTTCAGATAAAACGATGATTAATGTGTCAAAATTTTACATTAGATTTATAAGAACAGCGAACATTCTTCAGGATCCTTTATGACTGTCTTTTTAACAGCACAGAGATGAGACAGTATTTTGGATTAAGTTCTTTTTTCTCTTTCCGCATCAAAAGGACATAAGTATTATTAGGCAAAACTGAATAAAATATTCCCTCTTCTTATCCTGTTCCATTTCTTCCCGGTGCGGTTCCCTGTCGCCAGTGGTAATCCCGGTTCCAGCGGCATGAATTCTAATGGCTGCATATTTATGGGCAGTGAGCGCCAGGAGTGAAAATCTCATTTCAGGCTGACATCACATCTGATTATTTTCAACAAACTTCCCAGGCAAACAGGGAGGGAAACGGCAACAGGTCGGTGCTGAACAGCGGCCCGATGGGAACGGTGAGAGCTCAAACCAGGGCACGTCCATCCCATTGGAATCTTTAAGCCTTTTCTTCCCTGGAAACAGAAGGCACGTTATTTTCGTACCGCAAGCATTAACTAATAACAATTTTTGAAGAGTGAAGACAAACCCCAGGTCTTGTTTGAATCGGTAGATTCTAGAAAACTCACAACAGTATTCAAGATACGGATTTTCTAAATGACATTAAAACCTTTTACGGATTATTTTCACCCAGAATTAAAGTGGTCTTAGTTTGGTAACTGTTATCAGGAACAAGGGCCTTTTATGAGCATTGGGGTAATCTTTAGATAGAGCACTAGCTAAGCCTGTTGATTTTAGTTAAAAATATACCTCAGAAATGCCAAATACAGGACACAAACGATAAAGCAGTTCGATGTTTTGCTTTCAGCTGCTGTTACCAGGAGCAGGTTCTGTCCACGCAGAGCCATTAACACCTGGGGCAAGGTGTGGATAAGGAAACACCGGCCCCGTTAACAAAACACCTTCATAACTGTCTACAAGTGTATTATCTTCGGCTTTATATTCATTCATTTCTGAGTGGCACCGCAGGCTGCGAAGGGGCAGGGAAGCAACGCCCAAAAACAACAGCCTGCAGGATACCCTCCTTCCAGAGGGCTGAATGTCCACTAAATGGAGTAAAACTGGACGGGGAGTCCCTCACCGCCGCGGTGACCGGGAATTACCGGGCCTCAGGGTGCCTGCCCCGGCCCCGCCATGTCCAAGATGGCCGCCGTTTCCCCCGTCGCCACGGCGCCTGCGCGGGCGGACGGCGCCTGCGCGGTGTGCGCAGCTGCTGAGGCGCATGCGCGGTCCCGCCCCCACGTGACCCGGCGCGTCTCCCCCTCCTTCCTGCGGCGGCGGCGGCGGCGGGGCCATGGCGGCGGGGGAGGTGGCGGCGGCGGGTTCCGCCGAGCAGTTCCAGCAGATGCTGCAGCAGAAGGACGGGTGAGCCGGGGCGCCGCCGGGGATGGCGGCCGGGGGTCGGCCAGCCGGGCGCTGAGGGAGCGGGGCCCGCCGCCGGCGCGCGTTTGGGCCGAGCTCGGTGAAAGGCCGGGATCTGCTGAGGGAAGCAGGCCCGGCGCTGCCTCAGAGCGGAATAAAACCTTCACGGGGAAATGAAAAACATCAAGATCATAGATATGAGAAGGTCTTCGGGTTTGGTTTTTGGCAGAGTATTTTTTAAGGACCCCTTTTGTGAGGGGGGGTTCCTTTTAAGGGCCTCTCGGAGGGCTGAGTCGCCCGGCCGGGGAGGGCTCCTGCAGCTGCAAAACCTGCCTCAGTGGGCCGGTTGGCAGGAAAACTATCCAAAATAGAACTTTCATTCACCCCAAGAATTTTCTTTTTCTCCTGAGCCCTAAGGTGTCAACAAGACTTAAACGCTTACTGTACAATGAAACCAGCAGCATTAGGTTGTTTATTGAGGATGTGTTTCTTAGGTTGTTCATCTCTCGTGCGACAGGGCTGGTTTCTCGTTAGTCTGGTTTTCTGCTCTAATAACGAGTAACAGGGATATCTTTCCATTGGTGCCTCAGCATGGACCACTGATTCTCTGTAGCCACTGGGCAGTGGCTGTTGGTCTGACAGGAGAAGTTTTGGGCACTGACCCTGTGGGGGAATGCTCTGCCCATGCTTGGCTTTGGTGGGAAAGAGTCACAACAGCCATTACTGCAATGGCAGAGGAACAGGGACTTGGGTGCCTTAGTGAAGAAAGACAGGTTTGGTTAGGAACTTTGCTTGTTTGTCATGTTGAATCAAAGGTGTGGTAACTATTGTTACATCTCTTAATCCACTAACTGTGTATGTATTTAACTAGGTCTTGTAAGGCACATTAAAATTGCTGCATAAAAACATTTCCCCATCATTTACCTGCTGCGTTACCAAGTGGCCTTTAAACAAATAAGGAGAGAAAACCAAATTAAATGAGTGGCTTAAAAAGGATGATGAAGTTACCAGCATCACATTCTTAAAGAGAGCATAAGGAAACATGGAAAAATTTCGATTATGGGAAGAAGAAACTAAATTCTTCCAAACTTGCTGCATGACTCTTGGTTTTCTTTTCTGGAGTTATTCTTCACCTGAATTGTTGTGTGGGGACATCCCAGAAGAAGGTCACTCTCTCACACTCCCTGAGACATACTGAAGTAAAAATGGCTTCAGGAGGAAATACAATATTTTGAAGTTATTTTCTACAAAATCCTCAGTAAGTCTCTCATGCCCTTTGTCCATGGAACATCATTCAGTTTTCTCTTTAATGGACTTGATTATTTTATGTATATTTTTTTGGTCCTAAGATGAATTGATAGTACTGATAACTCTTCTCCTCTGCTTCATTTCAAAATATTTGGCTTTGTTTTTTGTTACTGCTAAGAAACCAAACAAACCTGCACTCACAGAGCATAACAAATCCCTTAAATCATAGTTATATTTTTTAATGATCTCCCCATTTCTGGGTGGTGGTAGAACTTTATATGCATTGGCTGTCTTAAGGTACCTTCTATATATAAATTATCAGGTGAACTTGAAAATCAATGGTGTAAAAAAAAAAAAAGTTTTAAACATTCACTTTATTAAGTGGGAAAGGAGAAAGTTTCTTCAATGAAGTATTTTTCTCTTGAAAGATAAAGCTTACAACAAAAAACGTGCTGAATTTTTAAGGCTAGGCCTAATGCTACTCTACTGCAAATTTTTTTTTGGTCCAAATGGAATTCCTAATTTTTCCAAACTAATAGAATTATCACCTATCAGCTGCAACTGCCAGCATTTTGTGTTGACAATTTCATAGCAGTTCTTGTTTCAGAAAATTAATCTTTCTGACATCAAGTTCTTAGTAAGCTTTGTGTTACGGAATACGTGTACATTTCAAGGTTTAATTTTTTTCAAAGTGCATCTAGATTTTACAGTTGCAAAGGATGAACTGAGCCAATATCTCAAATTTTATTGAACTTATATTACTGCTCTGTAATCTATTATGTTACTTACACTATGTTGTGAAAAAATCAGCTTGTAAAACCAAGGAACATGGGCAGCCTGTCAAAGATTGTAAATACTTAGAAAATACTTGTATCTTGGCCCAAAAGGAGGGTGACCTTGGGAATGTTAATTTTCTGGATGTGCCTATCAGAGAACGTCTTGCTGGTTTGGTTCTACAGTCAATAGACTCTGTTTTAAAGGTTTACTGTCTCTCTCAACCAATTTTAATTTTTTTAATAGTCTATAAAAACAAGACTTTGGGCTTTTTGTTTTTTCACAGGAAATGTGTGACACATCCTTCTGGTTTTTCTTCTGCTACTAAAGTTTAAAAAAAAAGTTATATTAAAAAAAGCTAAATTTTTTTTGGTCCCCCAGTTTTTCCTCCAAAATGAGAAATACAGAACGATACAGGAAGAGAAACTCTGCGACTTGTCATAAGTTTTTGTTACAATCCTTTTTTATATAAAATAGTTGAGTGTTTAGAAATATCTTGGTTGAATGTAAGAAATACTTTGTGTAGAATCACTAATGTGCTTCATTTTGCTGTTTTCTTCCTCTCTTAATGTTTTAACTTACTCTGGCTGTTTTTCAAGTTGATTTTAAAGAGCTCAGATACCAAGAGGGTGGTCTAATTGCAAAATTAGACATATTCTGTGAATTAATTTGTCACCCCCCCGATACCCTTGGTGTGAATTAATTTAAAGTATGTTCTTCATGAAGATAATACTTAAGTGCATTGCAGCTCTGTGTTGGTGAGGAAAGAAAGGGCTCTGATGGAATGAGGATTAAATAAGCATGTGATTATTCCTCCTCTGCTTGTCCTGAGCTGACGTTCCTGTGATCAGTTGAGTCCCGCTATGCTTCCTAAATTAAATTGAGCACTTGTGAAATACTTCTCGGTAGCAGGGAGGAGTGTGTGTTCAATGAATGTTCAATGTGTTCAGTGAATGGAAGGAAGGTCCATCACGCTGTTTATTAGTGCTTTGGCCTGATGCGTAGCCACTGAACTACTAATGTTCTCCTTCCTTCCGCTGTTTGTTTTTAGCCAGTGGAACTATTCTCTTGTCCCACTTGCAGTCTAACAAAATTGTGCTTTTAGATGTACAGGCATTGGGCAGTTGCGATGACAGCTTCATTCTCTGTAATTGTAAAAGCTGCAGTAGATCTTAACTAGATTAGACTGTTTTGTCATAAAACTTGATGTAAAAAAAAAAAAAAAAAGTATTTTTGTTCATCCTCAATCCACTTTTAACTTCTCTGAGCTCCTAACGGTGTCAGTAAACAGCACATACGTTAGGGAGGATATTGGAGGAGGACTCAAAATTCGTATCACAGGTGAAGGGTGTGATGAGTAAGTACAGGAAGACCCATCCTGGAGCAAAGCTCTTGATAGTTCGCTTCATCAGAGCTTGGTCTGTCTTCTCAAATATTAAACTGCTGCTGCTTTTTTAATTTTAAAATTTTAATTCTGTTGTGACTGGATATTCTCATGCATATAAATGATCCTCCCTGTCTCCCAACCTACCTAATTATTTTCACCTTATTACTTTGTGGCAAAACATGGCAAAAATGTGTTGGTTGCAGCAAGGGGACAGCGCTTCCAAGGGCTTGTCCCCACTGGCTCCAAAGTTTTAATTAAACTGTGTGTGGCCGAGCTGAGCGCTGTGGAGATGTTGGGAAGAGCTGTCTGCTGTGAGGGCAGAGAAAGGTCCTGCAGGAGGTACCTGTGCTACAGTCTGCCTCTGCCTTTGCTCCACAAAGAGCGTTGCTATAAAAGTTTACGTGCCAAAACTGAGTTTAGCAGTTAAAGTTTTACTGAACTGCCGTTAAGATGTGGTCTCGGCTGTCTCAAGAAGTCCATACCACATCCCATTTATAAGTAAAGAGTAAATCACTTAAGTAAGACTTTACTGGGGTTTAAATGTCAATTATGAGCAGTGGAATCGGTTCGAAGAAGCGTTACAGCAACTTTGTTGTAATTAAAGAGATGGTTTGCCTTTGGGATCGTTGCTGCTGGTGACCTGTATAGGAGAGGGATCTGTACAGGTGAGAGCTCTGGAGAAGACATCCTGAATTGTTCCTGGGCTCAGGTCTACATTTGCGAGGCTGGCACTTATGGAACAAGGCACTTCTGTTTTCCTGCAGTTTCAGTTTTTATTGGTCTGTAGACTCTGCTGGTTTTAATCAACTTTCAAAGCAGAACCATGTTCTGGCTGATGGCATAATTAAAAAAAAAAAAAAGAAATGAAGAGGCTATCCTATTATATTTCTACTGAAATTTTCTAGAATTGCTTTGGGAAATGGAATTTATGAATTTTAAAGTTCTGTGTCTGAACTGAGTTTAGTGCTGTATTCAGAGTATATGGTCAGATAACACAGTTCTGGTATGAGTGTCACACTGCCTGCATAGCTATTCAAATTTATACTGAACTGCCATTATTTAGGAATAAAAGACACTAAAGAGCCGCTACAGTATGGCTGCGTTGATTTCTGTATCTCTAAGTAGATTAAAACTAGTCTATTATATTAGTATATTTTGTTCGTTATCCCCTATTATTTAGTGGTTTTGGCTTCAGCAAACATGGAGAACAGAACTGAAAATGAGATGCAAATATCTTGTCGCTGTTCTCATCAGAGTGTGTTCATTTACGCTCATGAGGACAACAGTGTGGTACCTGGCTTGGTGGGATTTCTGTTCACATGTGGGGCTTCTCATCATTAAATGCTGGGTATAATTAATGCCAAATGTTCAAGGGAACCTTATTGAAGCTGGAAGAGGACTAAAAAGTTGGAGCTAATAAAGGTTTTTTTTTGGTTTTAGGTCCCTTGTAGTCGTCCACTTCTGGGCACCGTGGGCTCCGCAGTGTGCTCAGATGAACGAGGTCATGGTGGCACTGGCAAAGGAACATGCGCAGGTGACGTTTGTGAAGGTAAGTCAGGCGGTTGGGCTTGTTTTAAATAGAGGAGAGCTGTTACTACAAAGTATGAGTAAAACAGGACAAAATACAGATAAAGGTATTTCTGAAGTTCCTTTATGGCTTTATGGGTAAAGATGCGAGTTGAACGTATGAAGGTCTGTGGGATGAAAGTTCTGGGTTCATCTTTCCAAACTTGATACTGCAAGCATAAATAACACCTTCATTTTATTGTGCTGTTAAAAGAAAAAAAATTTAAAAATTAGTGTACAATGATGGATTTTTTTCCACTACCTACTCCATCTAATAAATAGGCTTTTACATTTCTCTGTGCCTGCAGTGTCTCGGTCCCTCAGTTCTGTAAATAGCCACATTTTTAAAGCGTGATTTTTGTCCATGGATTTGAGATTAATTTGGTGACACTGTTCTTTTCCTGTGTGCTGGAGACTTCATTTGTTCCCATGATGTTAGTGCTAAGCAAAATAGATCTCAGACTTCATAGAGATTTTTCTGTCTGATACTAAAGATGAACAATAATCTTCAAGAAGTTTAAAGGAAGGTAAATTTAAGTCTGTGCAACGTTTTCACTCTCAGATGACAGTGGTGTGGTGCTGGGTTGTGTCTATTTTTGTGAGATCATCTGCACGTCCTGGTAAGAGAACCAGTGTGGAGGGAAAAATGAACGCACTTCATCAACATGCCATTCATTTTAAAACAACTTTCTCTTGTTAATGAGACTCTTCTGTGATTATGAGGGCAGGGAGTAATGGAGCAGCCAGCTGTGTGTGAGTGTTTTAATTTGATTTCTTACAGCCTTTAGGTTTTGTGGAGTTGTTTTTAATGATTCTTCTCAGTCGGTATTTCTCTCTGTGAAACAGAAAGACAGAGGTATTTTACTGGTAGTATTTTATTACTTAGAGCTTCAAAAGACTAATTTTCAACGTTTTGAAAATTCAGGATGCTTAAATTTAGGTAGAATTGCTACAGCTTTTGTTGGGCCCAAGAAAACTTGAAAACTCTTGAGTTGTCTCTTTATTATTCATATTCATGTATTATTTATTTATAATCCTTATTATTCAGCTGCAATTTATTTTTTAATAACAAGGTTGAAGTGATCAAGTTTTGCAAAACTAAGATAATGGCACATTCCCCTCCCTCCCCCCCAACATTACTTGTTTAGAGAAAGTAAGCTACTGAAAGACTTGGGTGGATTTTCTGTATTTTTTTTTTGGGGGGTGGGGCTGGAGTGGGGCTCCTCATGGTGAATATATTTGATTTTGGAAGTTCTTTGTGGGATTTTGGGCTGTATTCCAGAACAGCCAGAGTCTGTCTTTTAATTGGCAAGAACCTGTTAACTCATCAGATGGTTCCAGACGACTGCCCAAGAGCAGGGTCTTGCCCTGTAAGTCATAAACTGTTCCATTCTGGAACAGAGCTAAGGAATAATGACATGAACTTCAAAATTGCCAATAAATCTTGAAGTCTTTCTAAATTCAGTTTCTCACTTTAGTTGTTGCATGGCCTAATTCTAGGATCCTTGGCTCGGTTAAAGTGAAAGTGTTGTCTATATCCAGAAGCAGTTAAAAACAACTGTTTGGAAAGTTGTACCAGTAACAGCAAGTTATTGAAATATGAAATTAAATCTCTTCTGTATGTGTGAGCCTCACCAGAGGGGAACATAAGTATCCAAGTAAGTAGGAAGTTTTACTGGAAAAGAAAATTAATGTTGTAGGTAAAAGTTATTTAATCATTTGTCACTTGAAAGAGAATAGATAATTGGAATCTATTTACAGTTTTCAATTTATAGCTTTGGTTTCTCTGTTGATCCTGTTGGAGCATTGATTTACAGAAATGGGGGTGAAGCTTGGACTCTCACTTCTGACTTACTCTGCGGGATTGCTTCCGGATTCAGTGATCTCATTAGGAGGAGCAAATCAAAACACGGTGTAATACTAAAATATTCAGAGGTTCACTGCATTACATTTCAGTTAATAGTGAGAACAGACACAGTATTTTCTAGAATGCATAAGGATGGGCAGGGGCGGGCAGGAGCAAACTGGTAAGTAGTTCTCTCGATGCTTGTTCATGAAATGTCACCACATTGTTTGTTGAATAAGAATTTGAAAGGCTTTTTCTTCTGTACACTGGGTTGTAGCTTTCCGTTTGAAATATTTATAACTATTACTTCTTTTTTAACCGTAAACTCAGATATTACGGAGCTTGTGTCTTAAACAACCTTGTACTAGACCTTCTCTCACCTAAGGATGCTTCTAGTCTATGCACAGAAAACCTATAAATTTGAGTTAATGAGAAGATATATTTTCTTGGCAAATTACATTCTATAATTTCAAGGGATGTGTTTGAATGCTGAATAAATTGAGGACCAATACTCTCGCCAGGCTGGCTGCTCAGTACCCGGCAGCCTTGCAGGAGTTAAAGCTAAGATGTAGTAGCCATCAATAGCTTATTGAAGAAACACTCCTTTTTTCTTCATAATTTGCAGAAGGCTGCAAATGTCAGTCATGATGTACTGCCCCTTGAAATTAGTCAATAGAGCAAACAGCAAGGATTGCTGTGGGCAGAAAATAAGCACTGTAATCATGACATAACTGGGGTCAATGATTTATGGATTTCAATATAGTAGTAGCTGCATATGATTGAAAATTTACTAGGTCACTAGTGCACCAAAAATTTTATTCGTAGCCTCCGGGCATCTTTTGAAATGTGCAACAAAATAAAAACCTCTGAACCTGTTTTGACACTGTGTAGGCTCAGTGGATGACACGCCAACTCAGTGAGTCTCATTTAAATGCAAATGTGTCACAAACTTCTGCATCAAATCCTTTTAAAATGTATAAAGTGCCGAGAAGAACATTCTAGACAGGATTGACATCCACAGTCCAACTTTAAAGAAGATTATGAAAATAATCTTTTTGTTTTGGTTTTTTGGGGTTGGTTTTTTTCAGTTGGAAGCTGAAGCTGTGCCTGAAGTATCTGAAAAATACGGAATTAGTTCTGTTCCAACGTTCTTATTCTTTAAGGTAAGAGAAACTGGATTTAAGAGAAAACGGATTCCATGTGGACTCTTAATACGGATACTTTTTAATATGACTACCAGAAGAGCAGAAACTTAAGAACTTTCCCAGTGAAGAAACACTTACATATCTGATTTAAGTCTGTCCAGTGGAACCTAAAAAAGTAGATGGAAACAGTTCTTGCACTTTATATGTAACATTTCAGAGCTTCCTTAATTGCTTTGGGATTATTATGTAGTTGTTTTAGTTGTTGTACCTTGTACTGGGTCAAAAAATTTCCAGTAGTATTTCCTTGTCTAGCTATAGTTCTGCAGCATGGCAGAAACCCAAGGAAATAACCTTTTGGTAGAAATGACGAGTCTGGGTCACGTTTGTCTGCAATAATAAAATTAAAAATATCTTCTTTAATAAATTCTTCTGATGGCAAATTCGCTGGCATTAACAGGCAACAGAATGGTACGAGTCTTGGAACTAAAGTCTGGCTAAAAGATCAATACACTAATCCACCCTGCATCTGAAAATCTATACTTTATATGGTGGCTTTACTATCCTTTTTATTACAGTACAAATTCTGAATTTAATCCTTTAACACAAGCCTGTGTTCTGGTTTCCATAGAATTCCCAGAAAGTGGACAGATTAGATGGTGCACATGCTCCAGAGCTGACCAAAAAGGTACAGCGCCACGCGGCCAGCACTTCCCTTCCTGTTGCCTCTAACGAGGGGGCGAAAGAAGATCTTAATTCGCGTCTGAAGAAGCTCATCAACGCCGCCCCCTGCATGCTGTTCATGAAGGGGTCCCCGAAGGAACCTCGCTGCGGTAAGGATTTCCCCCAGTTCGTGTTCCCTGTGACAGCGCCTGCTTTGAGCTGGTTGTCAGATTTACCCAGTTTTGGGGAGATACATCCCATACGTGCCAGCAGTGCTCTGTACACCCAGAAACATTAAATAAGGTGTTTTCATATTGCTTATACGCAGTTAGAGAATTGCTGTTCCCTTAGTTAAATTTTGGAACTGGAATCACAGAGAATTTAAGGCTTTCTAAAGAATCTGGGATGTGCAATGCTGTCCTTGAACCAGGACGTGCTTCCTGAGGAAGCTCGGTGTTTATTCGTGATGTATTTTGTGCATCAAGTTACAGGTTGAAAATGTAAAATAGTCTGAAGAGAAGGTTTCAGTTCTAGGAATAACAAGAATTGACTAATATCTGGGATTACTGTTGCCATTTGGAAAAAGGAAATTAGAAAAAGCTTTGGAAAATTTGGAAAAAGAAAATTTAGCTGGTAGAATTGAAAGAGCAGTCGTGTGTTTCTGCGACAGTGGAAATGCCTTTTGTTAATCCTAGTGCTCTTAACCCTGGCTCTCTGCTCAGAGTGCCTGGTTCCTAGCTCACCTGGAGTGTTGATCTACATGGAAAGCACGTGAACAAATGTTAAAACCCTAAATTTTTCAGTCCTGTGGTTTTGCAGGGTCTTCTGTGGGGAGCTGCAGGGGACCGGGGGAGTGACACGAATGTGGGGTGGGGATGGCTCAGCCCAACAGCGCTTTGGGCAACTCTTGGTGGATTATGGCTCCTCTTGCTCTGATGAGCTCCTCATAGTTATATGATGTGGAGTGTCTGCAGCTGAGATTATTCCGACACACGTGCTTTAAATTGGCCCATACGGGATGGTGCCGTGGCGCTGCTGATGGTGCCCTTGCCATGCTTGTGCTGAGATGTTTGGTGGGTCCCTGGTGAACTGGAGGAGCAGAGCACAGCTTTGGCCACATCCCTTATGGTCACGGGCACAAAAACCACAAACCAAAAAAGGTGTTGAGGCATCAAGGTTAAGGATAGTTAGTACTTCTTCCTAAACTCAACATGGAAAGCGACTTAAGAGTATAACACAGGTTCATTTGCTTTTCTTAGTATGAGAAAGTAGGTATTTCTTTAAGCTTTCATTTCTTGCGTTTGGTCCCACGTACCCCATGAAAAGTACACAGGAGGTACTCACCGAAATAGATGTATGTATGAAAATTGGAAGTACTAAAATGTGGTGCAATGTATTAAATCATCTGAACTTACACCTTTTAATTTTGCAGTTAAATGCCATGCCTATTTTAGCCTGCTGGGATGGTGTCTGGCAGTAGCTGGGAGGCGTTAGTAACTTGGCTCCATTAAACTTCCTGAAATAGACAAAATCCTTTTCAAGGTGAAGGTAATTTACTGTTTTGTCAAAGACGATACAGATCTGTTAGAACAGTTGTAGGAGTAATAAAAATAGAATTAAATAGAAGGAACCATCCCTGTTTAAAGGTGAAGATATTTTTGATTTGTATCTATTTTGATACAAATAATAGACTCATTCTGGAGCCTCCTGTGCAGTTGGGGAGTAGAGGGAGCCCTGTCCAGTGGTGTATTTGGGGATTTCCATGTAGTTCGGAATTCATGGGGAAAAGCCAGGTGGTGGTTAGTGTCAAGTCCGGTTTGTCCCCTGGGCTGGGTATTTGCTGGCAACTGTATGTTGTATGTATGTACGTTGTATTATTTCAGCGGATTCCTTCGGACTGTGGTAGTGTTTGTTCATTTGCTTCATCAATGCCTTAATTTGTTTGGGGTGTTTTTATTGTGTAGAATCTGGAGTGGCATTTGCGATCATGTAGATAACCGCTTAAAACGTTTTGTTAGCGGTTTAATTATTCCTTGTAATGCCTGTATAGCATTTCTTCAGAAATTCAACCTAAATCTTTTGTTACGGAAGTGAAACTGTTGTGGCAGTTTATCTGGAAGCAGAGCGCTTCCAGGCTGCTGCCAGAACCTTCGCAATGAAACTCAACCAATCAATCTTTCTAGTTTGCATGTAATTGCCTACAGCTAAAATAAAGCTTTTTTTTTTTTCCCCCAGTTCCTTACAGTAGAAATGAGTTAATATATTGGTGATGGAATAACCATCAGCAATCAGCCTTTAGCTGTTTACTAATGAACTCCCAGATGTATGAAAAATTTCAGAATCTGTGTTTTACTCCAGGCTGTACATGAACTTAACGCTTCAGCTGTAGAAAGAAAAGCAACTTAGATGCCGTACATATAAATACTGCTACTTCATAGCTCAATAAATTGCAGATCATGAAAACTGCAGGAAGCCGTAGTAAAAATCCATATTTCAAAAACTAATAGGTGGTCTTGCAAGCTGAAATCAAAGGTTATTTTTCTATGGCACTTTGATTCTTTTTCCCATTTAAAGCTGCTTTCGTTTTTTTTATTCCTTTATTAAAGCCTTTAAGCGTTGTCTTTCCTGTTGTAGTAGGAATATGTAATTCCTCTTTTTGTGTTTGCAGGTTTCAGCAAACAAATGGTGGAGATACTGAACAAACATGGTATTTCATTTAGCAGTTTTGATATTTTTTCTGATGAAGAAGTTCGTCAGGGGCTGAAAACATACTCTAATTGGCCAACTTACCCGCAGTTGTACGTAGCCGGAGAGCTTATAGGTGGACTTGATATTATCAAGGTTAGAAACGGAGAAATTCTTAATCTTGTTAGTTGTCAGAAGCATGGGTTTTCTTGCTTTTTATGTCTGATTTTCTTCTCCCCAATCTCCTCAGGAACTCGAGGCTTCTGGAGAACTGGACACAGTCTGTCCGAAGGCGCAGAAGTTGGAGGACAGGTGTGATATATTATCTCATTGTTTTAAGGGTGCCTATTTTTGAAGTTTCCTGTATGTTCATTTATATAGGGGGAACCCCCTATATATGTTCCTGTTCTTTGACTTTATCAGAACTGCGCCAAGATTTTCTTTAATCACAGAACTCCTGCAGTTGTTTAATATGTTCTATTTTCTATACAGGAAGCATCACTTAATATAAAGCTATACTGGTATATCTGTATTAAGCTATACTGTTCCAATAGGCTTTACTTACTATATTTGTTAATTTTTATTTGTAGCAGGAATATATAGTTTCCTTCTTGTCTCTCTCAAGAATTTATTATTTAAAGATAACTGAGAAAATAATCTTTTAGACATTAGTAGCTTTTGTTAGCTTTATTTGGCCCAGACTTCGTAACTGTGATGCTGCTGGAGAAAATACCTCGTCTCATCTCATTTTTCCTGATTACTCATGTCCTTCAGTTCCTGTTTTCTTTCACCTTGGTGGCATGACTGTGCTGCGTCAGTAGGAAGTGTGTTGCCTCCTGAATCAGATCTAACATCCAGAATCGAATTTGTCTGTCTCTAACCTTCCCATGTGAAGATTTGCTCGTGTTGGAAGTTCTGCTCTGCCCCAGGCAGTCAAGCTCTGGATTCCTGACAGGTCCTTCAGCTAGAGAAGTTCCTAGTAGATGCGGCTTTTTTTTTCCTAGTTTTTGTGTGAATGTTATATGCCCTTAAGATGTGCAAAGAGGGGCTGGCTTCCCAAGAAGGTGGCCGGGAGCTTGAAGGCAAATAGATCCCCTGTCGCTGTGTGAGGATGGCAGAAGCAAGTTCTGTGGTGCTCTGGGTGTGACTGGTTCTGGGTCTTTGCCCTCTCAGCCCAGTGGAGAAATAATTCAATGCAGGCCATTTCACTGTGGCGATAAAGTATACTTATTTTTGCACTTGTGTGTTTATTAATTTCCTTTTTAATTTGCTCTATGGCTGAGGTTTAACTTCTGTTACTCTAGTAGTGTCACTTGCACATTGTTTTGCCATGGCCACAAAAACCAGTCACTTCAGTTTGCAGTTTCAGGTTAAATTATAGGCAAAGAAGAGATTGTCTCAGTGTGGCCTTTTAAAAACTTATTTTAGAAAGCTTCCTTTAGTCTATTCCTTCCATTTTGCAAGTTTGCATAAGCTGTAACTATTGAATTCATTCATGGTGTTTTTGCTTTGCTTGGTCTTTTTGGGGGAGAGAAGGTAATGTGAAATGTCGTTTTCTTATGTGATAGGCTCTAATAGATGGAAATTGTAGGTATAGCTAAAGGTCTCCCTAAGGGAGCAACAGCAGCATCTTTGGAAGAGGTGTGTGAAGTTTTTATCGATTGTAATCAAATTTTGATATAGAAGTGGCCTGAAGGAAAACTGGCTAAAAATTCACCGGGAGAGTCAGAAGTAGCTGCTTATGGCCTCGTTTGTTCTTCGTCTTTTTATAGGTGTTTCCTTTCTACAGAAAACCTGTCTGGGAAGGTGAGGGAAAGGAGGGGAGTGTCTGGGGTTGTGTGGGACAGGGCAGAGTGGGGCAAAACAGACTTATTCCTGAATTTCAGTAGTGGAAAGTCCTTAATCCATAAATCCATGGATCTTGTGGCTGATGGACAGTAGGTGTCTTACTCTGCCAGAGACATTCTCTTATGGAGAATGAGAAATGCTCGGTATTATAGTCAGTATGTGAAAAGCAGTATGTCAGTAAATATAGACATTGTATTTAAGATATCCTAAAATTACATTTTTCCTTAAACTTATTGCTGCATGGCACTTAAAGGTCAATCTAGAAAAGTAAATTGTTGCCCTGAAAGTAACAGGGTGGTTCCAACACTTTCACTGGAGTTAGTGTAAGAAATTCAAATGAACGGAGGTGCTTATAATAATGCTTTAAATGCACTGGGTGAAGCTGTAAGTTGCTGTTGTCTTTCCACTTTTTATTTTCCTGTCGAAGGAAAGCTTGGGGTGATAACCGAGCTGGTTTATGTCTTTGTTTCTTGCCTTCTCTAGGCTTAAAACCTTGATAAACAAAGCTCCTGTGATGCTTTTTATGAAGGGAAGCAAACAGGTAAGATTAAATTATATTGATAAGTTATATCACTTTATATCTAAACAGTTTTTTAAACAGTGACAATTACCTTCTTTTCCTTGCTTAATGAAAATGAATGGTGCTGGGAAGTTTGGTATTTGTCTTTTTATTCGGTGCTTCTATAATCCCTATTTTACCTGATGGAAACCTATTGCTAAAGTGCTGATAGCTGTGTGAAATCGAGGGATTTGCTGCCCTGCAGCGACGTCTGTCAGTTGAGCTGCAGTTCAGGAACGAACTGAAGAATTGGGCACGTCCTTTTGGTCTTAGTTATTGATAGTCTTTGCAGATAATGGATTTTCTTGTGATGCTCTGAGTGCTTGCCCCTGATAACTGTCCTGCTTGAGGCGTATGCTTTGATTATTGCCCAAAACTTTATCTCTGAACACGTTTCTTGAAACTTCGCTCTGACCTAATGGGGTTGAGCGTTCTGTCCTTTGTAATTTCTCTGACTTCATTACACTTTCACAACTGCCTTTGAAAAAAGCTGCTAGATGTTTTTTTTTAAGGCTAAAGTATAATGCCACATACCATCAAAGAGCCGCTGCTCTTCTCCCATGCATGGAATGGGCTGTGCCCGGTGTCTTTAAGCGGCAATTAATTATCTTGCTCTCTGAAATAAAGATAGTGACTGTGGACAGGCAACTGCGAACAGTGAGGATTACAATAATAACGCATGTCTGTAAGGCAGAAGGTCAGTCTGTTGCTTTGTGTTGCACAGGGGATAAATTGTTCCCTTTTGTAGTTGGGAGAGGCGTTTGTAAGGTACTTTTTTAAAGGGATACAGAGGTAGGGGACTGAGTTTGCTCATCTGGCTCCTCTTTCCATTTCCTTTGCTCTTTTATTCCCTGAGCCTTCTCTGCGTGTTAACCACAGCTACTTTAAGAGTGTAATAGACCGTTTTACTAAGCTGTTTGGTGGCCACTGGAGCCCCGTGGGTTGTGCTGGAACAGTGAGGAGCTGGTGGGGCTCAGGTCTTCTACCCAGATGTGCGTCTGTCTCCTTTAAAACCTGTGTCTTGCCTGAAGAAAGCAAGAGTTTGGGCAAGTTGCTTTACGCAACTTGAGCCACTGGTGGAGTGAACTCACCAATAAGAGGAGATAGTCTGGATTAAAAATTCAATGTCTAAAACCTGGTGGGCGTTCTGTGTCCTTACACTGTCAGTATGAAGAGTTTTCAGTAGATACTTTGAATTTTTAATTGCAGTTGGGAGTTGCTGTACATACAGCCCATTTATCAGCTGACCATAGGTTGCTGCTCTCACTGAAATGGAAAGTGAAGGGTGTCGTGTGTCTCAACATAAACCACGGCTATTTTCCAAACGCATATAAGGCATTTATACCCATCCCACCTATAGATTTGGCTTTCTGAATGTTTAGAAAATAATCAAACCTAACTAATTTTCAAGATAGCATTGCCAGACCTAGGAAGCAGAGTCGCCTGGTATCATCTCACACCACAGCTGAGGAAAGCATTTAATATCCTCAATGTTTTCATTTATTTCAGCAGAGTATATAAAGAGAGAGACATTCAGTACTGTTTAAAGCTCAAAGAACATAAAAAAGAATGAAAAAGGGATTAGCAATACTGCTCATCCAGTAAGGTCATCGCTAGCAATAAATTGGTAATAGCTTTAGCGTAGCTTCAGGACTTGGAATTTTGTGGATTAAATATAGTGGATACATGTTTTAACGCCTGTGTGTTTTGCATTCCAGATGGCAAAATGTGGATTCAGCAAGCAAATTATAGAAATCATAAATAGTACTGGGTATGTAAGTGGTTTTTTAATTATTATTTAATTTGGGAAGCCAGTTCTGATTTTAAAAATGCACTTTTTTATAAATGAAGAGTTTGGAAAATATTAGTGGAAGACTTCCCCAAACATAATTTTCTTTAAGAGTATTTTAAAGTATCTTTGTGTAAAAGCCTATAGTGTAAAAAAGTCACTACCTACACTCGTTTGATACCAAGTCAAACACAATGAGTCAGATATTGTGCTGCTTTAGCAATGGGGATGGGGTTTTTTCTTTTTTGGCTGTGCTTGTTGACAGGAAAGCCACCCTATACGCAGCTCTTCCTAGAGAGAGGTCCCTCTTCATCTGCTTCCTTAATCTGGGAGCCTCTCATGTTACCTGCCCTCAGCTTTCCTCCTCAGAGTAGTTCTTCTGTAGCGAGAGATTAGTGTCCTCTCCCTTGGAATAAACTCCTGTTCCGTTTGTGCTGCTGCTCAGGGGTGAAGCAGGTGTTAGAATGGGCTTTTTGAGAGAATAGATCACAATATATCAATATGGAATTCAGGAATAAGTAGCAGTTATGAGTGTTCCTTGTCACTGGCCCATGTCCACTCGCAGGAATCTCGTTCTGGTTGGTGATTGAAGTGCTGGGTCTCACACCACCAGGAATTGCCCAGCAAAACTCGTACATTAATCGACTAGAAATCAGATTTACGCAGGTGTTTTACTTTTGTGCTTTTACACAAGTGGTATATGAAGATGGTGAAATAGCTACAGCTGGTTTATTCTGTAATAAAAACCTCCAAAGTATGTGTGTGTCTTTTTTCCTTTTTTTAAACTAATAGTGAATGGAATTATTTTGAACACATTTTGGCCAATTAGAACCTAAGCTACACGGCTTAATTTTTTCTGGCATTATCCTGTCATCATGTTTCCCATGAAACTAGACATTTTTTACGTTACAATTCTTGGTGCATAAAGCATTGACTTTTTAACTCCTCTTCCCTGTTAATTCTGGGTGATTTGGAAGCAATCCTGTAAACCTACCCCGTTGGAATTTCTGAGGGTCTTGCATTGCAAAGCTCCGCAGTGGATGACTTTGTTTTTGGTTTTGTTTTTTTTTTTCCTAGCGTTGATTACGAGACATTTGACATACTGGAAGATGAAGAGGTAATTAAGTTTTTCCATCATTGAGGATTTCTTTGTTGCTTTTACTAAAGTTGAAGTTTACATTTGGGATTATTCTTTGTAGGTGCGGCAAGGATTAAAAACCTACTCAAACTGGCCAACGTATCCTCAACTGTATGTGAAAGGTGATCTCGTTGGAGGGCTGGATATTGTTAAGGTAGGAACGGGAGAATCTTGTTTGAGATGTAAATTGACCGTTTGTTTAAAACTGTAGAAATGTTTTCTGCCCAATACACAGAAATTCTGTGTATTGCCCCTAGATCCTGAGACCGAATGATTTGGGTGCTTTTCCTGTGACTTCTATTAGCTCCACATACAGTAGAAAGGGGCTTTAAATCTCTGCTGTTCTCATATGCTGAGATTTAGCAGTGAAATGTATTTTCTTGACAGCGGTCAGTTACTGTTACTGTAAAGACCATTTTTCCCCCATGGGTGCATTTTTACAGGTTTCTCTTCCCAGTTCTACTCCTGACATTGCTTTTCTCAAATAAGGTGGGCAAGATGTTGTGGTTTTTTTTTTTTTTTTCTTTCCTGGCAAAGAGTCTCATTCCTGGAAGAAAGTAAGGTTTATTGTAGTTGTTTGAACAACCCCTGAAGCAACAAAAATAGATCTGCATCTGTTAGTGTGGTTTTTGATTTTTGTAACAGAGCAGGCACTGTGTTCTAAACCCCAAATACTCCTGAGCCCATTCTTGTCTGAATGTTTTATAGCCAATTCCTCAGACGTTGTAACTCCTGGGAAGATGCAATCAATAAATCTCATTTAGTTCTAAAAATACTGGTATTACTTAAATTATATAGATTACTTTAATTTTGTTTATTTAACAAGCATGTGGGATATTTCAGTCATCATTAAGTGTAGTCCTGGGCATTGCAGAGATGCTGCAAAATGCTCCTCTCACTGGTATTTAAGTACATCTATTTGCGTCGTAGGACTGTGCTCACACTGACTGACTAGTGTGGGGAGATGAGCACTGTCGGTATTTTAAAATGCATTCTGTACTATAGCATAATGGGGAATAAAACTGAGACAGTTGTTTCTCTTATGATGTGGGAAAATAATATATACTCCACAATACGTTGTTTTAAAAGCATTTCTGGTGTTACCGGTCTCTTTAGTAAGTTGACAGCCTTATAATTTGGATGTAAATCATCAAGATAATATGAGCAAGCACCTCTTGTTTAGATCTCTCACAAATCTCTTGCCACCGTGTTTGTTTTAATGTCTGGTACTAACTAAATCTGTCTGGGGATGGTCATTTTTTCACTTTACGGGAGGCATTTTGGATGTTGTGCAATTTTGTGTATGCCTAAAATATATCTCGGATTACATCTAGAAGGAGATAAACTGGGGGATTTCCCTGGTAAAGCTGATGATAACCAGTTCTTTTGAAGGTGTATCTTTTCACTAAGTTCCCTCTCTTACCGAATCGACAGAAAGGAGAATTTAAATGCATTTTGAAGTTCAATGTGTTGGTCAAGAGGGACCTCTAGTGGGTCACCTGGTGCATTCCCTCATCGTCACATAGAGAGTAATGGCTGGCTGTGTTTCCTTACAGGAACTAAGGGACAGTGGTGAATTGTTGCCTATTCTGAAGGGAGAAAATTAATGGAAAAGGACATCAACGGGAACAGAAATACTTGGAACAATTATTCACTTATAGCTTATATCGGAGCAATACACGACGTAGCCCTGTGGAACCGATCTGGATTGAATAAAGGCTGATTCTGTGCTCTCTGTATTTCACAAGACCGTGCTACGTACGAGAATGTGTTTCCCCTGAAGATATAAAAATGTGAAGATCTTCAAATTCGATTAAAATATAATGCTAAAGAACTTTGGGGTCGTTATTGCACTCTTTCTGTGTGTTCATTGCATCTAGACGTTTAAGATGTGAGTAACGACACCACTGTCTGGTGCAGGACTATAGAGGACTAAATTCCATCTTTTTTTTTTTGGGGGGGGCTCGGCCCTACTTAGGAGAATATTAATGAGTGTACCTCTGGTATGGAGCGTAACCATTGCCTGTCCCTCTTAATTGTTTTCATGTCTAGTGAGCGGGAAAAATACTGTTGAAACCTTAATCCAGTGCCCCATTAGGAAGGTGTTATTAATGAGCTTCAGCTGTACACCGTGCATCTTCATTATCTAAGCAGGTACAGTAATTGTTAATTTCAGATGTTCAGCCTATTTTAACATAGCTTTTTGGACATATTTAAATTAGGGTGGAAATGAGCCAATAAAGCCAGCGATTAGGCCAGTCTTTTGCTGTATCCTCAGCGCTCCTTCAGCTGGAGGGAAGGGTTTGCTTTCTGGGCTATGACTTTGGCAATTTACATCATGAGTCCTTCACTTGTGTTTTCAGAAGATTTAATCTTTTTAACATTTTTTCCGTACCTGTAACGCTCTGTGATGTGCCGGGCTGTGGTGATGGGCTGCAGCACAGATGGACTCGCGAGTGTGTGCAGGAGGGTATTTCTCTTCCAGAGAAACAGTTTTTTGCTTTAATTTCATTCTTGGCGTTTCGTTGTCAGCATCAGCGTGGGGACTAAGCAGGTTTTTACTTTGGGAGGTGGTTTTGTGTCTGTGAAATACTGAAATATTTGTGGTTAATTACGCACAGACTGCTGTGTGTGACAGCAACATCAGTCTAACTGTGAAATCGCGCTTTACACTGGTTTAAGTGCTTTGGCCGTACCCAGTGATGGGGACGAGGACACCGTGGGTCCTTGGTGTCCAGAGGGGTCTGGAGCCTGAAGGGGAGCCAGGTCCCTACATGACACCCAGCAGATGAAGCACTGGTGAGCCTGACCCTCACCATTCCCAGGTTCTGAGCGGGGAGGTGCTGCTGGAAACCTTCTCCTGGCTGGTTTGTGTCTTGGTTGTGCTCGCGGAGAATCGCCGGTGTCCGCTCGGGATTCAGGGCCAGGGACCCTGCCGAGGAGTCGCGTCCTCGTCAGGGGGGTCAGGAGTGACCCGATGGGTTCCGTGGGGCGAGGTTTTAGGCAGCAGAAGTAAGGTTTGGGAAGCGAGTTTGGGGCTTTGTTGCTTCAATTCTAAATAGAATAAATATACTGGAACCTGAAGCAAGGCTGGGCTTAGTCCCAGACTAGGGAGGGTTGAGTGCGGAGAAAAAGGTTACAGAATTGAGTTACAGAATTCTTAGTGATTGATATTTAATTCAGTCCCAAGTATTAATTTTCTAGGAATAATTTTAGTAATTAATATAAACCAGTATATGTTATAACTTCTGTTTTAATCGCTGTAAAAAAAATCTTGTTCCTCTCATGAAAACAAGCCGTAATTAATCTCTCAAAGTGAATTGCGAACGCGTGCAGGCGGCTGTCGGGAGGAATTGTAACCTACTTCATTTGGGGGAAAAAAAAAAAGAAAAAGTTATACCAAAAAGTAATGTCCCTGTGGTCAAATTAGGAGTGAGGAGGCTTTGATTTAAAACAGGGCTAAATACAAAATGCTATTTCTTCTGCAGCAGTTTTCCTTCGAAACTCGGCGTAGTGGGGTTTAAGCGTCTGAGGGTGGTAGTGCCGGGCTGGGTGTGCGGGGGGGGCGGCTGTTTCCCGGACGGTCCGTCTGGTTTATTCCATCTCCTCCAGCGCCGCAGGTGTTCCCAGCACGTTCCCCAGTTCATTCCGGCGGGGGACTTCTGCTCGGTCTCGTACCCGCCGCTCAGCCCGGGGGCTCCAGCTGCGGTAATTAGCGCCGTTTGGGAAATTTAACGCTGCTCCTTTTTGTCAGCATCCCCTGTAAAACCGGGCTGCTCGACGTGGCGACCCCGGCGGCTTAATGGGGTGACTGGGGCACGGCGCCTGAATCTCCGGCTGGTGCTGGCAAAAGGCTGCTGGAGGCGGCTCGTTTCTGCCACCTCCTTGTGGGGTCACCCCACCCCCCCGCGGCCGTGGGGCTGAAGGATTTGTATGTGGGGGCTGTAGGAGGGCTTCACACCCCGCCCTGCCCCATAGCTGTGGGTTCGGCTGGGCTTTGTTGTGTCTCAGGAGCTGCAGAACCCGGGGCCGGGGGGATGTGTATTGGGGGGGGATGGATGAACTGCAGGGGCCGGGGGGGGGATGTGTATTGGGGGGGGATGGATGAACTGCAGAACCCGGGGCCGGGGGGATGTGTACTGGGGGGGGATGGATGAACCGGGGGGGATGGATGAACCGAGGGGGAAGAGGGCAGTCGGTGGCGGTCACTCGCCCGGCGCTGGCTGCGGGGGTACGGCTTGGTGTTTCCCCTTCGTGTGAAGGGGAGCGGGGCTGGTTCTTCCAGCTTTCCACGCTCACCCCCCCTTTGCCTCCCACGCACGCCCGTCTGGGCTCTGCCCGCGATCCCCGCTCCCACCTGCCGGCGGATAAGGGGCAGACGGAGTTCCCCAGCTGGTTTGGGGTGAATCGGGGTGATTTGGGCAGTGCAGTTAGCCCCCACAGCTCTGAAGCCCTGGGGGGCTGCGCTGGGAGACACCCACGGGAAAACGTGTGTTTTGCACAGAAGGGGGAAAAGTGGCACCGAGGTGTCGGAGCCACAGCCCCCCCGGGCGCAGGGGCGAGCGAGGGCTTGGGCTGCCGCGGCTCCTGGAGGTGGAATGTTACTTTTTACTGATGGAGAAGCACTTGATGTCAGTGTTTGGGTGCGATTAATGTAATTTATATTCTGCTGATCTGTATTTTTCTCTTTCTTTTGCTTTCGTTTCCTTGCTTGTCCCAAGGTTTCAGTTAGGTTCTATTTGTCCCGTACTTTAATAGGTATAAGGAAAAAAAAAAAATTCCCCCTGGGGATGGTGAAAAGGGGAAGAGGTTGGGGCTCTGTCCTCCCAGGTGTTCGGGACTGGGATTAATGTCAGAGGCGCCTGGGTCTCGGAGCAGGCTGGGGGAGGTGACACGCAGAGAGCCATCCCAGCCTGAAGGAGCCTCTGCTTTTCGGTGACAGGGCAGCGGAGGGTTGTTCGTGGACAGATTGCGGAGCAGCACCTGCCCTGCCTTTGCGGGGCCGCGATGGGAGTCCTGCTGCAGTGATTCACCCCGCTACGGTATGCACTGCGTTTAATAACTTTTCCTAACAGATAACTGTCCCCCCGCACCCCACCCCGTCACCTCCTCCGGGCTGGAATAACAAATACTTTCAAAACCCCATCAAGTATTCCTTTTTTTTTTTTTTTCTCTGAAGGCCGGTGTCATACAGCTGAGGTAGGTAACGCAACATGGTTTTTTAGATTAAGAAATGAATCTGGCAATATGTGAGCGTGGGTTAAAGGCTTCTGACAGGCCGGGGAGAACTCTGGTGCCAGTAACAACTTTAATGAGGAGGAAATGTCATGGAAATAATTTCATGGAAAGCGATCAGGAAGGTGCAGTAGCTCGTTCCAGGGGACTGAGGCAGAAGTGGAGGAAAGCGGTGACTTTTTCTGCCTTCGGGTTGTAGTTCCAGGCGGCCGGTTGGGATGAGAGGACCGAGCTCTTCAAAGCCCGGTCGGTGAAGGTGGGTCTGAAGAGCCTGGTCCTGGTCCTCCCAATGCCACGGCTGACCCCAGTCTTCAGGGCTGGTCCCTGCCCTCTGCCGTGTCCGTGGTGGGTGCCATAACTTCCACGGGCACTAGATGGTTTCTTGAGATGAATTTTCAAATAAACCCATGAACTTTTGCCTCTTCCAAGTTGTTTCCCTGAGCAGAGTCTATGGTAACACAGTGCCTCTCCTTGCTGGCGCTGGGTCTGGGTTAGGGTTAGTTCGCAGCGTTATTTTTAGCAATAGTCAAGATTTGCCCCAAAGACACAATCTTTAGAAGCAGCCGCCCCACATGGCTGGTTTTGGGACCTGATGGAGGGTGCACCTTCGGTCAGCACGTTCTTCTGCAGCTTAATCTGGAGATGAATAGTTAAAACTAGTAAAACAGTGAGAGCCTGGCCCAGGTTGCCCAGAGAAGCTGTGGCTGCCCCATCCCTGGAGGGGTTCAAGGCCAGGTTGGAGGGGGCTTGGAGCAACCTGGTCTGGTGGGAGGTGTCCCTGCCCAGGGCAGGGGGTGGCACTGGGGGGGCTTTAAGGTCCCTTCCAACCCAAACCATTCCGTGATTCTATGAGATAGCAATTATCATAGAATGGGTAGATTTGGAAGAGACCTTAAAGATCATCGATTATGGTGCTTTGTAACCCAATTGACTATTTTGCCCCAGTCACTGACATTTCTCCTCTGGTCTTTAGACTTTTGTGTTATTTGTAATAACTCGTAGTGCGTTGGGGGCCTGAAACGTGCAGGAGGCGCGTTTGTACAGAAACCTGCTGTAGCCAAACCCGCTGCTGGTTACGGTGTGAGTTTCAGTGTAATTCAGTGACGGCAGCAGAATTAAGGGCATCACGTGCCAGTCAGAGTGGAAGTTCAGGTCCTCTCCTGGTTTGGTTTGGGCTGGAGATGCCGTGTTGCGTTTTGTCCACGATGTGACTTGCAGGTTCAAGGCGCAGTGTCCGTCTCCGGATGGAGACCTGTGGTCCTTCTCACCCCTGCAGCCGCTGCACCAATGGGGAACTCCTCGTGTGTGATGGGAGAGAGCAGCCACAGCGTCCCCCCTTCCCCCTTGGTGTAAATCCCATCTCTTTTCTTGTTAGTATGTTATTAAATGGGATTGTTTGTACTGCCGTGAGGGATTTAGGCATTTATTCTTGCTTGGTTTCATTGCTTTTCAGCCTGGAAGCCTCCAGGGGGACAGCAAAGCAGGTGTGGGAAAGCGCGGGCGGGAAAGTCCGGTTATTCTGCTAGAACAACTTGAAAACCTATAGCAGTTATTATCAACTGGCTTTTTCCCTCCTCTCTCCTCCTCTTCCCTGGGATTATGTGAGTGTAACACTAGATGGAGCCTTCTGTGCGCTGGAGGAGCAGAGGAGCTTGAGGAGTCGAGAGCAGCCTTCTCCGCTTCCAGTGGCGGCCGGCAGAAGGTGTGGGTGCTGCTGTCACCGGCTGCTCCGCAAGGGGGAAAACAGGGTGGGAAATTCTTCCTTACACCTCCAGAGGGCAAAAAATCATGCGGTGTTTCCCTTTGCATGAAAAATACGTCAGAATTAAGCATTAGAATGATTATGGCATTAAAGATTACGTGCGTGTCATTTTTTAAAGTAGCTTTTGAAGTATATGCAGGGGAAGGGTCCTATTTATTGACTTTGAGGACGTCCATAGATGTTCTCAAGAGCATAGAATTGTTGCTGTCCTTCAGGTGTCTGCCTTTCCACAGCCACCCGCAGCTGTCGTTCTTAGGAAAATTATTCAAAATACGATGAGTTGTGACACTTTCTTAATGAGCTGATTATTGTTTTATATGACGGCTTTAGTGGCCGGGCCCCAGAGCGCCGGCTGCTGAGCTCTGAGAGGTGCCACGTGGTGGTGGCGGCGTTGGGGAGCCCTTCCCGACGTTGCTCTCGCGGAAGGCGAGGGGCGTCAGCATTCCCTGCACGTCCGCAGCCTCCCCCAGCCGCCGGGGAAGCAGATACAGAACCCGAGTTTCCAAGAAGACGAAATTGCAGCATCATTATGAAACGAACTGTGTCATCTTAATTATTCCTCGCAAATTTTAGGCTGCGTGTAAACAGCCTGTGCATCTTGCTGACATCCAGGATGATTATAGGATAGTGAGAAAATGCAAATATAAACCAATTTGGGGGTGAATTGCAGATGTTTGTGCTGAGAAGGATAACGGGAGGTTGCTGTAGAGGACGGAGATGTGTTGCCTGGAGCCACACAAAGGAGAGACCCGCGGAACCAAGAGAGTGCCAGCAATTTTCAGACCTCGCAGAAAGGGATCGTTGATGGGTTAATGACCTCGTTCTGCAAATATTTATGCATACTGCTGTAATTTTGTGCTCAACTGAAGAGTTCCCAGTGAATTTACTAGAATCACTTCATTATAGCCTCTTTAGTGGAAAAACAAAAAGATAATTAAACCTTTCATACTCCTACATGTAAGGACATACTCTTTAAAAGCCTATGTTTAAGCAGAGAGGCATGTGCTGCTTAATTGCTTAGAAAAAGGAAAATATTGACATGTTTAGAATTAGGATTCTTTCTTACCTTCTGCGCACCGTCTGGGACGCCTGTTTAGTCGCATTTAGTGCCTTATTGTGGTAAGGGATGGAACGGGAGGGGCTGCCACCGGCTCTCAGTCAGTCTGTGAAATGGGCTGGTGGTCTTTTCTCAGTGAGAAATAATCGCTGCCTGTGACCCCCTGCTCACCAGCCCACCCAGACAGGCTGTGGAAGGGTTTCGTTGATGGATTCCTTCTAGTGAAGTAACAGGAATGAGTAGAAAACAACAACAAATTCATCCACGGGATAATATTTTTTGTCTTCCAAGTGAAATGCGGTACCAACAGGATGTTAAAGTTTCAGCGAATTTCTGTAAGTAATTTAGAAGGATGGTATTTCTCCTAAACCCCCTGCATTAACCTGTGCTTTTTGATGGTTGCGTTGGGTGGTAGGAGCCGTCAGACATTGCAGGCCCCTCGTGTTGAGTAGTTTTGCCTTAATTTTTAGGTGAAGGTGGCTGTTAGACGCCGCTCGGGGTTTGTCAGTGGCCTTTTAAAGGATTCCTCCAGCCGACTGCGACAGCGATCTGTCAGTGCTGACATTCACCTGCTCTCCCCTAAATTGCTCTCTCTTTCTACTTCAGCTCCGTCCCGATGTGCTGGGTCGCCCGGTAACGAGGGGTTGGTAGGGCCAGCTCACCAAATGGGCTTGATCTTCATAAGAACACCATTTCCCATGATCGTGGTGGTGATGTGGGGCGTGTTGGTAATTACGGAGATGTTGTTGTCTCCACCTTGAGCATAGAATCACGGAATGGGTTGGGTTGGAAGGGACCTTAAAGACCGTCCAGTTCCACCCCGCTGATGCTGGTGATGCTCTGATGTGCAAGGAGAGAAGAGAATCATCGTCGAGCTGGTGCTTGGCCATTCTCACCTGGGGCTGTGGTTTCATTCACCTACAAGCTGCAGATGGGGAGTTCCTTGAGGCGTCTCAATTTGTCATTTTGGGGATCTTTGCTTCATTGTCAGGGTGTTGGTGGCCACGCTGGGAGGCAGTGGTCACTTATGGTCCCTGCAGGGCCTGGGGGCGCTCAGCGGGATGCAGGCAATCCCGACCGGAGTGCTGGGAGATGGAGCGCTGCCGCTGTGAGGATAAAGCTCAAACCTGGCTACTTGACCCCCAGAGCCCCATCCTGGCACCTCTGTAAAGCGCTGAGCCACGTGGGCTCTGTGGTTTCAGCTCCTGCGTGGATCTGGGCAGCCCACTCCTGACTTCAGGCACCTTCTTCCTAACAAAACCCCGTCTCTTTCGTTCTTATCAGCGATGATCAAGCTCTGTTCCTCTCCTGTGGGTGCCGTGGTTCTCTGCTAACCTTTTGAAGGTGAGGATGCAGGTGTTTTGAAGACATCAGTCACCTCAGGGGTATCAATAACCGTAGATCATCGCTCTGGCCATCTGCATGCACTTTTTTGTGATGTTTCTTTCTTAGGAATGAAGATTTATTGAGGATGAACTGGCCTCCTCTGCCACCAACACCTAAAGGCTCTTGCAAGTTCCCTCTCAGGGTGTTTACCCGTTCCTGCGCTAATTCCCACCAGTTTCTTGGGCTGTTTGTGGTCCCACTGTTCGTTTCCACCCAGGAGGCAGCTTCTTCCCTGGACCCGAGGCTGGGTGAGCAGCAATGAATCTCAGATCAAACCATCGGGTTTTGTCATCAAGCGTTCTTGAACTTTCTGTGCCTGTGACTAATGTTCTGCCTTTATGTCATCAGCGTGATGCTGCTAATGCGGATAACGGGGAAAATGCCATGAGCTCTACATCCTGGAAATGGAGGTGATTTCCAAGGACAGTGTTTGGATACACCATAAGATGCCAGTGGGGACTGGAGAGCTAGAAGGTCGGAGAGATGTGGAAGGGATGGTGGATTCTAAGGATTTCACGGTATTTCAAAATAGTTTTGTTTCTTCTAGCTTTATTTTGTCATCTTATTAACAAAATCTTAATGATAATAGCTTGGGGAGATGTTTGGTGTAATGGTTTTTTGTGTGTCTAGAGTTTTTTCTTTCCACTGTCCATTTTGGTGATTCCTGGACCTTAGGAGATACGTGGCGTTATATCAGGTGCAGCATTAGGTGGGTTCTTACAGGACTGTTGCTGCTTTTTTTGCGTGTTTACAAGGATTTGGCAAAACGAGGTGTCTCCAGTGTTTCTGTGCTGGTTGCTGCTCCTTCCCAGCCCCCCCTCCTTGTCCCTGCCCTAAAACAATTTTGTCAAGCGCTCTCTGCTGCCTTCTGTTCCCCACCTCTCGCAGGCTCTTAATGAATATATTGAAAAACACCGGCCTGAAGACTGATCCCTGGGGCACTGTGCTATTAACCTTTCTCCATGCTGAGAATTGGCCATTTATTTCTATTCTCTTTTCTATCTCTTAACTTGTTTTAATCCCTGACAAGACTTTATGGTTAACCTGGTGGTAACTGCGTTTCCTTACAGCCTCCAGCCAGGCAGGAACTCCATCAGATACCTTTGAACAGGTCATACCTCCCAGTCCTCCCTGAGATTACCTCTCTCTTGCCCTGGGAAAGGCTCCTGAAGCTGGTGCAGATCCCCGTTGTTACTGGTTTTGGGCAATCGTTTGAGAATTCTGCACTCTGGGAGTGCTGGAAAGGCACTACTGGGAAATTTGTGGCTGTGAAGAGACCGTGTGATGCTAAAAGCCGGCTTCTCCCTGTCCTCATTCTGAGGGTCTGTCTGTACGCGGTGGATCTATTTAATGTTGGGTGCTATAGACCCTAATGGTGATTTCTGCATCACCTTAGGTTTTTCAGTGCTTTTAGTTGGAAAGACGTCTTTTTATTACCTTGATATATCAAGTCAAAAGAGTGTTGCTCTGTATAATTTGGTTTTCCTCTAAGTAAGAGAGATCTGGCTTGCACTGACCCACCACTTGCCTGAAATTTGGCGGTGTCAGCAGCAGATCCGAAGAGCACTGTGGCCACATCTAGGGCTTTCAGATGAAGCACAGGGGTTAATTCAGATTTTAGATTATTTGGAATACCTAAAAGAATAATAATTGTAATAATTGGAGCCTGAGTGTGCAGGGAGAAGGGCTGATGCCTTGGCCTGGAGAGTCTCTGCGTTTGGGTGGGAGGTGTCAGTGCTGTGGCCCAGCCACAAAAAGAAAAGAGCAGACGACAACAAAAATCCCCTTGTGCACCCTGTTCAGAAAGTTCAGGAAATTACTGGCTTAAGGAAATATGATTTCAGTCTTCAGAGCTCTCTTCTGGCAATATATATTTCCTGTAAATAGCAAGTCATTTCTGCTGGGGGCAGAATGTGTCTGGTTTTGATGCTGAGAGCTCATTAAAATCCGATGCTAAACAATTAATGTTCCTAGGGACAAATTGTTTCATGTACTAGGACTTTCTCTAGCCGGAGGAAAATACAATGTCCCGGAAAAATTACAGGGCCTGTAATAAACTTCACGCTCGTGAAATGCTCGGTGACATTCAGTCCAGTCCCCGCTGTTTTTACGGAACGAGTCAGACCCTGTGTGCGGATGGGGCTGGGAAACCACGTCTGTCTCCGAGCTTTGGTGGATGAAGAATGAGGAGTAAGCACCTCTATCCACAGGACTAGTATTAAAATTTGATATTCGGTGACCTTAATGTTTGCTGTGGAAATAATCTCCTTTAAAACGTGGGGAGCAGTTGCCCCCTCCCTTTGCCCTGGGTGCTGGCCACCACCGTCCTGCTGTGATTTATGGTGGGGCCCTACAAATTGTGTTCCGTTCCCATATAGCGACGCTGGGGGCGGTGGGGTTTCTTACAGGCAGCCCAGGCAATGGGGAAATTTTCTGGCTGAAGAGGTCGAAGTGCTGGGAACAGGGAACAGCATCAAGCGCCGCTGCTGGAAACGTAGTCAGAAGATTTCTCATCAATAAATGAATATATATTTTTTTTCCCCAAGGTATTATCTTACGGAGATGTAGAGGTACCAGACCGGGAAGGTGAGGATCTACGTCCCACCTGTTGGACCAGGCTCCTGGGCCCCTTGGCCTTCCCCAGCAGCTGCTGTTGCCAGATGTTTTCAGAGGAAAATGCGAGTAATTTTGGACTCGTCCTTGCTCACTTTTCTGAAGCTGATTATGTGTTCTGAGAACAAAAGCTGTTTATTACATCCAACTTTTTATTTACCTACTTTTCTCAAAAGGGTAAACTGTAAATAGGATCTATCCTTATATCACAAAAGAGTTCTTTCTCCCCTCTCATGAACAGTATTTTAAGTCACAGCATCTCCCAGCCTTTTTCTTCCCAAGAGCTTTGCAAAGTCCTGGTCGTTATCTCTGTAATAAGATTTCTGGCCCTTTAGTCATCCGGAACGGGATGTGACAAAATCAAGTTCTCGGTCCAGACTGATCTTAGTGGTGAGAAGAAAATATAATTTTTAGACCTGAGGGTTTCTTTGTGTCTCTTGTGGTCCACAAAGATAAAGACACTTGACTACAAGATTTTTACCTGAATAAATTGGCACAGTAACTCCCTCTGTCCTTCTGTGCTGTATTTACCTCATTTTTCCTTCTCTTTGGAAAATGCTCGATGGGAATGAGTTAAATGAGAGAGCGTGTCTTCCTCCTCAGCAGGCCAATGTCACCTCATGTCCCGTATCTTTTGAGGCTCCTCAGTCTGAGGTCTCTTACGCTACTTAACACTAATGGCAGTGCTTCCAAAGAGTCCTCGGCTTCTGCGTTCCTACGGGTTTTTAATTGATAGGTTTATTCTAGGGTATAAAATGTTACCGGGCTGTTTACAGCAGAGTCATCTACTGGAGGGTTTTTTATGTGCGTCTCCTTCAGTGAATCAGTTTGAAGTAGCCTGAGACATCCTAATGGCCATCTCGCTAATGCTTTTCTATGGAGATTATCTTCTGCTCGAGCTCCTCGTCCCAGTTGGCTCAGGTTTTGTGCCCGTGTTGGGCAGAGTGTCCTCGTCGGGTGCTGGCACTTACCGGACCTGACTCCTTTCTGCTCTGTGCTCCTCAGAAATAGCATCTGATGGTTCTCTCACTTCTCTGCGTTTCGTTTTACGCTTGTTAGTTCTTACAGCATGCTTGAAGCTGACGCTTTTGGAAGCCTTGGACCTTCTCCATTGAGATCCCTGTTGTGTTTCAACTGGATGCGGTGCGCTCTTCCAGCTTCACCGCCTTGTTGGGCATCTGAGCCCAGCGGACACGGCCAGGTTTCGGTGCCGGTGTGCCCTTCTTCATTAGGGTTAGCGAGCATTTCTTCCTAAAGAAGATTCCGTTGTTCATTTTGTTGTCCTTCTGGTTCATGTTAATGTTTCAATTTTTTTTCTGCCCCCGATGGCTGGGTGCTGTGATTTGGGCTGCCTGTGGGCAGTCCGGGCTTCAGGATGGGGAAAGGTCCACTTTGGAGCATTGAGTGGGTGTTCAGCCACATCTTTCTTTCTGTTTTGTTTGAGTTGTGTCAAGTTGCTCCTGAGGAGACCTAAAGAAAACTCTAAAACTGAGCGAGGAACTCATGTTAAAATTGCATTGACCCTGCAAGGGATGGGCACCAGTCACCCTTCTCACTGCCACAGCCTGCCTTCCCCTCTGTCGCTGAAGAACAGTGATTTTTTTTTTCTTAATTCCAAAGCCAAAAAAAAGGAAAGGAAAGCAGACGTGTAGTGGAGCAGATGGCTTTGAAGAAATAAACACCAAACCTGGAGGAGGTTGTGTCTCTTGCACCTCAGGCTGGGAGAGCTCTCCCTTCTGGTTCTAGACTTGGACTTTCAGACTTGTGTCTCCACTGATCATATTGGGGGGGGGGGATATACACGTGTTTAGTAGCCCCTAGCATATACACAGAGTGGATATAGCGTGAAGCGACACTAATGTGGACAAAATCAATTGCCGTTGATTATAATCGACTTGAGCACGTGATATTAATTATATGTAATTCCAAATTTGGCACTGAAACCCCGAGGCTTATTTCTCCTGTTGCTTTGCCGGTAAATGCTGTTAAACTGAAGCAGTTTGACATAACGCCCTCTTCCCCCGCTGCAAAAGGAACACTAAATAGTGAGTAATCATGAGTTTTTGTGAATCAAACCTGTCTCTTCTACTGTTCTTTAAGCTTGCTGAGGGTCTCTTACACCTGGCTCCCCTACAGACCAGATTTATACTATTTCTGCAGTTTTTAAGTCCGTGGCGCCCACTGCCCCTCAGCTGTCCTTGCTGGTGGTCCCCGGGGCTGGGTGTCACCTTGGGTCCCATCACTGAGCCCCCTCGAGGGGACGCAGCCAGCGAGAGCGCGTCTTCCCTCTGCACCTAACGTGGAGCTCAGCAGCTTCAGATGAGTGAGAAATACATAATTGGAGTAATTAGCTCATTATCTGCAAAATGGTTGTAAACACGTCAGTAATGAAGCCGTATCTACGTTGTATAGTGTGCTTGTGGTTAATAATTAATGTATTAAAATACATTAATGGTTCCAAGAAAGTTCATGTAGATACTGCAAATCGTTTTTCCAAGTGTAGCGTATTTTTTTGTGTATTCAAAGCAACTGCGTGTTTTGCAGAAAAACATATAAAGATATTTTTTCTGCAAACTATATTTTTATGTCACTTACTGCGCACTTTCTTAAAATCGTTTTGTGGGGCTGAAGATGTCGGGTAGCTGAATTAGTTGTTATCAGACTCTATGCTGTGAAAAGTCTGATTAGACCCGCAGGTAATAAAATGAAAAATAAAATATTTAAAGCACACACTGACAAAATAGTCTGCTTCTCTAAAGGATCTTTGTGGGATGTCTACAGTAAAAAAAAAAAAAAAGAAATGTTGGCATGACAGTTTAAATATATTTTCACTTTACCCTGTGGTATAAGGAATAAAATCCAAAAATACATCCCTACGTTATGACTGTCTGAATATGCCAAAATCCTGCAAAGAGCTGTGCATATTTTAAGCCATGCTCTTGTAAACAAGTGAACATACTACAAATTTAATTTGAGCTTTTCATGAGTTTGTCTGAATCTACATAAGAAGAGATTTATTTGGTTCCAATAATTTATTATTTAAGACTGTGACCCTAGAAGCTCCTATTCAGCTGTGTAACTTTGTGCCAAGGAATAACCATCCAAGTCGATAGAGGCTCTTACTTGGCTGAAGTCCCACCCATGGTTCAAAACTTACACAATTAGATCAAAATTCAGATGAAAGAAGGGAGGGAATAGCACACGTACCACCTGAGCTCGGCTGCAGCTGGGCAACCACAACTCTTCAAGAATTTGAGCGATCCCCTGAGCTAAACAGGAGGATTTGTCCTTATGGGTAGTTTACGGCCAGACTTCAGCGGTGGGAAGATGACGCTTTGATCGGCGCCTCAACCTTCAAGTTTTAGTTGCAGCTTCTATTATTTTTCTTCTCGTGTGTATAAATTCCCAGTGCATCCCACTTCCTGGAGGGTGGTGTTTGCTGGTGAACAACATGGCTTATCTCCCCAGTTTGCCGTGGGTTTGTTTTAGCAAATTTATATTTGATAAATATAGCAAATTTAGAAATAAATGTATAAATTTATAAATAAATAAACTACAAATTTATAACATAAACAATTTTTATTATTAATTTTTTATTATTTATAAACAATTTTATAAACAATTAATAATTTATAAATATTAGCAAATTTATATTTGCTAAAACATATTTATTTGCTGATTATTTGTATTTCAGTTTGCCCGAGTGCAAACACCGTTGTTAAGGGAGACAGCCCAGCTCTAACATCTCTCGTTACGTGATTCACCCTGGAAGAGAGAAACCTGATTTCCTGCTACCTGAGCAAAATAAACCTGCATTTGCTTCCTTTGCCACCAAAAGAGAAGGGGCAGGAGCAGCCACAGCAACATCACCTAACGGCTACAGGTGACCCAAGGCCAGGTTGGATGGGGCTTTGAGCAACCTGGTCTGGTGGGAGGTGTCCCTGCCCAGGGGATGGCGTGACACCGGATAGTCTTCAAGGTCCCTTCCAACCCAAACCCTTCCATGATCCCTCTTCCCTTCTTACCTTCCACAGATGCCGTTTCCAGGTACGTGAAGCTTTGAAGATTCATGGTCTTCCCAGAGGCTGAGCTGGGGTTTGCCCTGTTTGGGGATGAAGCAACATCCCCCTTTCTCCAGCCATGGGTCTCTCCCCTGGTCTCCATGTGCTTGGAGAGACTCCCGAGAGCAGCCTCACGATGGTGTCTCCTGGCTCCTTCAGCATCCTCGGAGTCCTGTGTTCTGGTCCCACAGCGGTGCTAAGTCCCCTCTGGACAACAGTAAGTGCATCCGTTGATGAAAGAATATACATTAATTCTACTTTCAAAGGATGATCTCTCCCTTTCCAGTCCACAGTTTGCACGGCTTTGCTCTGGGCTCTTGCTGGTGGCTTTCCCTCCTGGGGACCTGCCTCTGTCTCCAAAGCCCGATGTGTTTTCCCGTGAGCGGCACGGACCTGCTGGCACTTCTGGTTTGGGGGTAGATTGAGGAGCTGAAGGTGGAGTTTTTGCCGTGGCCTTTGACCCTGGATGGTGTTGGTCGGGCTGTTCTTCAGGCGACTGACCCCAAATCTTTGTTTTCAGCAGAGTCAAAGAGGAGTTTTGCCTGTTCTGGTCTGAGTACAGGAGCGATGGAGAGCGGTGCTTTTCTGCCCTCTGGGAATACGCTACGTGAGGTTTTTTTGCCAATAGAGAGCAGCTTTATCAGTTAGGACCCGATCCTGACCCCTAAACCAGCCTTGTCGTCCTTTGCTTTGCTGAAATTTCATAAGACTTATACCATAAACCCTCATCGCTTAATAAGAGGATTATTATGGAGTACACAAGTAGTATAATTAAATGTATGTCGCAATACCTGATTAGACTATGGATTTAGAGATGGAGCGGCATTATGCAAAGATACAATGTAACTGGGTTAATAACAATCAACTGATTAATGTAGTACATCTCATTCAAGCCTAGAGGAGAATAGGCTGAGATGATTAGCGCCGTTGCAAATCTGCAGAAGAGCACAAAGCAGAATGTGTGCGACACGACTGAATAAACGACGGGGAGTTTTATCAGCTACCGAAACACCGAGATGTTTAAAGGAGAAACAACATTGTCAGGCGGCTCGCGGAAACTAGCCTGGAAGATGCGGTGATTCTCGGCATATTTGTGTCACTGAGGACTTGTAGCTGCAGTAGCTGATATTCACAGTGCAAGTAAACAGAAGATACTGTACTGAAATAATGTTGGTCTTGAAGGGTTTGGGTTTTTTTTGTCTGCAGAAGGAAACCGAACTGAGTGGATGCCCTGTTCTTAACTCTTGCCCAGGTAAAAATCCTACCGAAAAGCAAAATCCAGCAGACGCCTTTAGAGGCTGCGAGCACTTGGCTTCGCTGGTGGTGGGCAAGGTGGGCAGGGAGGAGCTGGGAGCCTTTCTGATGGCCAACATTAACCCATTTTCCATAGGGCCGGGTGCCCCACGGATGCACTGGGATCCTAGAAGAGGTCATGGTCTTAAGTTTCAAGTTTTTGGTATGTTTTTAGTAAGTTCTAGATGTTCTGTTGAAATTGATGAAGAACTAATCCTTCATTGACAGCAAGAGGGGCAATAGAAAGACTTTCTTTTTGCAGTTGGCAAGGGCCACCTCCAAGCTTTAACTTCCTTATGTTGAGAAACTCTTCTCTTTCCAAGAAACGAAGCCAGTTGCCTACCATTTGAGTGACCAAGACACAAAAGGAGAGAGAGGGTCCCCCATGCAAGCTTGCTGCGTGTTTTGTGTTTTGCAGAAATGGGTGATTCCCTTCTCCTTTGGGCACCGAGCGGCGAGGGTCACGGCAAGCTTGGCTGCGGGGTGCTGGGTCTGGTGATTGTCGAGATCAGGCCACGAGGAACTGAACGCCAGCACTTCTGGAAAAAAAGAGCTACATATAAGTAGGTTTTTCCAACCCCCTCAGAAATGTAGAGGCAGCTGGAATCGGAGGTTAGGTTTGGGACTATGCAGAGCACTTCTGAGCTTGTTTTGCTCTTTTGGACGGCTGCTGTCAAGCCTTTAGATGGGGCGATTCTGATGTAGGTTGCCTAAAAAGAGCCGTTTTATCTGCAGCTGGTGCGGTGGGTGAGAATTCGCTGTCGCTGTGCGGGGACTGAAGGTGGACTTCCAAAGAGGGTTTGTGTTGTTCCCGGCCACAGGATTCTCTTCCGCGGTGCGATGATTTGTCACGCTGGCACCAAACCAGACGTATTTGCGAGGCAGCGCTGCAGAGCTCAGTGGTGCAGAAACGGCCGGGGTTCTCCCGGCTCCTTCTAGCGACAAAACAGGGCATTAGCGCGACGTGGGGGTTATGGCATCCGCTGGGATCCACTCACCCCCGGGACTCCCCAGCGCACCCTGTGAGAACCCGACAGAAAACCAGGATGTCTCTGTGGCCGGGAGGGGGGGTCTGTCCTCTCGTGGGATGCCGTTCCTCAAACAGGGGCTGGAGTTGCTCTGGGAGTTATCCCAAATTCTGGACTTCGGCATGGGAAGGCTGCCCAGCTACTGTCCATGTGTGGTTAGAGACGTTTGGGGAAGGTCTCCAGAATGCAGTTTTCTCAAACGTGGCAGGGGGGAGTTATTAGATACAATGGCATAATCAAAACTTTATTAAATAGGTGAATATAAAAAGCATATGCGAAGGCCTAACCTGCAATAATAAATGAGGAACAAAGGACAGTAAACGAAAGGAAGGAGACAATTAAAAGAAATGTATAGGTTTTTAAACTGTAAATAGAACTTAAGATGTTAAATTACCACAGCAAACAGCTCCAGTCCCCTCAGGAGAACACGTAGAATCAGCCTGTGCCTGGATTGGGGATAGAGGGAGGGAAATAATCAGTTTGCAGTAACACTCCAAAACTGGAAACGTTATTATAAAGGAAAGAGAAAATGCATGTTCACCTGGGATGCAGGAGGAGATATGACTGGCATGCTGTGATTTGGACTGGGTGATCTCCACGGGTCCCTTCCAACCTCACCCGCTCTGTGCTTTGGGCAGGGGCAGCCTGATTTCTCATTCCTGCTGTCCCTTCCTATCTTTAAAGGCATTAGAAAGAAGTTTGAGCAAACTATTTTTAGTCAGGCTTGAAAGCCACCTATTTTTTTTTCCCTTCCATTGCTATATATACAGCCCATTCAGGCCAGGTTCTTCAGGGGCAGCTTTGATTCTGTTTCCTTTTATTCTTGCTCTTAATTGTT
Source organism: Numenius arquata (assembly GCF_964106895.1). Lineage (NCBI taxonomy): Eukaryota > Metazoa > Chordata > Aves > Charadriiformes > Scolopacidae > Numenius > Numenius arquata. The sequence goes on from NC_133590.1 coordinate 16,347,870, forward strand.
GCTTTCTTGAAATGCAGCCTTACTCTGAGCAGGTCCCCTCTCCGGAGGGACCTTTGCCTGGGCACGGACCCTGCTGCTATTTGCAGTTTCAGGCATGGGTGGGATTCAAATGTGTTTTTTACCTTGCAGGAATGAACATAGGCAATTGTCTTGCTTGCAGATGAAACAAGCTAAGAACAAAGGACAGGCTGTAGAAAATAAAAAAATAAATAAATCTAGAAATATCCCGATCTCATCATCTCTGAGCACAGTACAAATGCAGGGTGATGGAGGCTTAGGTTGGAATAGTTACAAAAATAAGCAGTTTTACCACAGGCTTTTGAAGTTGCCCTGTGATTCTGCTCCTGCTGCACAGATGAGTGAATAAAGGCCTCCAGAGACATGAGTGCTGACCTTGCTCTGTGCTTCCAACTGGTACCACTGGTTGAACCAGGTGTTCCCTGTGGGGTCGGTGATCTCTTGTCACCGGGTGCTGGACCCCGGTGTGTTTGGATTTCAGCTCGCTCTTTCCATTTTGCATTTCCTTCCCATCCTTTTTTCTTACATGGAGAGACATGTCATCCCTATCAGACTCTTTAGGTACTCCCAATCATCAGAAGACAGGAAAATGAAATTAAATTTATCTTAACTGGATGTGTCTTCACTTCGTGGCTTAACTTTCTGCTTTTGCCTTACACTTGTATCACTTTATAAATCATGAGGTCTCTCTATAATTCTTTTCAACTTCGTGAACCTGCTCCACGCGTTCTTTGGTTACATATAGCTCAGTTCATCCCCCATCTCCCGGGGCTTCTGTAACAGGATACAAGACACTATTATGAGTAATCCGTCTTCTTTCTGGGGTACAGGGAGAAGCAGATCTGATTTTAGAGGTGGACTGATGAACAGTTTCTTATTTAGAAGAAAGATGTATTCTGGAAACAAAATAGATTATCTCTGGTAGCTCTGATTCATAAAGCTGACAAATGTGTAATTTCTCATTTGGGTTGAAAACATGCGATTAAGACCTTGTGGTAGAGATCAGAAGTCCTAGGGATATGGCAAGCTGGAGGTGACCAGGCTCACCAACCTGCTCTCCGTTGCTCCAGGTTCCTCCTGAGCGGTGGGGACTTGGCATCAGGCACAGGAGATGTGGCGCCGGGTTTGACAGCCCTCGATGAAAAGCCAGAGAAGCTGCCGGCAGAGAAAGGAGTGTCGTTTGTCTAATAGTCTGGGAGATTTCATTCCAGTTGTATTTATTCTTCATCTCTGCTCAGAGGGACTAAGCCCTCTAATTTCAAGAAAACACACAAATACCTCATGCTCTGATGAAATTAATTGAATTTAATTTCTAGTGAGGAATTACATAGCTTCTGTGTTGGGGAAAAGTGACACGGGGAGCTACTTCAGTTCCATGCAAATGCACTTAATTCCTGGTAGAAGACTTGGGATAGAAAAGTGAAGGGACTGAGTGTCAAGTATGAATGATGAAAAAATCATGTAGTGATGAGTTCAGAGCTTTTTGGTTTTCAGGCCCTGCTCACTTACTGCTGCTCTGTGTGTGCCCCTGGGAGACTTCTGAAGATCACAGAATCACAGAATGGTTTGGGTTGGAAGGGACCTTAATGCCCATCCAGTGCCACCCCCTGCCCTGGGCAGGGACACCTCCCACCAGACCAGGTTGCTCCAAGCCCCCTCCAACCTGGCCTTGAACCCCTCCAGGGATGGGGCAGCCACAGCTTCTCTGGGCAACCTGGGCCAGGCTCTCACCACCCTCACAGCAAGGAATTTCTTCCCCACATCTCATCTCCATCTCCCCTCTGTCAGTGTCAAACCCTTCCCCCTCCTCCTATGGCTCCCCTCCCTGATCCAGAGTCCCTCCCCAGCTTTCCTGGAGCTCCTTTAGGGACTGAAAGGGGCTCTAAGGTCTCCTCGGAGCCTTCTCTTCTCCAGGCTGAACCCCCCCAAATCTCTCAGTCTGTCCTCACAGCAGAGGGGCTCCAGCCCTCTCAGCATCTCCGTGGCCTCCTCTGAACCTGTGTTTTACTTCCCTGGATGGAGAAGGGCAGAGTGACGAGAACCGTAGTTGTCCTCACTTGTACGTACAACCTCACCCTAGAGGAGAACATGGCTGTAACCAGTCCATGGGACCAGGCAGGAGGGGCTGGTTTGACTCTTCTGCCTCCATCCTGCTCAGGAACACCCGGCGAAGGGCAGAGGGAAACGCGTGTGCAGGGAAATTCCTGCTGGGCTGTAAAGGCTTGGATGAGAGTGGAGCATCTCTTGGGGAGGAGTGAGATTGCGGTGGTGTGTCAAAGCCCTGGGATGGCAACGGTGACACAGGGGTGGTATTTCTTCTGTCACCTTGGGATCTGGGGCTCTTTGGTGGCCAGAGACGTGCTGCACGGCAGCAGGTAAGACTCAGCAATAAAACATGGAAATAGGAGAGAAATGGAAACAGAAGGAGCGTCCTGTGAAACCGTAGTGAAAAAGGCTTGTCAGATCAAGTTAATTGGCAAGAGGGGTGTTAGGATGCAAACAAGGTGGGACTTTAATGCGTGGTGGCTAATTATCATTCAAGAAGCCAACGTGTGGGTGAGGCGGGTGCCCTTTTCTCCCCACCCCCAATTAGATTTTATTAACTTTACAGGAGTTAAATTACCACTCTTGAAGCAAGAAAACAGGAAAGAGAGCTGAGCTGATTTATGTGCGATTCAAGGGGCCGCGGGGAGTCGCTGCGGATGGAGCGTAAATCACGGCAGATGCCCCAGGGTGGAGAAGAAGTTGGGGGACGCGGCGCGGGCAGGTCCTGACGGGAGGAGAGGGCTCTCCTCGGAGCCGCGCGGGTAATTAGGCTTCCCGCAGAGCACAGAGTGAATGGCCGATGGGGCGTTTTTTTCTGCAGTCTCTCTGAAGGGCGGGTTGATCAGAAGCGCAGAGAGTCTGGTTGATCCTTCAGACAAGGCTATTTTTTATTTTTTATTTCCTAAAACTGCCACAAAGGAAATCTGATCAATCACTTCCTTCTGATTCTCTTTCACGTGGCCTTCACTCTTCTCTTGCCTCTTCTTTTTCTGTTCTAACTTATTTTTCTTTACTTTTTCTGATGGTGGGGGTTTTTTGTTGGTTTGTTGTTTGCTATTTTGTGCTTTCTGTGTTTTTTTTTTTTTTTCCTCTTTTTTCTTTCAAATACTTACTACATACTAACCAGAGATTAGACCGTCAGAGGAGAAGGGCAGTGGGAAAGCAGGAGGAGACAATCTTACCGTTTTCTGATTTTTTTGCAATTATTTGCAAGTTTTTCAGTGTCTTCCAGACACCCAATATGTCCCCGGTCCAGAGGACCGGCTTTTGCTGTGTGTTGTGTTTTGGTACCCGTGCTGTGTCCTGGGTGACAGTAGACTTGCCCTCATCAAAGAGCTTTGCGAGTAATTTCCTGCTTTGGCATATGTACCTAATACTCAATTTCCTGCTTCGTTAATGTACATAATAATTCTGGAAAATACCATAATAATAATAATAATAATAAAGCTGGCTTTGACCATGTTGCTAAGCACCCATCAAAATATTCAGCATTTTTTGCCATGGTGCTGATTAGCGAGTTGCCTGAGCAAAACTTGCCTCCTTTAGCACCGGGGTGTCCTAGGAATACTCTGATGTACATTAAAAAAGGATTAAAAAAAAGCTGCAAAGATGAAAAATGAGCCGTTTCCTATCAATTATTTACGTCTCTGAGGGCCCGGAATACATCGCATCACGCAGATGTCGAAGTGCTTGTACAATAACACAGTCTCCAATGAGATCACTTTATATTGGTAGTTAATACACTGGAATAATTCCTGAGCACATAATAAATCTGGCTTTTCCTACGTCAGATTCTGTAGCGTGGGAGGCCGTGAAGTAATAATGAACTGAAAAGCACCTGCTTCGTTTTAGAATAAAAGCTAATTACACTTGATTCATAGGTCCACGGGTGGTGTCAGGATGTGTGCAACAAAAAGCTTTGGTAAGTAACGCTGCTGTGAAAGGCAGGTGAGATTTGGGGGCTGTGTTGCTTTTTAAATGGGGTTTAAATATTTCTTTAAAACATTACAGAGGATTATTTTAAAGGAAAAAGTGCCCACAGAAAAGGTGATAGAGAGGAGTATGGTACTTGCCAGCTGGCACCTGCCCGAGGTCAGTCTCCTCAAAAATGACCAGATGTCGTGACCCAGTCATCTCAGAGGGCTTTTCTTTCCTATTAAAGGGGGTAAAACGGTAAGAACGCAGGTGCAGCGCTGCAGAGTCTGTGTCTGCTGGCATCTCCTCGTTTTTATTGCTCCTGCCGTAAAGACGCTTGGGAAAGACCCATCACTCAGCTGGACAGATTTACTCAAGAAGGAAGGTTTGAATTGAGAAATTGGTTTGAATTGATGGTGCTTCTGACCAGCAGGTTCACTTGAATCCCTGGGGGGAAAAAAGGGATCTGTAAAGAAAGCAGCAATTAAATGAATTTTCTAAAAAGTAGAGGGTGGTGAGAGCCTGGCCCAGGTTGCCCAGAGAAGCTGTGGCTGCCCCATCCCTGGAGGGGTTCAAGGCCAGGTTGGAGGGGGCTTGGAGCAACCTGGTCTGGTGGGAGGTGTCCCACCTGGAACTGGATGGGCTTTAAGTTCCCTTCCCACCCAACCCGTTCTGTGATTCTGTGACTGAGGGACTCTTCTCCCAGTAGATGTGAGCAAGGGACTGAGATTGTGTGGCTGGTGCTGCGCTGCTGGGGGACACCTTCAGCCATAAAACTGCTGCCACATGGGCAGATGCTCAACGTTGACCTTGGTAGGGCTGCTCAGGCACTTGGAGGTGTCTGTGGCCCATGGTCAGGTTATCAAGAGTCCCTCTGTAATGACCTGACGTTACCTCAGAGAACTGAGAGGCTGTTTATCGGGCAGGATATTTCTTGTTGCTCAGCGCGCGTGAGGTCAATGTGTAATTGTCAGGAGCAATCCTCAGTAACATGCGTAAGTCACAGAGAGAATTAAGGATTTTAATGAGGAGTTTGCGCTAAAAAGGGATAAATACGATCCCTTCTGTGGGAAGTTTTCGCTGTGAAGAGGAGGGAGGTGTCAGGCTGTGGGCAGTAACTGCCCGTATCAATATCCCAGATCTATCCCTTGTTGACTGAGCAACAGAAGTTTGGAAATTGCTCCTCTCCTAAACGAACGTAAGGCAAAGCATGAAGCGGTAAAACGAGGTCACATCAAATTAAAGGATGACAAAGAAAAAGAAAAGCTCTAATCCGGTTTGCTGTTTACCTTTAAAAAATGGCGTTGGGAAGCAATGGGCTGAGCGAAGCTGATCAGAGGGTCGGGGCAGCTCTGGGTTCCCACTGGCCATTTGAAATTCTGTCTCTTGTATCTGCTCAAACCCAGCGTATGAAAATGCCTAATGAAGCTCTGAGCATCAAGCGGAGCGTTCTGAATATTCACCCAACCGTGGCTTTTTCTCTCGGTTGCAAACTTAAATTGCTGTTATTGATTTTCCTGTTTCTGGTTAACATATTAAAGTACGATTCATTTTTAACCATATATATATTTTATCACAGTGTGCCCTTTGAGACACTTTTCTACATAATATTGGAATGCTTTCCTTCTGGTCAAGTAGTGTATTTTATATTAATGCCCCCTCTGTTATTTTCCCTGACTGAGATGCCGGAGTTGCTGGAGAATGAAAACATTAATTTCAGGAGTAGCAGGGGTTTTCTCCTTGATGCTGGAGCAATCTCTGAGTGCTAAAAACCTCATTTCAGTCTTTCTGTTTTGGAAGGTTTTGATGTAGATTAAGAAAATAAATGGCTGCTGATATTTCCTACCCTGATGGCAGCAATAACGGAGTGATTAGCTCCGAAGGAGCGGCACAGGGCACCGTAACCTCTGTCCCACGGCAGGGAATGGGGCTGTAACATCTGGGGAGCACCAAAGTCATCCAGGCTAAAGTCCCTCCAGTGACTGTCTGCCTGGAGACATCGTGGGGATTATTCGACCAGTTGATTAGAAAAGTACGTAATTATGACTTGGCATAAAGAAACTTGGGGAAAACCAAAACAAATTTCAGAAATAAATACATCAATATTCTAAACTATAGTTTCTTTTGATTTTAAAAAACAAATTACCAGAGAGTAGGGAATCTCTAGCGTCATCAATAAGAACAAGTATCAGTTTCTTGCTTTGTGGTTTTAGTTCTCAGCTGCGAGGGCAGGGTCCCCTCTATCCAAACAGCAAAATCACAGAAAACGGGGATGTAAGGACAAGATATGTTTTTTAAAGTCATCGTGGCTTCTGTAACAGCATTTAGTATAAGTTGATGCAGTGTCAGCCAGAATTCACTTACTGAGAGATTTGGCTGTGTCTTAGAAATCTAGGAATCTTGGAGAAATCTGGAAGAATGGAAGAAACCCATGGGCGGCCTCTTGTGACAGAGGAGTCGGGGCACTGCGGGACAGGGAAAACCAGACTTCTTTTGCTTTCTTCCCTGTTCCTTGGTCTCTTTATATTATTTCTTAGCGAAGTCCCACCCGGCAGGAAGCCCAAACCTGGGGGCGTCCTTATCAGCCGCCCCGGATAACCCTGCAGATGCTGTGGTCTGCAGATGAGGTCCCGTTCACCGCTCTGCAGACGATGTGGTCTCCAGAGGAGGTCCGGTTGCCTTGTGTCCCAAAGCTCCCTGCTGTACCCCAGGTGCAGATAATGAGACACAAAGCTAAAAGGTTATTGTCTGTTCCTTGATGTCTCCTCTGGCCTGTGCTGTTCTAACGACTCACTTGTGAACGAGTATTTTTTCATTATCAGGGCCCTTCCTGGCAGCCTCTCTTCCCTCAGCACGCTCATCTTCACATGCTGAATGTTGCCGTTGTGATGCTGCCTTAGTCCTTTCTATTCATTAAATTTGCTGTGTCCAATTAAACGCTGAGACTGATCTGCAATTTCGGTCCCCCTGCTTTGGTTCCGTACAGCGTGTAAATACGTCTCGTGCCGTCTAATTGCCGCCTGCAAAAATGTTGACACAAATTACAATTTGCATAGTAACCGTCCTGGTGATAGAGGAGAAAATTGAGAAAATGCTTTGCCATCGGGCTCACATTTTGATTATTTTTTTCCCCTCTATTGAAGGCCGGTGGGTTACAGTACCCAGTGGCCAGGGTTTCCTGGGTGCAGGAACTGGAAAAGCAGTGCTTTCTCCCTCCTTCCAGTGAGACTTGGAGAGGAAGGAGAGAAACCAACTCCACTGGGGTTGGCTTGTGGACCCGGGGCTTTAAAAAGCTGGGAAAAAAAGCTGGTGGGAAACAATTTCCTCTGCCCAGATTATGTGAAAATCCAAACTCAGGAAGTCGGAATGCTCTTCAGGAAAAGGGTTTTTCAAGAGGTTTTTCTGTTCTGCCTCAGGCTGCGGCTGGAATGATGTTAGACCTGACCTGGCCTTTGGTTCCAGAGGGACAGGGGATAAAAAAAATGAAATTATTGCAAAAATCTTGAAAAGAGAACCGAGGTGTGAAGGGAGAGGAACTTGCCTGGGGCCATCCTTTCCAAAGCCATTTTCTCTTCAAGGTACTGAGGGAAATGTTTATCATAGTTTTGGTGGGGTTTGAGGTTTTTTTTTTTTTTTTCCCTATTTTTTTTGATCCTTTGGACAAACTCTTCCATGTCTACTACCAGTTTTGCCATGGGGCTCCCCATCCCATCACCCCAGCCTTGCGTGGGTCCAACAGAGGAACCACTCAAGCCTCTCAGATGTTTCTGAATTTTGCCTTTTTCAGAGGGAGCTGCGAGTTTCCCTCCTTCCTGAAGTCTGGGCCCTGGGAAGGAAGGAGAAATATGGGCTGAACTTGCTGTCAACTCTCTCAAAAGCTTTTTATCGTAGCTAAAATGTGTGGTAATGGTACCCAGAACTATCATTACGGTTAATTAAAGGTCTGTTTCTTTTGTAATGTGAAGGTTCTACTTTCTGGAGTTGATAACATGGCAATAAAACCTTGCTTTAGGCAAAATCTTGGTATTCAAGGTCACAATTTAGAAGTAATTTTAAAATTGAAGGGAAAACCCCAGGAAGGAAAACCAGCGTATGGTTCCTGTTTTTTCTGCATTGTGGAGTACAGAGCTGAGTCCTTGTCAAATCTTTATTTAGTTTGGGGTCAAAACGCAGAGCCTGGTGCCAGGGACAGGACCAAGTCTGCATGTAGGCACAGAAATGTCAGGATTTTACCACTGCTTCAAAAAATGGAGATTTTTCAGTCTATTAGGATTGAGACAGAGACCCCCAGCTCCTGGCAGCCCCCGGGGCTCTGTGCTTTGTTCCACTGTTTTGCTAAAAATCATGGGGATTCATGTCTTCATGCTTATGGGAGAAAATAAAGAAAAGAATAAAATATCCCTTAAATCCCACAGTCAGCACAGCGTTGCTGATCATGACCATTTGCTAAGGTTTTTGAAAATTGTGATTGTTTGCTGTTTTTATAATTCTGATGTAAATATTTTCCTGGAATTACTAAATTTGAAAAATGCAATCTCTCAATACATAAACAGCATAGATTATAGTTTATTATTTTATATTTAAATGATATTTTTTCACTTTCATTCTAGGGCCATCAGACAAGACAGCAGGTGCTATGGTGGTCAAAAAAAGACATTACGCTGGGTAAGAAATGTGAAATAAGTGTCAGTGTTAAGATATTGAATTGCTGCAAATCTGGTGAGTAAAAGCTGAGCTTTCAGTTATCAAAAATACTCTTTGCTGAGGTGGTGTGGGGCAATGTTGGCATGAAAGTTTAAATTAATAATGGAAGAATATTTAAATTGTAATGTCTTTGGGCGCTGCCATGACATCTGCTTTCAAGCATGTAGAGAATATGTGATGGGTACCCTGTCGCTGGCAAAAATGTTGTGTGTGTGGTTGGGTGGGGGGGTTAATTAATCAAATATCCTCATATACCTCCGTGTGTCAGGGTCCAGAGCTTGTGGGCACGGACGAGGGCATGGGCAACTGGAGAGGACAACTCTCCTGGGCAGCCTCTCGTCCACTGAGCGGTTTCTTCCCCCATGGGACGGGTGGTGGGATGTGGCCGTGTCCAGGCTTCTGACCAGCAGGTCTCCAGTTTAGATGCTTTCTCAGGTTTTTAGCAAATTTGGTGGTAAATGTATGAATTGGAGGTTGAGGTGTTCTTTTACTCCATTTTCTGCTGCTGGTATGGAGTAGTAACACACCTCACCCCCAAACTACAAGTGCTTAAGGAAAACTGATATTACAGTGAGCTTAACTTACATTAAATTTCATTTGCTTAAGAACCTGTACGGGATAAGAATTTCTGTTTAGCTGAAGGGAGGTCTGAAAGGCAGGTGTAGGTTTTGGGGCTGGAGAAGGGAAGAGCGAGAGGTGGGAAGGGTTTGGTTTGCTCTGTTGTGGTGGCCCCAGAGGTGGAAGGGGCACCCACAGCACACCCCGAAATGTGTGATATTAAACTCCCACTATAAATGTCATGAGAAACTAATCCTGGAAAACACCAATGAAAAAAAAAAAAAAGAAAAGGTAGAACTGTGTGTCATCTGGTGATAGAAAATTTTCTGTCTGTTGATAGAAAAAAACATAATAGCAATTAATAATGAATTGTATTAAAATATCAAAAAGCTTTTTGAATTTCTAAATCAGGAGTAAACAAAAATACAGGCAGATCCCCAGAATATAATCCTTAGAAGTGGTACTCTGCGTCTGTTTGAGATGTTCCCATTGAATTTGAACCCTGGGCCAGGATTGAAAAACAAATTCCCCACCTGCCTCCTGCAGAGCTGGGAGACGTAAAAGCCTCTGTGCCGCTGGGGAATCCCTTGGGACCACATCTGCATGGCTTGCAATGAAAAGGAAAACTAAATTCTGCAGCTCTTTGAAGAAAAAAAACGTATATAAACACGGTGTGCTCCCGGGATGTTGGCTTAGTTGTGTGGCTTTGAGCAGGGGCTGATAAACGTGGATGAAACTCCGGGTTCCCAGGGACCCGCAGGCGTGTTGAGTGGTGGCAGCAGGGACTTTGGTACCTCTGGGACCAGGGATATTGAGGAGGGACTCTGGATCAGGGAGGGGAGCCATAGGAGGAGGGGGAAGGGTTTGACACTGAAAGAGGGGAGATTGAGATGAGATCTGGGGAAGGAATTCTTTGGTGTGAGGGTGGTGAGAGCCTGGCCCAGGTTGCCCAGAGAAGCTGTGGCTGCCCCATCCCTGGAGGGGTTCAAGGCCAGATTGGAGGGGGCTTGGAGCAACCTGGTGTGGTGGGAGGTGTCCCTGCCCAGGGCAGGGGGTGGCACTGGGTGATCTTTAAGTTCCCTTCCAACCCAAACCATTCTGTGATTCTGTGATCACTGGTCCCTCCGGGGTGCAGCATCTTCCCTGGGATGCTGTGGATGCGACATCAGGTCTGGGGTAGGACCCTGGCACAGACCTACCCATGCCTCTGCTGGGGACACCCCCTCTGCTCTGTGTCCCTCCGCCTAGGGCTGCCAGGGTGGCTTTAGAAATGGGGTTCAAGGGCAGGAAGGCAACGGGGATCTGGAATGGGGTGTGTGGGATGCTGCCCCCCGCTGCCGTGGGGAGCAGGGACAGGGTCTGTCTCATCTTCAGTGGCACGTTCACAGTGATTGCTAAAGGCACACTAATTAATGAGTGGGACCGGGACCTGGGCCGGGACCTAACATCTTGTGTAGGGTGGAGTCTTGGAAGTATGAGAAATAGTATAAATTGTACAAATTTGTACTTTCTTTGTACAAATGGCAGTTCTTAGCTATGGATTCCTGATTACAATCTGCTGCAAAAGTGAGGAAAACCTGTTCAGGGAAATCTTTTCAGAGAAACTGAGTGAAATAAGAATCACAGTGGCTAAATGAATAATCCTTTTGTTACTTGGGTACCGCCTTTTATATTTAAATCTCAGCTATAGGTCAATAAAAAAATAAGGACCCTATGTCAGAGGGACCGCTCGCTCAGTCCCTCCTCTGGCCACCGTGGCGCGTGGGGACACTCGGAGCTTGCCAATGTCAGGCTTGAGGGATGGGACGTAGTTTCAGCGAAGAGAAAAAACCCATAACCCAGGAACCCCCCAGAAATTAGAAATCCGAGCTCCAGACTCTGTCCCATAATCTCCAGCAAAACATGGAAAAAGTGGGATATTAGGGGCAGTCGAACTGCAGCAGATCTGCACAGGGCAATTTTTTTTCCCTTCTTCTAACAGCATAAATGAATTTGTGTCCAGTTCGCTGTTTCCCTGCCCATTCTGCTGCTCCCACCAGCCTCCCCAGTGCCGTTCCTCACTGCTGTTTTTAATCCCTTTACTGTGAGGGGGATACTGTACCTTTACAGAGGCCAGAACGCAGACCCCGCTCAAAGGACCCACACAGAAACTCTCTGTTGGAAAATTAGATATTGGAGAAATAAATGAATAAATATAGGAGAAATAAATGAACAAACTGCACACCTTTGGCTACAAAGGGATGCTCCTGTACTTCTAAGGAGACCCCGTTGCTCTCCCGTTCTTTGGGGAGATCTAAATGTAGTGCTTCTGCAGAGGATGGTGCCCTGGTATTTCATCAGGAACCTTTACGACGCGGAGCGTGTCATAATTATGAGATAACAACAGGAATGATCATCTTTCCAATTGCTCCCTACAAATCACAAGGCTGTTTATATGCATGAAAGGAAAATGCAAGTTATACACGCTCGCACGGTAGAGTGCACAATCAGAAGTGGAATTTTTCTCCTCCCGTTACAGGAAAAATAAGAGTATGGCTGTGTTCACGTTGTGTCAACAGAACCAGCGCTGGGAGCCAACGCCAGCTGAATCTTCAAGGAATAAGACTTTCAGCAGAAAGGTTCTTAGCTCTGTGGCTGTTCCAGGGAAGTGACATCAGCAGAAAGGAATTGGTATAATTGGGAAAAATTAGTTTTGGGTTAAGAATAAGCCAAGTGGAAAAAGGTTTTTCTGCCATTTTTTTCAACAAATGCTTTTACATTATTTAAAATAATATGTAATAAGAGATAACTCCTGAATCTTTGAAATACTAGTTATTTTGGGGGATCTTTGAGACAGTAACTCACTCGACTACCTATTGTCCTGCGGTCCTCCTTGGAGGAGAGACCCCACGGGGCTTCGGTCTCCAGCAGCCTCTTGTCTCTAAGGTGTGCAGGGATGGATGGGCTCAGTCTGAGGCGGGAGGGTGAGACCAAGGCGCATTTAAACCTTCCTGACTCGCACAAACAGAAATAGTATTTCTAATACACGCGTTCTATGATGAATGTGAGAGTGTAGTAGTGATTAAAAAAAATCAGATGTAGCTCTCATACCTCTATCCGCAACACAAACCCACCCCCCGTCTCTCCAAATGTCTGTTGCGAGACCTTTCCTGCCCAGACGCCGCGCGTGTCCCGAGGCCGCGCCAGCCCCGGGGGCAGTCACTGCCCCCTCCCTGATGGAGAGCTTCATCAGGGAGTGCAAGATGCAGAGATAATTGTGTGAGCTTCTCACCTTCAGGGTTATTTTAAAATGTAGGAGTTCCAGGACTGTATGGCTAGTTTAATGTGATATTTATCTCCCTTAGAGAAGTTTTTGATAGAAAACTCGAAGTTATAATAGCCTGCAATAATGAGATTGCTTCCCTATGAGAAGATAAAGTTTTTTATTTTTGTTTTGTTTTGTTTTTCTTATTTTTTCTGTAAAGGAATCTGTTGTCTAGGACGGAGCATTCCTAACTTCAGGAAAATGTATGGAAAAAAGTTATTATCTTTCCAGCGACAGACTGGAGCCCAGGTGAAGCCTGTTTTTGCCGTACGGTCTCACTCAGCCCCCCCCAGGCCAGCCCGTGGTGACGTCCCCGGTGCCATCCCACTGGAGAAGCTTTGTCCTTGGGTGTGTCGAAGAGCGGTTGGGTGACACCGTGGACTGTGAGTGTTCAAATTCCTTGAAAAACATAGAGCATTACTTGTTTTTTCTTCTATTTTTATCCCTATTCTGTAACGATTAATTAATTAATTTTTTTTTTTCAACCCAGTGTGCTAATTCCTTTTCCCGGTTGTACCTTGTGCTCCTGCTGGGTGTCCTCTCCAGGGCAGTGGTACAGCGGGAGCAGGGACTGTTAGGAGGGGTGTACGTGCACTCTCCCGTCCATCTCAGCTACTTCCACCGTCCAGGCTCAAAATCGTGTCCCCCTGGGCTGACACGGGTGACTTTGTGCTCCCAGCAGGGGGCTGGGACAGCAGAAGGGCAGATTCCAGCCCAAACCCTCCACCAAACCCGCAGGGGACGGTTGTCTCACGGCCGTGTGTCACCGACACTGAGCCAGATGTGGCACAGGAGGAGGTTCTTCCATCACCCCAGGCAGTTTTGCATGTTTTTCCTTTTTTTTAATGAGAACGAGCCTAACATCTTACTCCTTGCTGTCCCTCAGCTTCTAAGCTGTCGTTAGAGTTGACACTGTTGACAGAAAATTTTGGAACTTGTTTGCGTGACGGGGTAATAGCATTTATATTCCTCCTGCGGGTGCGAGGTTTATTTTTAATAAACTGTCCCGCGGCACTCGCAGCGGCTCTTCCCGCGGTGCCGACGGCGGGGGGGCTGCTGCTTCCTCAGGGCTGACTTACCCACCACACTGTACTCTCCGCAGCAAAATTCGCTATAAATCTCCATAATTCTTAGTGTTTGCTGCTACTTAAGCCATAAAACGGAGAAGATCCAGAAAAATCCGTCAGTGCCTTCCCCCCGAAGCGCTGGGGTGCCGATGCTGAGGGAGTCCTCGCGTGCGGTTGCTGGGGAGGGGTAATTAATCTTGACTTTCAGACAAGCAGCAAAACTGCACGAGCGCCTGCATTAATCTCCCGAGAAAAAGCATCACACAAGAAACCTGCAGTAGGGCCACACGGCCGCTTCCTTTTCTTTGGAACTGAAAAAAAAATATGTAAAAAAAATCTAGAAACTTCAGTAGTGACACTGCAAAAAGTTACGGTGACAATTCTCTTTCTCTCTTAAACCTCTCGGCTCTGGAGGGTGCGAGGAAAATAGCAGGCTCTTAGCGTGAGGTACGGCTGGGGTCTGCGTCAGGTGGGATAAGTGATAGTTTAAATCCGGAGATGGTTGCGTGGAGCGCAACCCGCCTCAGAGGGGACACGGAGTAAAGCAGGAGATGCGAGCGAAAAATACATCTGCTCCTGGAAACGAGAGAGTGGGAGCTCAGGGAAAAGATTTCCTGGGTCAGGATGAGCTGTTTGGGCAGGAAGTGGCACATAGAAAGGAAAAAAAAGATGCTTGGAAGTGAGTTTGGAGACGAGTGAAGAGGGAGAGGGTTCAATTCAACCCGAGGATTAAATTAGAGAAACTGCTGCTTTTTAGGTAGTCCTTGTGCCCCAGAGCTGCCTCGTGGCCCCAGATCTGGAAAGCTGTTTTTCCCGGAGGAATTAATTTTTTAAGGAATGGGTTCATTTTTAGCAGGTAGCTCTCATTCATAAAACTCGGGCATCTACCTAAAATTATCCACACGAATGTGTACACGGCACCACAGATACTGAATTACTTTGGTTGCTGCTTAAGATAATAAACTCTAACCAGAACAATGACTTGTAAATCACCGAGTTATCGCTGAAACCAGAACTCAATAATAACTAACTGATTAGAAAGGCATAAAAAATAAAGTTGTTTTGTCAGGACCATTTACTCCCTGATGACAGGGATGATAGGAAGTGGCTCGGTGTTTAAATGATAGATGAGAGCCATTAATACAATCAGGGACCTTCCAGGATTGTTTGTCGTCAAAATTAAAAGGGAAACTTTAACAGTATCAGATGTTTCTGAAGCCTTGAGAGTAGTCGGGTGTTGTGGCAGGCTTGGTATAAAATACAGCCTCTTATTATGAATTTGAGTATTATTTTGTGCGGTGTATTACTGGGGTCTTCCCTCCTCTGCTTGGCTGTGGGCAGCTTTGCTCCTTTAAAAGCTGTTTGAAAAAAGCTGAAATAACTTCTTGACAACCTGAAAATCACTTTTATCTCTCTGGCACCCCTGTGTTTGGCAGCCCCAGTACAAAATGTGCAAATCCTTCTTTTCCATAAAACTCTTTTCTCTGTGAAATCCTGGATGTTCTGGGCAGGGCATTGCTGTGCCCGTGATGATGGTGGTGCTGAGGGCTCACCTCGCGGCCACGACAGAGGAACCATGGTCTTAAATTCCATATTTGCGGTAGAACTGGCTCCCAGGCACAGGGACCCCACCAGCACGGCCAGTTTAAAGCCCTGTTTATATATATGATAGAATGGTTAGAGTTGGAAGGGGCCTTAAAGCCCATCCAGTGCCACCCCCTGCCCTGGGCAGGGACACCTCCCACCAGACCAGGTTGCTCCAAGCCCCCTCCAACCTGGCCTTGAACCCCTCCAGGGATGGGGCAGCCACAGCTTCTCTGGGCAACCTGGGCCAGGCTCTCACCACCCTCACAGGAAACACACTCTTGAGAATATAATAGTACTATAAAAATAATATAATAATATTGTAATACATTACTGTAGTAATATATTATTAATAGTAATATATATTGTCTTATATATTATATTTACTGTGGTTTTTTACAGTTTTATGTGTCTTTTTAATTTTTTTTTTTTTTTTTTCAGATACAGACTCTCTCCCCCCTGTTTTGCCCATCGAGAGGTGAGCACAAGGCATTTATCAGTTAACGTGTGGCAGGCTCCTTGCGGTGCATGGCAGAGGGAGCATCCCTCCCCCAGGAGCAGCAGGGCGCGGAGGCAAAGCCTGGTGAGATAGAAATGCAGGAGGAGTCTGTGCCCGGCTGCGCGGGAGCAGAGGTGAGCGAGCCTGGGAACGGCTGGTGGCTGCTCATAACCTTCCCGGCACGGCTTTGCCTTTTGGGGGAAATGCTGTTTTTTGGTTTCTCACAGATGCTGTTTGACTTCTCTCCCCATCTTTATCACTTTCACGTGAAAATGAATGTCTCCAACTCCAAGTGCTCATACGTATTTATATCTGCTCTGCAAAGGTCCACTCAGCTGTTACTGAATGTGATTCTGTGATTCTATAATGAAAATAATTAAATAATACGTGTGTATCGTTCAACAGGTTTTCCATAAGGGGCTGTTGCACCTTAAGATCTGAGGTTGTAACTTCTGATGAAGTTGACCATTAATGTCCGTGTGTGAACATCAGCTGCTGCACCCACAGCATTGCTCACTTTCTGGAAGAAAAATCGATGCTTTTAACATCGAAATATTAGTCCAGATGCTTTCAACATAATGCGAAAGAGCTTTAGTGTTTCTGTGCTAGAAGAACAATCCAACAGTTTGTTTTGATTTAAAAGCTTTGGAATATCCTGCCATGAAGCCGAATGCTATTTATTGCAAAATGTAAAAAAGAAGCGGCAAAGCTGAGAAACTGGGAAATTTAGGGAACTGGTTTTGCCAGATAGAAGTGGAAGTGCCTATAGGCATTATATTTTCACTGCCATGATATACCTGTAGCATCGCTGCGGTGTGTTTTGTTAGTCTGTGACTGAGACCAGTACCAGTCTGTATGGGAAGGAGCTGTGTGTTTTAGCCTGTATTAGAGTTGACAAAGTCTTGCAATGGGTGGAGTCTTTGGGAAAATAAAAGGTACGTTCAGCCAGGAGAAAAGCCTTCCCTCGGTTTCGCTGGAGTCTGAATAGAGGGCAGAGCTTTGGGGAGGAAGGAGAGTTATTTTCCCCCTGCTGCTGCCTCTCTCCTGAGGCTCGTCCTCTCCCCGCTGACACGGGGTTTTCATTTCACATAAAATCGAAGAAAAGATTGCGGAAAGAGGCATAATTAATCAGATGTAACAGGAAGGGAAAATACACGACGAGACATATGTTAATGCCCCGGCTTCCCGTTGAGAATGAGAGTGATATTTAATCCGAAGTTAAATACCATGCGGCTTTGACCTATTGCTAATGAGCTGATGTTTGGTTGAAGGTTGAAAGGCTTCTTGGGAGAAGTTTTAGACCAAAGTGATTGCGCATTTTCGCTGCGTCGCCGTGGCCCTGTGCAGTTCGCCCGGGGGGTGGCTGTGGGCTGGGGACGTGTCCCCTCTCCCACCAGTCACCCTGGCCCAGCGCCGGGCCCAGGGACTGGTTTTGCTTTATTCAACGCAGCCGCAATCTCAGAGTCGCACTGAAGTCTGTGTTCAAACGTGCAAGATCTGAGCAAGTTCTCTTTCCGCTTTCTCTCTGTTATGGAAATGGCACAAACCCATGTTTTGTTTGGTTTTAGCTCCTCCGTAGCAGTACTTCGGCCCTTCCATCTGTGGAATGAAGGACCAGAGCTTTGGAAGGCGATGCTGAGCGTTCTCACCGGGGACAGGCACAGGTAAACCTGGCCGCGGGGGAGTTGGGGGAATAATTGTCATCCTCCCCATGGGGGGACACTGGAATATCCTGTATCTGGGCATGAGTTTCGATGAAATGAGGACATCCAGATCTAAAATGCAGATGAGAAATTCCAACGGCAAGGATTTGAAATGACTGTAAAATAAATATCAAGGCACTTCTTAAGTCAGTCAGGGCCAGGTTGGAGGGGGCTTGGAGCAACCTGCTCTGGTGGGAGGTGTCCCTGCCCAGGGCAGGGGGTGGCACTGGAGGGGCTTTAAGGTCCCTTCCAACCCAAACCGTTCCATGATTCCATGATAAACCGGGACCTACCTGGGACCTCGTGGCCATTGAGCACTTCCATTTGGCCATATCTGAAATGAGGGGGATACGCTCTGTGTGTCACTTAAAAGTGATTTTTGTAGTTTTCTGGAGGAAACGAGCCAGCCTCTACAATAGGTATAATCCCTTCCTCAGCAGCGGGTTGGGTTTCTTTGTACAGACAGAAAGAAAAAGTCCTGTTATGCCTTTCTTGCAGGCACAGAAGCGAGATCTGAGAGCTTTCTCGGCGTCTGCAGCTCTGTCCTACCCCTTTCCCGGCAGCCTGACGCCACCAGGGACCGGGCTGCAGCACGACACAGAGAGGTGTTGGTTTGCATTGCTGCGGTGGCTTTTGTCTCTGCCGTCCGGGTGATGCACATCTTGATGGTACCAGTCTGTGGGGGGAAAAAAGAAAAAGGGAACAAATAAACAATCAGAAAAAAAGTATAGCTTTTTTCCTTGTTAGGTTGATACAGGTCTTTTTCTTTTACCCTTGTTAGGTTGATACAGGTCAGGAATATGTTTTCTGGAAAAGAAAAAAAAAAAAAAGGAAAAGAAAAAAGAAACAAAAAGGAAAGAAAAAAGGTAAAGAAAAAGGAAAAAAAAAAGGTAAAGAAAAAAGAAAATAAGGCATTTTATTATTAAATTTTATATGTTGTTGCAAGCAATTTAAAAGTCATTTAAGAAAGCTCATGAAAACCACCAATAAACTCCTTAGTCAGGTAATTCCAGAGCTTTACTCAGTGTGCTGAGGGCATGTGGTGTGTACGGTGCCAGTAGAGAAGCCTTCCCGGAGACACCAAGCCTGGACAGCACTGCGTTTGCTGTCACATCCCTGTGACACCGGCACGGGCTGTTCCCGGAGAACACAGCTGCCACCCAGCTCGGCGGGGCTGGTTCTCCCTCCTGCCTCCTGAAATTGGGTGGAAAAGTTGAGTTCTGGAGGCAGAGGGCTGCCGGGAGAAGGCATTGCCACGAGGCTGTTTCCAGACGTGATGGAAGCATCTGCTGGGAAGCTTTCCTGGGCTGAGGGCGAGAACAGCTTCACCTGTCTTAAAGCCTAAAGTTAGTTCAGGTTCCTTCATCATTTCTGGAGGTTTCGGTTTGTTACCTTCCTCTAATCACTCACGCTGATGTCCTTTCTGTTCTTCTCTATTTTTCTTGGGTCTGCTTTGTGGTGGTCCCATTCTCGTTGGGTTCAGCCTCAGCTCTGGGAGGTGCAGAAGCCCCTCTGCTGGATCCCTTCATACCTCCCAGCTCACGGAAGCATGGAATGGTTTGGGTTGGAAGGGACCTTAAAGACCATTCAGTCCCCCGCCCCGTCCTGGGCAGGGACACCTCCCACCAGACCAGATATATACCACTAAAAAAACTGATGCAAATGTTCCACATCGGTGTGATTTTCGCTCAGTATTGTGTGTGCCTGTGAGCTCCTGAACACCCTCTAGGTGCTTCTCGATTTTTTTTATTTTCCTTTCCTTTCCGTTCCACCGCAGATGCCTGGGGATATAGCGATGACTCAGCCTCCAGTTTACCTGATTCATCGTGCTAAATCCACTGTCAAAATCTGCTTGTTTTAAATCCTATAATACTGTGGAAACAATTTGTTTTCTAGCAAGAATGTATTATGACTTTTAGGACTTCTCACCGTTATTTTGAAACTGCATTCTCAATAGCATTATATTTTTGTTTGTTATTATTATTCTTTTATTGTCGTTCCGTAGGAACAAAAGTCCTAGGAAGTATTTTCATCTTCTTCTTTTTTTTCTTTCTTTTCTTTTCTTTTCTCCAGGATTAAGACCTTTAAGTCTCAAAGTCTTTATTTCAGTGAGTAGCATTCCTACTCCATTTGAAGCTCTGTGGTTTTTTTCCCCCTGCAGGCTTGAGCATCAATCAAATTCTTTTAAATGTCAGTTGGGTTGCTTCCTGTATTATTATTATTTTTACCATTTTAGCTGCTGCAAACTGAACTTGCGTTGGTGGTGGAAGTGACAAACTGCATCACGAGGTCCTTGCTTTGCTGGTTTGTTTTATTTCCATAAAACAGCCTAATTATGTCTGGGGGAGACGGGTGGGAGAGGGTCAGTGTTTTGGGACTGAAATTCATTGACTCTGGATGGTCTGGAATGAAAGTATTGGGGAAATCCTTTCAATTTTGGGCACTCAGGAGCTGGCTGTAGAACTTGGCTGTAACTGCTGTGGGGATTTACTTAGCAGGAACAGAGCGAGGACTGGGACCATGTTCTTGACACCACCAGTTACTGTACTTGGAGAAAGGGTGTTTTTTTCCCTTTTTCCATGTCTGTGGTGGTGTCACCCCATCCTGCCCAGCACAAAACCTCCAGGCTGGGCTGGAGGGACTGCGGCTCCCCGGAGACTCCCTGGGCAGTAGCACAAACACCACAAGGGTGAGGGGATGCCCAACAGACCCAGCTCTCCTGGTGATCAAAAACCCTTCTCCTTTTTCCCCTCCTCCAGACCCACTCTTGGGTTACAGCAGCTGTGGCTGTAACAACCTGCTTTTAAGTGAAATTATGGATGTGTGCTGCAAAACCGCCCGTCTCAGAACCCTTACTTTTACAACACATTTCTCTCTGAGAAATCACTGCTGGAGAGTTAAGACTTGTACATAATGCACTGAAACTAGTTATCAGAATTGTTCAAGACCTAGAAGTGCAAGGGAAGTTAAAAAGTGAAACTATAAGCCCTTCTTTTTGCTGCTCTTCTCTTTATTAAGACGGTGTGTTCAGAATGTGTTTGCGGGTGACTGGACTGAGTTCAAATGCTGTATGCCTTTAGCCTTTTAAAAAGTTCTAAACCCAAACCCCTACCCTTGATGAAACAAGAGGTACCGTTTGGCAGTTGTACATTTATGGCCAATTTGAATGCGATACTCTCCACCGCCTCACAGCAATTCTCATTTTGCGGTAGCGATGGCTTGCTCATTAGCCACGAGTCTTCCTGGTGCTTCGCTGACCTCAGCACCTTAGGAAATTACTCCAGTGATAATTGCTAACTTAAGTAGCACAAAGTTGGGAAGTGACCATGCGCCTTGGTATTGCCAGGGCAAAAGGCAGGACGTGGAGATCACGGAAAGGTGTGGGTGATGTCTCCTTGCTGTCCATCCTCCCCCTGCAGAGCCCGGCACCGTCGTGGGTCAGGAGATGGGGATTAATGAGTCTCGTCAGGAGAGCTCTGGTCGCTGCTTTACACGGCAGTTCTCACTGGTACTGGTTCCTCCCGTCTTTGGGAAAATGTTTGAGGCGTGATGCTGTGAGATTGTGTTTCCTGATCATTTTGTCCTGCTTTTTGCTTGGTAGCAGTAGGTCATTAGATTTGCCATTTTTTTTTGGGCTCTGTAATATGTTCTTGTATTTCACGGGCATGGACGGGTGTCTTCCTCCCCGGTCTCTGGGGTCCTGCACCTGCCAACAACCACCATGTCCTACTCCAAGGGTGGCACTGGAAGGAGAAACAGGAAGCAGAAGGGGTATGTGGTGGAGTAAGAGAACTCAGTACAGGGCTCCCAGTTCTCAGAGAAGCATCATTTCTGTTCCATTTTTCTTTTCAGCCATTTGATGCCAGAAGTCACCCATGGGAATGTTGAGAAGTTAGGGTTGGATGAGTGCGTTGGTTTGTACAAACCCTGCAAGGCACAGCTAGTCTGGAGGCATCTGCAAGGTGACCTTGGATTGGCTGGTGGCTCTGATGGAGAGGAGAGAGAAGAAGAGGATGACAACATATCCTGTAGAAGTGTAGTTTGCTGGAAGAGGTTTTCCATGAAGCTGTTGCTTAAGTGCCAACCCTTGAGACTGCTCAAGACTCAGAATCTCCGAGACATGGGAAGAAAAGCTTAGGAAGGACTCAAGGTGTTTTCAGGCCTATGCCTGATAAATCCTAGGACGTTAGGACTTTGCAAAAAAATGTATATAAAGGAGAACCTGTCGTAAATGAAACCCAGGGCTCTAACATCTCCTGATGCACACATGCATGTATTCACACACCCCAATAACTCCTGGTAAGGGTTTCCTCGTACAGTGCCTGCTCTAAAGGGTAGGTCTCGGAAAGACACAAATAAGCAGAAAATGCAGCGGCTGCAAAACCAGACAGAAGAAGAAAGTTGCAATGTGAGCTCTGAGGTGTCTGTGTGACATGTGTTTTGTTTTATTTAATTTTCCCAGAATTAGAAACGTAGTGATGTATGTGGGAGCATGGTTCTCCTGAAAGTCAGTCCTATGACGCTTACCAGATTTTGGCTGGTGGAGGGAAGCTGGGCCGTGGTAGTGAGTCTGTAACAGGAGAAAATTCCAGTGTTCACACAGAAAAAATAACCCATTCAGGAGCTTGCTGTTATTTGAAATATTGCCCCCCAGCAGAGCGAGATAGTACACTAATTTCTTGTTGCAGATGATAGTTGTGCACAGGTAGTCTTTGCCTGTTGAATAGAGAGGTTTCAAATGTGCCGTCCAGGACTAAATTTCATTTTGATCCTAAAGGAGTATTTCATCTGATGAATTATGACTTACAGGACAAGCTCCTTTCTCAGGACTGAACATGTCATTGATTCTCCAGACAGGGCTGGTAACACAGCGCCGCTTCTCTTTGCAACTTGAAAAAGCTCACCAATGTCAGATGTCTCCCGAGCTGCTTCTAGTAAATGATATCTAAAAAAATTTCTAAGAGCTAAATTTTCCCTGCTTGCCTACTCCAAGGCTTGGGGAGAGAGGGAGAAGGAGGTACAAGTGATGCAGAGAGTGCCACAAATCTGCCCGAGCTGGTGATGCTCAGAAACTAATTATTAGACTTGTTCTTTTCTTAAAAGAGCCTTTTTTTTCACTAGCACGTTGTGAGGTTTGCCTTGACAATAAAGCATAATATTTTGAGAGTAACGGAGAAAAGAATGGTTTCTCCAACTGAAACAACACACAATTTTTAGTTGGAACTGGCTCAAAAGTCAGTCAAGAATTCTCCGGCCAAAAGCTATTATTAATATAAATAGCTTATTAAACGTTGGCCACAAAGTTCTCTCCAATGAGACTAATAATGGGAAACCAAAAATGCGCGATGGCCTTTTGCCCGGTGCTGACTCAAAGAGCAGTTGCCTCCTCCTGTGTTGCTGGTGCTATTTCCCTCAGCCAAAGTCAGTGTTTTTTCTGGAGGTTGAACATTTACTTTATATAGTCTGGTTTATTTATCTGGTTTATTTAACCTAAAAGCGTTATTACAGCAAATCAGGTTCAGGTGCTGATCCCGTGAAGACGGCTCTGAGCAGGACTGGCATCTTGGTGACTACTGTGCAAATTTTCCCTAAACCACAAGAATACTTGGATTATTTTTTTAAATGCCCTCCTATTCCGTAACACGAGAAGTGGCAAAGGGGGAGCGTGGCAGCAAACAGTGTGTTTTACTGCAATAGGAACAGCTTTTCCAGCTCTTGCAACAAGCAGTCTCTTTTTGCTCTTGCTTCCTTGTTTTTTCTGCCTGTGGCTGCGAGAGGAGAATATTTTTGAGAAAACTGGTGGAGAATACTGAGGGGATGAAACTGCAGTGCAGGAAAGCAAAGATAAAGAATTGTGAAAGCAGAGGTGGAAAAAAGATCAACAAAGAACAGGAAATACAGCCATAGGTGCCCATAGGGAAAAGATGTGAATAACATATATATGTGTGTGTATACGTACCTATGTCTGTCTAGAAATCATCTTAAACAAACAGACTACAAATGAAAGAGACAAAAAGTTACCTAAGCAGATGATATTGCAGCTAGAAAAAAAATAAATAAAGGAAGAAGAGTGGAATTGGTGTCAGAGGACGTGAGGCAACGGTGTCCGGAGAGTCCTGGAGTGAAAGGGGTGTGATTTGTGCAGATGGTTTTATAGTGCTATGCTGGTTGGTAGCAGTCAAGGTGGTGAGAACTTCTGTGTGTTTATGTGGAAAATATCTCGTTCTCTAAAAATGTTAAGAACTGTGATTCACAAGAAACTTCAGAGCTGAAAGGCTGGGACGGTTCCCGTGAAGCAGCAGCCCTGCCCAGTTCATGGCTTGTAGGCAAGGAGGGACCTGCAGCCGGGCAGGACGGGGATGAAGTGAAAGCCAGCACGAAGAGCATCACCATGGAGCAGTTAACAGCGTTGCTAATGGGATTATCTGCTGGCATTGTCCTGGTTCTTGCTGTAATTAATTTCCCTTATTAGCTTATTAATCCCTTATTCCTTACAGTAGTTTACTAGGTGTGAGAGGATGGATAACACGGCAGCAGAAAGCAACAATTTGCCGGTTTCGCAAACATCATGGGTCCCAACTCTTGTTTCCCATCCTGGCCCCGTGTCCGGCTGCTCCCATCCGCATCTCCTCTTCCCCCACGTCTCGGCGCTGCTCCCATGAAGATGAATTGGACAATCTGTCTTCAAGGCAGGAGCTGTGATGATTTGTAGAAGAACTATCATCGCTGATGGAACAGCCAATCTATCACGCCGGGCCATCTCCTTTATCCCTCATTTCATCCCTCTTCATTGCAATACTTTCACGCTCACCCTCTTGACTCTCCTCTCCCTCACTCGAACTCTGCCGCTCTGTAGATTGCCTCAAAAAATTGGGGAAAATGGGAATGTAACATCATTTAAAGCAGAAAAGTGCAGGTGATGTGCTTCTTTTTGTGCTCCTTTTCTTCTGGCCTGCAGGTATGGCCCTTGTGGGACATCAGGAATGCGAATGGCGTGAGCTGCTGGATGGTCACCTCCTTGCTCCTCAACACATCCAGGAGAGCCTCAGTGACCCAGAGGACGACGTACACCAGTCTGCCCCAGGTGAAGCAGCAGTTTCTCTGTGGTTCTGTCGTCTGCAAGGCCAAAGATAACTGGCAATTTGTGTTCTGGTGCTTCCTGAGGAACCAGAGAAGGTCACCTTCTGCACTGAAGGTAATAACCTGTGATGGCTAATCGAAGGATGGTGTAAAATGAGCTGTATGAAACAGTTAACACCTGTGGCAAATTCTGGTGTCCTGGTGGGCTCATAGGAGCATCCCCTGCCCTGAATTCCAGTTTGAGGAAATACAGATGATACCAAGGCAAGAAATAACTAATGCATTGACTTAATTCTGTAAAGAATTCTGTTCCCTCTTTAGAGGGAATAGTCACCCACACGATTCTTTTAATTTGCTGGTCTCCAGAGCAGAGGGATGGCTGTCAGTGAGGACATTTCTGTGGGCATCCGACTGAATCTCCCGTGGGGGGTTTAAACGAGGAGGCTGAGACGGGATTGGAGACCTGGGTGATGGTGCATCAGCCGCCAGGAACACAGAGCTGGGAACCATTCACTGCTGCTCTGATTTATATTGTGGCACCGCTTCAGTGCTTCGTTACCTGCTCTGCAGCCCTTAATTGTCTGCTGTGCCAACAGAGGAGACCAAATTCAGCGTATAATGTAAAGAAACTTATATAAATCACTAATTTTGCCCCTACCTAACAAGGTGTGGTGTATGAAGTGCTTTTTTTGGGCAAAGGGTACTTTTTGAGTTTAGAACAAGTTAATATATAAGATTTTTCACTCTTAGATAACAATTTTGTTACGGCTGGTATGATTTTTCTTGTGTATAATGTGAAAATTTAGGCTTCTCCGTCCCGGTTTTTGCCTTCTACCATCAATAATAGCCTTTGGCAGAGGTTTTGAAAACTGACAAATTGTTGGATCTAAAACAGATTTGCTCATGGATGAAATATATTCTCGGTCAAAACCTTCCTCCCATAAATCAGGAGCACCACCGTGCTTGTTTAATTTACAAATTTTAGAATTCATCAGGGAAAACTGAAATAGCCGCCTGATGGCGAGTCACTTGTTCATTTGCTTTTTATGATATAAATGGCAGAGGGATAATGAGCGGCTGAAACAGCCAACCAACTTCTGATTAATCTGTTTGATGGAGTTGCTCAGAAGGGAAACCTGTGCTGAGCAATTTGTTGTTGTTTGTAATGAGCGCACGGTGTGACAGTAGTGATTACCTTAATGAATCAATTAAGTGGGATGCCATTTGAGTTGGATGGAGGCGGTGGTGGCCAACTGTGCAGCCGCCACCGGGAGAGGTTCTGGGCAAACCACATCAGGTCTCAGCCAAGCCGTTTGTGCGGGAGAGGTGTTTTGGGAGGTGGAGGAGACAAGGGGAGCAGGTGGTAGAAGAGGAACATCCTTTGGCAACTTGCATGTTTCGGAACGTGGCAATTATCTCTGTTACTTGGGTTGGACCAGGTCTGGTCCCTCACCCTCTGGAAAGAGCAGAGATGGATTTTGAGGCACAGAAATTTGTCACCAGATGCTTCTCTCTGGATCTGCTCAGGAAGGAGTCATCTGGCTCCTGGAGTGGCGGCGAGAACATTTGTGTACTCACTGTTGGCCCATTGCGCTGTTGGCCATAAGTATTTTAATGTAGATACTCTACATCTGGAGCGTTTCTCTACTTTCTAATAGTGTATGAAAAAAACATCAGTGCAAATGTGGTTTTTGTTTTGTGTTGGGGTTCATCAAAGTTGGGGTCCATCTACTTTGAGCAGCACACAACTGTGGGGTTTCTCTGAGCTAACTCAGGTTCAATAACTCAGGTTCAATAACTCAGGTTGAACCGGAACATTTCTTGCAGAGAAACACTCTGTCTTGTGTTAAAGACCTCTGGCAACAAGGCATCCAGGGGAACCTTTGGTAATTTTCTTCAGTCATTAATTATCCACAGCATTACTTGAAGAGTTTCTTTTTCCCTGTGTGATTCTGGCACTTTTCCACCTGTAACCCCAGGAAATGGATATACGCTCGTCTCTAGACTGAAGTGCTTGCTGTAGCAGATTTTCATTATCCTTTCAGGTTCTTAAACTGTGATCAAAGTTCCCCTCTCACCTTCTCTTTGATAAACTAAGTAGTTTGACCTCTGCGGCTCTTTCTCTGTGGCCCTACTTTTTAATCTCTTAATATGTTTTTGTAGCTTTTCCCTTAACACTCTCCAGTTTTGAATTATGGAGAACTGCTCAGATAAATCTTTTAAATGGTTGTTTTTTAAGATGTGAGAACTGTCTGGACCCTTCGCTGTTTTCAGCGATGGAAGGTGAAGAATCGGTCATTCTCTTTTTCTGTTCGTTCATTTGCTGAAGGACTTTCCCTTCACCAAAGCTCACGTCTTGGTCGTACTTTTACTGACAAGAGCCACTTCCTTGTGCCTCGGGTGGCTGTCATTCACCTTGCAGTTAGTTTAAGTCTGGATATTTAAAAGTAGGAGTGTCAAAACTCTAATGTTTAGATGAAATACTTTTGTCTCTTCCTCTGATGAAATTAGTTAGACATATTGACCTGAATTTGTGGCTAGTTACTACATACATAATCTGCTGTAAATGCCAACTGATCACCCTCTAGACATCTGGGGCTTTAGAGCCTGAAGAGCATGTCCAGCTGCTCACTTAGATGTGGGCTAATTCCACATTATCTTCTTTCTCATTAGGCATTTTGCTATCATGATCCAAATTGAGGAGCTTTCTGTGTTGCCCAGAGCAGAAGGCAGCTGCCAAATGCCAAGCACAATGCTTGTAGCAGGTTTTTTTATTCCTTTGGGAGATGAAGGATGATCCCATCAGCCAAAGGATTTCAGTTGGGATGTCAGTAGCTTGGCTCTACGCTTCTTCTTTAGTCTTTGCTGGTGGTTGTGTCTTTTTTGACTCTTTTCCTTTCAGCGGATCACCATTGTCTCAGATCTACTGTCCAGTCCCTCCTATTTATTTATTTATTGTTTGTTAAAAGAACCCCGCATGCACAGAGGTACTGGAGTGCTTTAATTAAAGCCATGTTTCAGAGAAGTTGTTTGCTCTGCTGTGCAAAAATTGAGCATCTTATGTAAAACTTAATTTGAGATACTTGACAAACTGTACAGGAAAAAACTCAAGTAATGGATTGCTTGCTAGCTTAGGAAAGAATAAACACTTCTCTTGCTCCTGCTGTTGTGTACAGAGGCATAATGTGCCGTGCTAATGCTTGATTTGACACGGAACACGCCAGATATTTTGTGTGTAAAATGGAGTAATTTGACAATGTAGTAGGATAGAAGAGGGTGAGGTTTAACAACAAAAGGCAGGACTTTTTCATGCAGCTCACACTTAATTGGGGGAATTGTCACCATTGCACAGTGCAGAAACTACAAGTGGGTTCCGAAAGAGGGGTAACGGGTAAAAATCCAAAAATAAGAAGGTTACACCCAGGCAACATAACACTGAAGGTGTTTCTCCTTCTTACAGTTATGAGGTATCAGCTAAGGGCCACTTTCAAAGAAAGGATACTGTTCTAGAAAAACCTTGGGTTTATCAGGAACTGTCTCTAGGCAGCTTTTCCATGGAATTAAGCTTCTATTTACAGATATGCTTTTATGTGTTTAGCCTCAATCACTGCATCTCCTCCCTGAAAATGTCAATTGAATAACTGAGGGTCGACTTACATAGTTATGTGTGTATTTAAGAAGAGAATTTTGCTAGATAGTGAATATTTTAAGATTTATTTATCATGAGAAGCAAAATTACTGTGTTTTTAGTGGCTGTAGTGGGACTGATGAAGATGGTTCCTGCTTCTATGCAGAAACTGTCTTTTTGTCATGTTTGAATAAAAGTTCCCGCGGTGGCTCTCGGGTTTCTAGGTGCTGGAGGAACACGTATGACAGCAATGCACATCTTTTGGCTTGTTTTTCATTACTAGGAAGCACAGAAGGAGACTTACAATAGTCAAACTAGATATACTGTAATGTAGCATTAAATGAACTTTACTGTAATGATACTTCACGATGTTATTTACTCTTTGGCATTCCTACAAGACCACTGCTCTTAATGAAAAAGAGAAATTCGAATGCCTTACAGCTAGTTCATAGAATCATAGAATCATCCAGGTTGGAAGAGACCCTTGGGATCATCGAGTCCAACCATCTACCCTACTCTACAAAGTTCTCCCCTATATCATATCCCCCAGCACCACATCTAAACGGCTCTTAAACACATCCAGGGATGGTGACTCAAGGACCTCCCTGGGTAGCCTATTCCAATGCCCGACCACTCTTTCTGTGAAAAATTCTTTCCTAATGTTCAGCGTAAACCTACCCTGTTGGAGCTTGAAGCCATTCCCTCTTGTTCTGTCATTAATTACCTGTGCGAAGAGACCAGCACCAACCTCTCTACAGTGTCCTTTCAAGTAGTTGTAGAGAGTTCCTTCAAATCCTCTAATTTTCTCATTAATGCCTTTGATTTATTTTGCCTCTGACATGAATTTATTTTTCAGAGTAATTCTGATTGCTGTTACATTCACATGGAAAGTTTAGGTTTTCGTTTTGTGAATCTGATCACCAGCATCCCAGAGTTCCCATTCTCGCTGCTGAGAGCTGAGGACGGCGTTACCCTTCAGCAGTGCCACAGTCTTTCTGATTTAAGGCTTCTCCTTTCTATTGATCTTCGAGTTATGTCTGATTTTCCTGCTTCCAAAGCCGTCTCTCTCGCTTTGATTCCCCTGTAAGCGCAGGAGTAGGCAGTTATTTTTCAATGCCTGCTGTAGATAGCAAGAGTTCTGTACTTCTCCCACGGACTGTGTATTTCTCAGTTGATTATCAGTGATAACCCCGATGATGCAATATGGTCCCTTGGTACCTCCCCGTGTTATTGCAAACAGAAGGAGATATTTGCCTGATAAATCTGTGTGATTTCTAGAAAGTGACAGACATCAGTCATTGGCTGGTAAATGCTCCACAGGTTTTAAGATGCTCCGATGACAAAGCTGGACAGACCATAGACATCTGTGGGTCACAGATGGCTGGTGAGTGCTGGACCTTTGGCCTCATCCAGTCCCAAAAGCATTACCTCCAGCAGTTATTCTGGTTTTAACAGGGAATTAGGAGCTATGGGTACAGTAATGGATCCATATTTTCCACCTGAGAAAACCCATAGCACTTCAGTGTTTGCTTTTTCTGATAGTTCATCACAATCTGGCTGAGCTAAAAAATGGTATTTTCACAATCTCTTTTCATGAGGTTCTTCTCCATCTTAAGCTACAAATCCTGATTTTTGTATATTAAAATAGACTAAAAAAGCAATGTGAGTGTTGGCCAATGCCTGAAGAGTTTTAATCAGTGTTTGCAGATTCAAAGCCTGAATGAAATGGGAGCTTTCAGGGCTTTTTCTCATAGAGAAGTAATTTCTCATGTGGATTGGAATGTAAGTGTGCATATGGCGCTTTTTGCTTTTAATGCACTCTGTTTGTTTTAATTAATCACATGGTATTGTACATGAGAGGCATATGGAAAACTTTCCAAGCTACTCTTCAGAAATAATTAACATTTCGAGCAGATCTCATTTCCGTTTCCATGCTTCACCCCCTTTTTTTTGACACATAATTCCATTTCAAAATACTGAATAGATGGTTTGGTGTCAGAGATGGAATTTCCAACTGGTGCTAACTTTGAGATGAAGAATGGTAAAATCTGGGACAATGATATTAGCCTCTTTTTCCAGTCTTTCCCCCCTTCTTATAACTTTTGCACTCTTGGTCATCTCAATTCAACTCAGTGGATCACAGGAGGTTTGCACCAAACTCTGCTCAGGGGTGGTGCTAGAAATTCTCCACCTGCTGAAAGAAGCCACCTCAGAGAGAACATGAGAAAACCAGCTTGAACATGGGTGGTGAAACTGCTGATAAAAGTGCAAAATTGCAGATGAAACAGTGAAATAATTCTTTTGAAGTCCTTGAAGCTGACTTAAGATGTGGGGAATAATTTTATTACAATGTAAAACAGGAGAGAAAAGAGGGAGAGAGACTTGGTTGATCTGAAAAACTTGGTGCTTCCCTGGATTTGCTAACTTCTGTGAGCATTCAACAGGAGGTGGTAGGAAACATCATTAGCAGTAGAAGACATCAGAGTCCAACCTAAATATCTGAACGCACGAAGATGACTGCGGTGAGCTCCAAGGAAGGAGACCCTTGGTAATTGCCCACCCCAGGCTTGCCGTTACCATAAGGTGCTTCTCAACTTGTCCAGCAGGAGTGAAGTCAACCCTGTCACAGGAGAGCACCTCCCCAGCAGTGATGAACATCTTGGGGTGGTGGGAGCTCCCATCTGCTGCATCACCAACCACCACTTTACTGCCCCGGGGGCCAACAGCACCTGCACTTCGGTTCCTCCTTGCAAGGTTATGGATTTGTCAAGGGACTACAGCACTTAGACACACGTTTAATTCTGGCAGGTTGGTGGCAGTGTCCTGGACATCAGCACTGGGGTGTCCCAGGGAAGGTGGGGATAATGTTTGGGGCTGTGTTGCCGCAACGTTGTAGAGAATGTTCATGTTAGTTGTTTTTTAAATAGCCTCACCCTCTCTGGGTGTGTAGGAGAGAGAGCCAGAAGGCAAGTTTTGAGTTCCGTCTTTAGTGAAGGTTGAGGCAAAGCCTGGCAATAAATGTCTATTGACGTGTGAGGAACAAAGACTCAGCTTCAGAGCCGTTAAAAGTCCCTGGAGTAAGTTTGGCAAGAATGCTCAGCTTCCGGATACTCATACCCAAAGCATGAGCGAGGCTGGGAGGAGGAAACTGGAAACAAAATGCTCAGAACTCAGTGCAATCCCAAGGAATTGCAGTTGTGTTGGTGTAGCATTAATACTGGTCTGGTGAGGATGCTGCCGGGCAGAACGGCAGAGCAAGAACATTCTCCAAATGGTGAAGGGTGAGAACTGGTCAGAGTTGCTCGTGTTGGATGTGTTTAAAATAAAGACCATGGTATTTTTTTTGTTTTCAGACACCTCAGTTGCATAAATTAGTGGAATACTTGTCCCGGTCTTTGCCCACTGTAGGTATTTCCTGTAAAGAAAAAGAGTTTGTGTCATCAACAGTGTCACTCAAGTGCATTTTAAAAGTACTGTAATTAATCGTGAATAGCTATAATTATAGGAGTGCTGAGGCAAGCCCGAATTACTGCCAGACACAAGAAGTGCTTCAGGGCAGTCAGGGGGAGACACAGATTCAATGGCTTTTTCCTGTCACCTCCCACAACCTGTTACCCCAATAACACCCCCCTGAAGCTGAGAGGTTAATAGATAGGGCTCTGGCTGTACCTCCCCTGGCCCTTCTGCTCTGGCCGGCTACGAGAAAATTACCAGCAGCGTGCCACTGAGCGGCTGTTGCCCTGCCTAATTGCGGTGGAGACATCTATTGAACTGAATTTCATGGGTCAAATTATCCATAAAATTCATATTTGCTGTAAGAGAACAGCGGTCCATGTCTAACTGCTCCTTAAGAAAAGTAAGTTGTGTAACATACACTATAAAAACTTCTGTATTTATCTTCCTAAGTGACCAACTGATGTATCTACAGAGTCCATCTATGCTTAGTGCAAAAGATGAGTCTTGTGCCATTGAAAGCAAACATTAAAGGAAAATAAAATTAGGTCAGCCCTAATAAAGGTAGAATTTCTTTTACATAAAATTATTTTTAGGGTAAAACAGATGCTCAGGATAGTAATTGTCATACGTGGTACAGTCTTCCTGTTTGTCTGTCCATGATATGAATGCAGAAGTTGTAAATCACCTCTAAATATCTGAAAGTCATGCGAATCGCTGCCAGTCACAGGGAAACAAACTCATTTTATTCCCAGTCAACCCTACGTGCAATAAAGAAATGCTTTGCATTTCAGATGAAATACACCTTGGGATGTATAGATAATCCTGGTTAACAGCTGTGAGTGTCTATATATAAAAAAAAAGGTCACAATTTTCCCAGCAATATGCTCATTTGGATGCAAGAGTTGGCATTTGTTTTTTGGTGTTATAGTGTTTGCAAACAAGTCTGGAAAGCATTTCCACAATGAGACTATATTAAACATATGGGGCTTATATTACAGTATGTTCATAAAATTTCAATTTGTAGAGGGCTGGAGTGGCGAAGTCCTCGGGAGGCTGGGTCTCTGGGAGGGATGGCAGAGTGCTCGGTGTGACCTGGGATGGCTCTCGCAGGGTTTTACCTAGAGAAAAGACTTTCTTCTGGGTTGGTTTAGCTTTTTGCAGGTCCGTGATTCATGAGGGATTGTGGGGACTTGCCTACTGTTTGGCTTACACCGGTACTAACGATATAGCATGAGTTGAAAAACTAATTTGAAAATATGTAAAGGTTTTCACTGGACAACAACAGTGAGGAGCTTTGGATCCACAGCAGTTGGTGCTTCTCCTGTATGGTTTGGCACTGGCTCACAACAGCTTTTTCTTAGACTCCTTTTCCAATGGCATGGAAACCTCATGCATCTTGGAGTCCTGAGTACAAGAAAGACACAGACCTGTTGGAATGGGTCCAGAGGAGGCCACGGAGATGCTCCAAGGGCTGGAGCCCCTCTGCTGTGAGGACAGGCTGAGAGAGTTGGGGGGGTTCAGCCTGGAGAAGAGAAGGCTCCGGGGAGACCTTAGAGCCCCTTCCAGTCCCTAAAGGGGCTCCAGGAGAGATGGGGAGGGACTCTGGATCAGGGAGGGGAGCCATAGGAGGAGGGGGAAGGGTTTGACACTGACAGAGGGGAGATTGAGATGAGATCTGGGGAAGAACTTCTTTGCTGTGAGGGTGGTGAGAGCCTGGCCCAGGTTGCCCAGAGAAGCTGTGGCTGCCCCATCCCTGGAGGGGTTCAAGGCCAGGCTGGAGGGGGCTTGGAGCAACCTGCTGCGGTGGGAGGTGTCCCTGCCCAGGGCAGGGGGCTGGAATGAGATGGTCTTTAAGGTCCCTTCCCACCCAAACCATTCTGTACGCTATGATTGCATGATGTCCCATTTTATTACATTCTGCCTTCAGAGAGGAAAAGTGGTTTTGCTGTAGCCTGAAGAGCACACCCTGCAGCGTGTCCTGATGCCTGCCCAGGGCTCGGGGCTGTGGAGCAGGAAGGTTGTGGCCCCGGCAGATTGATGTGAAACCAGATTCTCCTGTCCAAGACCAGTCTACGGTAAACCTGCCAGTAAGGTAAAATTATATTTAATGTACACTTGCCAGCTGTATTGTCAGTCTTTTCTGTTGATGTCATCATTTTTACAGCTTCATTTTGGCTTCAACGCTCCTATCAATCAGTGGCCAGGACCCCACAGAAATACAAGACCATGCCTTTCCATCACCACGGGGTTGTGTGATCAGGAGAGTCTTCAAATTAACAGAGATAAATAACTCACACACACAAAAAAGGTGGTTCTTAGTTTATCTGTACTTGGGCTGAGATCATTTATGTCTGGAGTCCGTGTGGGAGGTTTTGTTTGGTGTTACCTCCGCTCATACTGTACCGAGGACTGCGGTGGGGGGGAGGAACGGCCAGATCCCTCCCCAGGCCTGTTTGTTAAAAAATCTGCTGAATTTTTGACCGTAGAGGCTTCAGAAACAGACGTGAAAAAACTTGTAGAGACAGAGGAATGCTGCCCGAGGCAGCGAGGCTTCCCCTGGTGCGTGGCACAGAGCCGGGGGCATCACAGACACAGCCATTTGTGTTGGGGAAAAACCCCCAGCAGAGCAGAAACTAGTTATTGCTGCTTCGTGGTTTTGTCGCTGTAAGGAGAGGCAAAAGGTGGTCAAGCAAAATAATTGAGAGTACCCGTGGGTGAATTCCTAGCCCCCTGTTCAGAGAAGCTATTAGGCACCTGTCAGAGCAATTAGTGTGTAATGTGATTTCCGTATAATTGCAGAATAATTGCAAATGTGTTAATGTTTTTTTTTTTTTTTTGTTAATGCTAATATAAATTAACACGCCACTGATGTTTCTTATGTATCTGCAAAACACACTTTAATACACAATTAAAATGTATAAACATGCATTAATCTGAGTTAAGTTTCCCACGTCTTTAAACAGGAAGGTGAGCATAAAATCCGAGGTTCCTTTCAGACACTCCAAGCCCCGTTTCCGTACCTGGGCGTTATTTCAAGCAGAGGATGGGGGTGGTGAGGGGCCAGAGCACAGTGTGCTCAGCCTCCTGCCCGCCCCACGCTCCAGGGGACCTGGTGGGAGTTAAGTTTTGGGCTTCTAAAGTCTTGGTTCAGAACTGAAATGAAGGGGGAGTTTTCAACAACAACATTCCCGATAATTTCAGGCTGCTTAAAGGCTTGTGTGAAAGTTTGTTTTGTGGCAGCATTTAAAAAATGTGTGTGTAAAATGATGGGGCGTTACTCGCTGGAGGCTGCAGTCCCTGGGAGCTGTATCGGACAGACGCCCAGCCGGGTCAGGGCTGGTGCTTGGGCTGGTGGCTCTGTTCAGAGAAAAATAGAGAGAGAGAGTGTTTCTCTGTTCTTCACCAGCTTAATATGGAAGCAATTATACCTCTGGACATTCTGCTTTCAGTCTTCATTTTACCTGAATATTGGTGGGGCATCTACAGAAAAGTGAATACTCTGTCTATTCCTCAAATCAGTATTTTCTGCAACTAATTTCTCAGTTAAATAGTAAGCTGGAAAAACTGCAAAAGGCAATGCTTGTTCATCTGTGGCAAAGTTAAACACCAAACTCAAACTAAACAACATTCTGATTTTTCCACACTTGAAGTTCTTTACTCTTTGATGTTTGATGACATTTTTAGCTTGCCATTGGGTTAAACTTGAACAATTAAAAATGTTTTATTCCTGAGCCCATTGCTAAAAGGCTGTTAGAGGAACAGAACTAATGGCAGGTAATTGTTGGTTTGCACAATGTAAACCACAATACTCTGGGAATGGGACAATGAAAGGAGATTTCGGTAGTTCTGGGCACAGAAATCTGCCCACCCATTGCCCAACCCGTAGGGTTTGTTACTGCCTCCTTGGGGGGGCGGCTGCAAAAAACCCAGTTATTCCCTTGTACTGGTATCGTGCTTTGGCGTACGCATCTTTGCGATAAAGTTAGATAATAGATAATGCTTCTCACTGAATTTTGTCCTTTCGTATTTGGAGGGTGGCATGAAAAACGTTGGTTTGCTGTGAAGGAATGTATTTGATTTGATTTAAGCAGGAGATAACCATGTTCAAAATAGCGCTCTCAATTGCAGGGCTATAATTTACAAAATGGAAGCATTTTCTTCATTGAAGCTCTGAAAAATGAAGTAGCAATGCGGCTGGCTATTTAAGGTAAGTAGGCAGATAGCGATCAATTCAAATAACATAAAATCAACAAGAATACGCTCCCTCTCTCCTGTGTGACCCCACAGATCGATGCGGTTCGAAGAGCTGAGGTTTTAATGTTGTTAACATTATTTTTGGATTGAGCTAAACTCAGAACTCTTCAAACCCACCAGGATTCTGCGTCTGGAAGAAGAAAGTTCCTTTTGTGTCCCGATAGTTGTGGTGGTGTGAACATGGGAGACAGTAAATGAGTGTATTTGTAGGGTTTCCTGCTTTATTTCACAGAGTGCTGTCTGAACTCGCATCTTCTTGCTTCAGCACCTGTAGGACTATTTTTGTTCATTTTATTTTTAATGCACTCACAGAAGTGCTCAGTAATTTACCTTCTCCTTCCACCATCATCAAGGCTTCCATTAGAAAAGGACAAAACTCTCATCACAGTGATTTAGCAGAAAAAATCTTTATTTCTCCTCTCCACAGCGTCACTGCGAGCCATCGGCCAGTCCAAGCTCCCGTCCCTACCCCTTTTGAGGAAGGCGTTGGCCACCGTTTGCCCCCTGCATCTTCCTCCTCCTCTTCGCAGGATGAACCAGTACGAACCCTGGCGCTCTGGCTGGCTGCTCGGTGGGAAATGTAGAAATTATGGGTTTATTTCAAAATTCTGTGGCTGTTTCAAAGCCAGATGGGCTGCTGTTGGGTGTCGGAAATTAATTTTCAGGAAAAACTTCAATGGGGGGTGACAGTCTTTGCTGGAGTGTTTGGTAGCGTGAAAATAGCCAAGAACTGTCTTTGAGAAACCTGTTGCTGGGATTGGTACTTTTCTGTTCTGCTCCTCTGTTGAAGTGATTCATTAATCCTCAGAACCATCCTGTGGTCAGTGCCAGGTTCTGTGAGAAATACATACATTTTTTCATTTTATAGAATCATAGAATTGTTCAGGTTGGAAAAGACCCTTGGGATCATCGAGTCCAACCATCAACCCTACTCTACAGAGTTCTCCCCTACACCGTATCCCCCAGCACCGCATCTAAACGACTCTTAATTTTCACACCAAATAACACCATCAAATTCATTGGATTCACCAGTAAACTGGAAATTTCAGATTTTGGCAATATATTGTTCTGCAGGCATGAAATTATTTTTCAATTAATTTTTCCATGACTTCGAGTAATTGAATGCTTAATATGAACAATATTTTTGCATTTGCTTTCTACGAGTATTTAAATATTTGAACATAAAATATGTTCTTTCACAGTGTTAATAAAATCTAAGGACCTAGTAGATACTTCAATTATAAGAGGCAGTAAATCATCATTGGTGAGTTTACTTTTACTTCCAACGTAAATACAGGTTTATGAGCATTCCTGTTATGTGATTTATTTGCCTTTTTTTTTTTCCCCCAAGAAGACTATTTCCCTCTTCCTAAACATCCAGTATACATAAAAAGGGATTAAAGTAGTGAGGAATTATTAAAAAAAAACCCAACAAACAACCCCCCTCCCCAAAAAACAGGTCACTGTTTCTTTCACTGGGTAAAAAGTTCAAGCTGATCATTTGGTGAGATTTTTGTGTAGAAGGAAAGGGTGGATTGTGGAAGAAGACACTTGCCAGAGCCAAGAGCCTGAACACAGATGTGACTTTCTGCACCGTAGATGGATAAGGAAAATGATGCAACTCTTCAGGAAGGCACGCAAAACTGGTAAAACATGCCTTTTTTTTTTTTCACCCTGCCCCTATACATGTGTGTGCTGCTGCTGTTACTGCCTGCTTGTTGGTTCCTGTTGTCTTCCAAGCAGCCTTGGATTGGCAGCAGTGAAACTCCTTCCATTAGCGAACATTTCTATTTAATAAATTGTGTTTTATGGGGGTAGGAGCCTGTATTTACCGATTGTTTTCTTGAACCTGTGGGATTTTTCATCGTTCCGCAGAGAACTATCTCAAAGCTTTTAGTTTTCAAGTCAGATCAGTCATTCTCATTTTTCCGAGGCGCTGGGAAGACGTGCATGGGAAAAGCTCTGACAGAGGAGACTCTGAGGAAATGTTGTAAAGGAGAGAAATACATTTATAGGAATGGAAGGAGGAGAAGAACCGCGTTAAAATCCTGCTGCTAATGCACTGTCGGGCACCTACCACTTCCAGGAGCTTTTAATGACCTTTGTGACTTAGCAAAGAAACACGTACTCAGCTTTAATAAATCTACGTTAGGTTGCTGAGTGAGGACAACTCTTCTAAACAAGGAAATATCTACCAATCCCTCCACGCTTCCTACACCTTAGAATACTGACACGTATACAGCGACTTACAGGTTGTAGCTCATAATCTGAAATAATTAAGCTTGATTTTTTTCCCTACTGCTTGGGCTCACAGTATCTTTCATTAACACCCAAAGATATGTACACTGCCGTTTTAATGGCATTTTGTTTGCTTGAACGCTTCTGATGTCACGAGCTGAGTCCGCCTATTTCATTATATAAATTTTTCACTAAGCTACGTCCTTTTTTTTTTTTTTCAGGAAGGGGGAGGTAAAATGGGTGAATGAATATTAAATGACTTCTCTATTTTAACTTCAAAGGCTATTTGGACTGCTTCAAAGGGTTCCTTTGCCAAAGAGAAATCATGTTTTTTGAAAATACTTAAAAAAAAAAAAAGACTTTGTACATGTCTATACTGAAAAAATTCATCCTGAGATGACTGGAGCAGTTCTGGGCAGTGGTGGTTTCACTGTACTTATAAGCCTTATTCATTATGTAAGCCTTGATTGGCGATGGTTGGTGCCTCCAGGCTCTTCATCTATATAACTACATTTAAATTAAAAATAAGGCAAAACATTTTGCTACAACACGTCCCTTATGCTCTCTATTTAGTATTCTCCTGTCGTCGCAGAGATTGCTAAGGGAAAACTTAATTTATCTATTTGCCCTTGTGGAATGTCTGTTTAAACATCCTTCAGTGGGATTCTTTTAAGAGTCTTGATTTCCCCAGTAATTCCAGCCCTAGTACTGCTACTTTATTTAATTATTACAGTATCACCCCGGGTGAAATACGGCGTCATCTGCCGGTGCTCATTACCGAAGAGAGGCAGACGCCGCCGTCACTAATAAACGACGCCAGTGTTGCTGAGAAAAGGGCCTCGTGCAGCACAGGCTTCAATGTGTGCTTAACATTCCTCTTGATTTAATGAGGTTAGAATCAAGCGAGAAGGGAATTATAAAAAAGAATAATACTTTTCATCTTGATACTATCTCTAGTAGGTCACCGCACTGACACCAAGAGATGTTCCTTGGAGTAATGCGCTTCTCTGCGGTGTCTGTGGGTGGCAGAGGCAGATGCTCTGTGGTTCCTGAACAGAAAAACAAGGAATAACTGACTGTTATTTACAGAAGAAAGATAGAGTTTTTATTTTGAAAAAGTTTGGAGTTTGGTTTCTCTTTTTTCCCTAGGAAGCTTGCTACCATGCTCTGTTATTCAATATTAAACCGAGTTGTTTTCTGCACCGGCAACCCACAGATCAAAAATCACTTTTAATTTATTTTTATTTTTTGCTTCCAAATATAGGTTGTCCTGGATTATTTCAGTAGAGATGATGCCACCTCACAGGGAAAACTCCATCTCCGGGCTTCTGAAGCAGGATGCTTTTCCTCAAATTAGTCGAATGCGGTAAGTCCATGAAGTGTTGGGGACGTGCACTGGGGGTGTGTGCGTATACACACGTGTGTCTGGGTGTGCGTATACACACGTGTGTCTGGGTGTGCGTATACACAAGTGTGTCTGGGTGTGAAGGTCCATGTGCAGACACCCGTGTGTGTGCACAGACACCCCACACATGTCCTCAAAGGAGACCACGGTGGTGCTGCTGCTGAATGCTGAGATATGCTTTAGCAGATACATTTCCACATCAGACTAGAAAAATGCAAATAGTTTTTTTTTTTTTTATTTTTTGGTGTCTTTTGCCCGGTCGGTTCCCAGCCGATGGTACTCCTTCAGGGCACTGGCTCTGCCAGCAGCAATATACTCAAATCTATGGACCCACGCCAACGTTTCTCTGCTGCAGGAAGCATTCCAGGAGTCAGAACCAAAGTTAAATTCCTTCAAGCTACGTTTGTGGCATCCCGTCAGCCCCGAGGCATGAAAGGAGTGTTGGGCAGCAACGTGGACCTTTGGAACGGGAAGCAATTTTCCTCTGCTGAGGTTTGTCCTTCCAGTGACTCTGGGAACAGCCCAGAAGTGAAAACAGTGAAGGTTGATTTAGAAGGAAGGGCAGGTGGCTCTGGGATAACTTGTTTAAGCTGTTACTGTTTTTGGTGTTTTTTTCTTCCACGTTGCAATTTAGGGGAGAAAAAAGAAAAAAAAAGTCATTAACCACAAAATGCCTCTTCCTTTTGCTCACATTTACCTGTCCAGGGAATCACCTGAGCATTTAGTTTTGGGATAACGTCCACTTCTGAGTTTGCGTGAGGAAATGGGAACGTGAACTTGGTTGGAGTTTCTAAATATTCCTTACACCTGGTACCTCCCAAAGGAAAATTCCTTAAATACCGGGTGTCTTGGGAGAAAAAGAGCAGGATTGTCTGAGACAGAGGGTTCCCTTTCACGAGGAAAAACGTTTTTTCCTTTGCCTCCTTTGTTCTCTCAGGTGCTGGGGAGCTGTGGGACAGAGAGGAGATTTGTCTCTCCCCTTTCCCTTTGCTGATCTCTCCTCCAGTATCCAAATGCCTCGATGGCACGTGAGAAAATGAAGTACGCTGCTGAGCCTGGACGGGAGGAAGAACCTGTATCCCCTTAAACGCTGTCTGTCGTGATAAATCGCCAGTTGGGAAGTGGCTGCTCTGCTTTCCCAGTGTGTTTTTTCTCGGGGAACCTGCAGCAGACTGGCTGTAATTGCTCATCGCTCTCCATTAGCAGATCTCCCTCCTGGCAAGTCTTTAATAGTTTACATCTCTCGGGGCTGAAAATTACTATTTTAATTAAAACAATTTGTTTCAAATGGGGTACCCAAATCCCCATCTGATGTTTTAGGAGCCTTGGGCAAAGAACTGAAAATGGAGAGCAGCAATTGTTTTTAGGGTTTCGAGCGAGGCTGAAAGTAGGAACTGGGTTTTTCACACAATTGCCGACGCCTGGACTGGCAGCGGGGAAGACTGACCCTCAAAGTTAGGGTAGGAAACTGAGCGGGACTCAGATTTTGTCTTTCAAATGTTATATTAATTCATCAGGGTGGAGAATACTTCCCCAAGTTTCAGTTTACCTTTCTTGTTTTCTTTGTTCCCGTGGAGATGGAGAGAAATGATGATTTTCTGGTGAAGGGAAGGTGACAGCCAAGAAAAGGGACCTTGGAGACCTCAATGCTACAGAAATCCCCATCCCTGGAGGGGTTCAAGGCCAGGTTGGAGGGGGCTTGGAGCAACCTGGTCTGGTGGGAGGTGTCCCTGCCCAGGGCAGGGGGTGGCACTGGGGGGGCTTTAAGGTCCCTTCCAACTCAAACCATTCCGTGAGGGTTTGATGCCCGGCTGCTGGATGTGCCCAGAGCTGTTGCTGTGTGGTGGAGAGAACATTTCACCCACGTCAAGGTGCAGGACTTGGGGAAGTTTTCGTTTCTGAGGTTGAGCCCTGGGGTCCCGGTGTGGTGAGTCCCTGCACCCCAGCAGCTCTGAGAACTGCACAAAGCTGCATTCCAAGCAGTGTTTAATTTCTATATAAATATATATAAGATAGGAATATTTATTTTATATTAATTTATTTAGAATCATAGATAATTTAGCTATGTGTGTAATATATAAAAAGATATGTTTGTGGGCTGTTATTCTGCAACAGCCTAGTGGTGAGAGCAGCTACCGTGGAAACAGCAGCTGTGGGTTCAGTGGTGTCCTCGGGTGGTGGGTATCAGCCTCCCACCCCATCCCCGAGGCCCGTGGAACCAAGCTACGGAGCCAGGCTCCCATCTTCTGTCTCTTCAGTCTCATAAATATTCCATTTCTCCTTCACCACTGCCTCAGCTTTATTTTATGGTCCTTCTTCCCTGACAACAGCTCTCCCCATCAGCAGCACAGGCAGGAGCCGGGCTGTTGGCTCGCAGGGCTGTGATTTAAGCACCTCTTTGCAGAGAGTGGTTTCAGACTCTCCAGCTGTGCCAAACAGGCATTTAATTCACCCCTGCCAATAACATCTCTTTCCTGGATCCCTCTTACTCGCTCCCACACCCCGGGGCATGGCTCCTGTGTTCCCTAAGGCTCGGCGAAAGGCGTAACTCCTCTCCTCCTGGCTGAGATGTTGGGTCTGGGTCTGCCCCACATCCTGCGTTGCAAGTGCTGAACGGTCGCATTGCTATTAATGAGTATTAATTTATACAGGATGAAACATTCATGGTATGGCTCTTCAGGGGCTTTTCATGGTACCCTCTGCAGGGGGACAGAGCAGATGAAGCTCTGGAGCATCGGCTTGCCGGGGTGGGAAGCTCCCCAGCATCTCCCCAAGCATCTCTTGCTGGCACCTCATCCCTTCCACAGCAGCGATGTCCCCCGGGAGCCAGGGGTGGTGACGGTGTAGATAAGAAGTAGAACACCATGCACAACGGGAGAGAAAGACTCAGGTTGGGGGGAAGAAACATAATAATGGGTTGTGTAAGGGATGCAGCAGTCCCTGGTGTGGGGACAGAGCAGCCCCTTTGCTGCTCTGATGGGCTCAGGCTGGTGGGACTGCACGGGACCTGCCTCTCACCCAGAGCTCTCAGCTTGGCTGTTCTTTAGGCTTGTGAAGAAAATAAGGCTGCTAAGGCAAGAGAATATATTTTGCCTTCTGTTTTACACTTATTACTGTTCTGATGTTGACGTTATTTTCTCTCCAGATTGGCCACTTTGTCTAATTTCCTCCTGCTCCACGTGCTTTCTGGTGTGCTCACTTTGCCCTTCCATCTTTCCAGCCTTTCTTGATGCATTTCTGCCCAGGGTGGTTATTTCTGACTGCTTTACTTAAATGGCCACAAACCTGTCTGCATTATTTTAAAAACATGCAGGATTATTAGGAGTTCTTGGCTTTATTCTGGCTTTGTAATGAGCTTTATATGAATATTATTTATGCTGCATTTGTTCTTGTTTCCCCCCTGCCATCAAAACTGTGAGGTCTGAAGAGTTTCTGGTACATGCTTAAATCACATTATTTGCTTGTGAAAATTGGCCTGTTTTACCTGCGGTCCAAAAAAACTTCTTTCAAGGATTTTGATAATTTAAGATCTAATTAGCTGCTCTGCAAATGTATTTGAAAGTTCAGACCTCTCCTATCCCTTATGCAGTGTCATTTTTATCTTTTTGCCAGAGATCCTGTCCCAGTAGGTACCATGTCACACCTGCCAGGTTATGATGAAATTGCTGACCATCTGCTACCCATGGGTGGTTGGTCTCTGCCAAGTGGGGTACCCACAGGAAAGAGGCTGCTTTTTTCATTAAAATATGCTTCTGCTTTCTTGAGCTGTCCCAAAATTCATCTGTCCTTGCAGCTGCAACTCAGCTACCACAGAATCATAGAATGGTTTGGGTTG
The DNA here is from genome assembly GCF_964106895.1 of Numenius arquata. Taxonomy (NCBI): domain Eukaryota; kingdom Metazoa; phylum Chordata; class Aves; order Charadriiformes; family Scolopacidae; genus Numenius; species Numenius arquata. The sequence continues at coordinate 16,391,163 of NC_133590.1, forward strand.
GAAGGGACCTTAAAGACCATCTCATTCCAGTGCCACCCACCTAGCTGGCCTTGAACCCCTCCAGGGATGGGGCAGCCACAGCTTCTTGGGGCAACCTGGGCCAGGCTCTCACCACCCTCACAGCAAAGAATTTCTTCCCCAGATCTCATCTCAATCTCCCCTCTTTCAGTTTAAAATCATTACCCCTTGTTCTATTGCTCCCCTCCCTGATCCAGAGTCCCTCCCCAGCTTTCCTGGAGCCCCTTTAGGGACTGGAAGACCACAGGATATACCCACTTTCAAATAATTTCAAATTTAAGAAAAAGAAGAACAAAGGTAAATTCTGTATTGGAAATGCAGACTCCCTTACAGGCCCTAGGAGTGATTTTTTTTTTTTTTTATTTTACTATTTGCAGAAATGACCTTCTTTCCCCCCAAGGCTATGCTCCCAATCCTTGTGCAGCCAAGGCTGGAATCCTCTGCTGGTCCCTCAGGACCCCTCTGTAACTGCACCCCGAGTCGGTCCTCAGTGCTGGCAACACCCAGTTTCACTAGTACCTTTCTTATAGTATTTTTGCCCATTTTTGCATGTTTTGAGTTCAGTACCCTATGGCTGAGCCCAGCCTGATGCTCCCTGCACACCCAGCCTTGACGGGGACGTGCTCAGGGTGCTCCCGCAGCTGGGCTGGGTGGGGGCTCAGGTCCTGCTGGGTTGAAGTTACGGATGGAGAAAAACACCAAGGGATCACAAAATAATCCTACAGCACCTGAACAGCCCAGGGAGCCTGCGAAGGTTTAAAGTTTATGGAGTAAACTCTAGGTATACTGTGTAAACTTAAAGAACTTTACTCTCTAAAGCTTGCAGAGTAAACTTTAAGGGCTAAAAAACTTTTAAGGATTAAAATCTGTAAAGTTTAGAGAGTAAACTTCAAGGGCATAAACTTCACAAGTCATGAGACTTAACCATTCCCTATACATTTATTTTTTTTTTCTATTCAACAAAAAAAATCAGTGTAAACACTCTGGTTCAAAGCAAACCCCAGCCTATGATTCATAGCTCCTAATTAGGGATGACAGGCCGTGTTGTTGCTGGCGTTACCTGTGCTATTAGATGTTTTCCCTGATACATGATGTTGCCGCTTCCCCGCAGCCTTGAACAAGTTTCCCTTTCATTACACCGGGAGATGTTCGTTTATTATCGGTATTTGTCAAACGCTTCCAGCATATTTAGCAGGAAAAGACAAATGCAAAGCTTTTGCATTGTTTTCTTGTTAGGTTTTGGGGTTTTTTTTGGTATTTTTTTGCAAGAAAATATATATGATCAACTTACAGTCGTTTTAAATGAAACTGGGTTTCCTAACATATTGTGTATTATGATTTTCTTCCGACAGTCACGGGCAGGGTCTGGAGGCAGCCTGGGAAATGGCCTAGAAAAAGACAATCTGGAGAATGGGTTAGTTCTGTTGGACACATAATGATTTTTTTGCCGTGATTTATGCTATCTTTACCAAGACAGAAGGAATTTTTTTGGCAATTTAAATCTCTGCACTGAAGTAAGTTTTGGGTTATTTTTTTATGCTGTCAGTAATATAGCGCACATATTACAGTGTGCACAAAACCCCAAGATTTTAACATCTGGCTAACTCAGCTGTAGCGTGTGATGGGTTTTTTGCATGGATTTTTGTGAAAATAGTGAAAACTATATCCAGGGGAAAGCTATGCATTCAGTTTTAGTCCTGAGTGTTTTGATGGTGTTTGATCAACTGAAAGAAAGAATATTTTTCAAACACTCGAATATTTTGCAGCACACATATTATATAAAGGCTCTGGCACCTTTCTACTTGTGAAAATGTTATTTTAACAGCTATACCAGAGCACTCAATATGTCTTCTGTTTGTGTGAAAATGTATTTATGAATTGTTAGTAATAATTTAATTGACATAAAATTCTGGATGATTTGTTTATTTGTTTATTGGGATGGGTACTAATGAGTGTGCTGAGCCTGGGAAATCTGACAAGCAATGAAAAATGAGGAGAAATCATGAAATGAGTACGCTGAGCCTGGGAAATCTGACAAGCAATGTAAAATGAGGAGAAATCATGAAACTAAATACTGGTTTTTCCTTTAGGGTGTTTTAATTGGTCTTGAATTCCTGAGTGCTGGTAAAGATTGAGATAAAATTTGATGTCCAAGTTAGAGCAGTTGGTGCAGGAAAACAGACCAGGTCAGGACACAATAAGAGATGTAGAAAAGTTGCCCTGCAAGGTACAATAACACATGGATATACCTCCTACAAATTCATATATTACAGTCTAAAAGTTGATGTGCCTTTGGCCAGTACCCTTTGGGGTGACATTGGCCTTGAGGAAAGACACAGGTTTTCAGATGACAACTCTGATTTAGTGATTGACCACGTTGGAGACAGTATTTTTGTTGTGGAGCTGGATGTGTCTGTGTGCGATAACGGCAACCGAGAGGAGGGTGGATGGTTGCGGATAGCAAAAGTGATTAATGGTAAAGGACTAATAAATCTCGTGCTTAAACTCAGCTTTTAAAGTAAATAAAGCCATTTATAAGAAAAATTAAGGAATCCATATTGATTTTTTTTATCCTCCTGAGTATAACACAGGGCCAGAAGTGAGTACTTTCTGAATGTCTGGAGCCTCCGGTCTTAGACTGGAGATACAGGCACCAGCTGGAAAGAACTATTATTCCAAAGTTATAAGAAGCTGAAAATACAGCTCATCTGACTGTCATACTGGCTCCCTCCGTAGACCTATAATAAAATGAGTAATTATTTCATGTCCTGCATAGCGTTATCTATAGCAGGCAAGTGCTGCGTTTTCAGTCGCTGTCGCTGCTGTGAAAATATATATGAGAAAAACAAATCAAGTTTTCCGTGCGGCAAGAAGGGCTTTGTGTTTCTCAGTGTTGGTTGGTGTAAAAAAAGCCCCATATTTTGAAGCTCAAAATTTAATTTCCATTCAAGAAAGCTGCTTTCTTTAGGGGTTAAACAAGCAAGCAATCCTGTAAAATTAATGGGATTAATTAAAATGTACATGTATTTGGGAAGTATCCATAAGCATAACAGAGATTTACTCTTTCATACCATACCGAATAAATTTTCATGAATTTCCTGTGAGATTTTTAAGGCATTTTATGACCTGGTTTGTAAAGGGAAACTAGGGATTTCTAACTTGATAAATTTCAAGAAAATACTTGAATGAACATATTCAAGCATTTTGTAAAGCATCTCTGTTTATTAGATAATTATCTTTCTAAATAAATATAAAGAATTTACATCTCTTGCATTTCTAATTCAAAACAGAGGCAACTTTTATTCTGTAGTTTTTGGTAATCTTTTACTGTTTAGTGTTAAACGATGTGACTGGCTTCCGACTAAGAGGGGTCACTCCAGCTGCCTGTCCCTCTGACCTCAGCCTCAAGTCAGAAAAAGCCGTTCCCTTTTAATGGTGCCTCCGTGCTGCTTTTTACCACCAAAATGTACTTGCTCCACACCGATGCAGCCTGTGCAATCGCTCCTGGGAAGATGATGCTTACACATGTGCCAGGGACCGGCTGGCGACTGGGTAAACCCAGTTCCCTCCTGGACCAAACCACCAGAGGCTTGGGCTCGTTGCAGCTCCAGCTGTGGAGGTACGATTTAAGCTCTAGTTTGTTGGCTGATCTTCCAAAACCTGAAAAATGGGGCTGGAAATTCATTACCTGGAACTAATGTGAAATCTTGGTCAAATTTTAAAATGTTTTTTTTTTTTCTTCTTTTTTTAGAGAGTAATAAACTCTGGCAACTGCTGGAGTGTGGGAGAATATTCTGGAGAGATGTAAGTACGTGTTTTCCCTGTCCTTCCTCTTTCCTGTAGGCATCCACTGCTGGCCTTGGCCCCAGACAAGAGAAGCCCACATTTTCATGTGGGAAAGAGAGGCTCAGCGTTGGGGGATTTAGAACTACGCCTCCGCTCTCAGGGAATGTCCCAGCCGTTGGTCATCTGCAGCTCTCCTGGCTTCATGCTTCACTCCATGCAAAGCCCTTAGGTGCCAAGAGTAATTCAACCGTTGGATATTTGGGACACATCTCTCATGTTGGTGGGAGGACACCTGCTTTTCTCTTCTGATGGGTGGTGAAAGAACCCCTGGAAACAAGAGGAGTGAGAGAACAAGAGCAACCTCCTTCCAAAAACATGTTAAGGTGATGATAAGAGCCCTTCTCTCAGAGGGGGAGAGGAATCAGGGCGTTCAATCCAGATCACCTATGAGTTGGCTGAAAAAACCTTCTGGCCAAGGCAGTTGGGTGAAGGAGAAGTGGCATGTCCTCACCTAGTGTTTGACTTGAATGAAAAAAAGCAACAAAAACCATTTGGGGTAATTTCAGACTATTTTCTTTCCCAATTTGGCTACTGAACTGAAAAATCAGTTATTCCTACAGCTCTGCTGGAGATCTTGGGTTGAGTTCTTGGTTTGTCTGCCAAGGTTGCAGTGAAAAGCATTTAATGAGGCTGTGTTAGTAAAGCAGATGCCATTGTCTTTTATACACTGCACTCCCAAGCTTTGGACCTAATTGCACGGATTTGCTGTGATAAAATATCCACAGAAAACGAGATTTGAATTGTGGAAGCTGCATGCAGGAACTTATGGAAAAGAACATGAATTTTGCAGATTCCAGGTTGTGTTGAAATTATTTATACAAGACATCAGCGGAAGACGTGTAAGGTCAGTCAAGCAAAAACAGGTGTTTTTTTTTTTTACATGAAGTGATTCAAAACAACTATCATAAGTAAGTACAAACTCTTCTCATAGATGTTTCTGAGCCCATACTCACTAGAGGCAGGTTAGTGAGGGCTTTCTTGCCCCTTTCTGCCAAGTTACAGACAGAAAATGGGGTGAGATGAATTACCAGTCTGATATTATGATAAATACCAGGAATGCTCTGGGAGCTCGTAGGAATACGTGGGCTCTTGGAAACCCTCTGAAAACTACAGAAGCTTTTGGAGAGAGCATTTGTCATTTCTGTTTTCTGTTTTTTTCTGGTATTGAGTTTTAGTTGTGGAACTGGCAGATTCTGAACAGTTCAGCAGTTGCATGTATAGCCTTAGAGTATCCAGAAGCAGCTCTGAAATCATAGAATCACAGAATGGTAAGAGTTGGAAGGGACCTAAGGACCCCATCCAGTGCCACCCCCTGCCCTGGGCAGGGACACCTCCCACCAGACCAGATTGCTCCAAGCCCCCTCCAACCTGGCCTTGAACCCCTCCAGGGATGGGGCAGCCACCACTTCTCTGGGCAACCTGGGCCAGGCTCTCACCACCCTCACAGCAAAGAATTCCTTCCTAGAGAACTGCAACTGGAGTTTTCTCTGTTTAGAAGAAACAGAAAGTCAATGGTAAAATGCTGGATAAAGAAGAAAATGAAGCCCAGGTGTTTATGTTTCGAGCTAGACATGAAAAGAGAAAAAAAATATAAAAATATCCCCAAAACAAATGAGGAATATGTTAAGATACAGTTCCATAGAGGTAAGATTAGAGAGGCATCAGCATGCTGACATCAAAGAGGTTCAGCTTTTCTGTTTTACGCTTGAGGACTTCACATGGGGGGGTCACAGGTTTAGGGGGAGGCTGTGCCACGGTTGCCATTTCTGAGGTATTTCGGTGGCATTCTTTTTGCACTGACTTTGTGAAGCTCTCAGGTTAGAAGATATGGGATGGACCTGATCGAGGTAAACAGCTGATTTAACTCAACCTTTTCTTTTGGAAATATGGATGGAAGTTTCAGAAGAACTTTTCCTGGAGGGGTCTTTGTTCGTTCTGGTGTGCCGCTCTGGAATATATCTGGAATATCTGCTCTCAGGAGGGATTCTGAGAGCTTCTGTTTCTGTTTGTGGGAAATAAAAGGTATTTCTGCTGCCGATGTGTCATGCTCTGCTCCAGGAATTTCTACCATTAGACTTTTATTTGTTAGGGGGGACGGCTGGCAGGTCATTGGTAGGGTAGAGAGCTCATGAGCTCAACTGATCTTGAACAATTCTTATCTTTTTGCATTTTGGACCATAACCTAAGCATACACATAGCCTTCTGAGCTGAGAATATTTTTGTCTTTAAATGTATATTTGAAATGCATATCTTTGGGATCCATGTTCGCTAACCTATTTTTAACTTTAAAAACAAGTCATTTTTTGGGAAATCTCTTGTTTCAGAAACTGCTGGAGTTTTATTTAGGAGCCTTAGTACATTTGTTCCCTGCCAAATACAAATGGAATTCCAACATGGGTGGTGGTTTCTGTTTTTTTAAAAAACTGAAATGTGTCTTTGCAATATCTAGACAACGTTGCACATGAGAAAGAACCCAATTCTGGAGGAGAAATTCTCTTAACTGCACTTGATCCGTACTCACAGTATGGGTTTGGGGAATTCTACCTACTAAGATCTTCCTTGATGCTTGTACACACTGATCCCAGTTATCTCCAACTAATTTATTCAATCCCATATTCAAGTAAATTCTTAAATAAATTAAATTATTTGCTACCTGCTTAAACTCTTGAGCTATAAACAAGGATGAACTGCAAATTCTTGTTAAAATTAAGCTTTTGATTTAGAACGATTCAGCTTGGAGTTAGAGATATTAATGGAATTTCTCCCTGGTTAGAGGTGTCACTTTGCCTGTGCTGTTTACTAAAAAGGAAATTATCTGCATGTGGAAGTAATTTATGCAGCCTGACTCCTCCCATAATGCCTGGTAGATCCCAAAAAATTGCTAAAGGTTTCAAAGCCAGGGAAAATGGCGTGATAAATAGGGGATAACGCAGTGTGATGCTCCTGGGGAGTCGTGTCGAGGGACATCTTACACCATTCCTCTGTAGCCTGGAATAAATCTTCATGATCCAGTTTCGAGGCTTCAAGTCCAGACCTGGCCCGTGCATTCCTGACCTGCTTGGAGCCCCTTCTCGGCCTTGGGAAGGTAAACTCGGCATACAGCCATGGTTTTGCATTAGCAGTGAGTAGTTGCTATTGGAACAGACTCATTTTTCTTGGAAAAGTTGCTAGGTGAGCCTAAGAAGAAAGCAATAAACGTCAGCTCTCTTTTGATAGATTGTTTATACACTTACAGTGATATAGCCAAATAATTGTATAATGATGCTTAAGACTATTTAGCACATGCCTCTTCATTGTTCTATTAAACTATTCCATTTATTTTTCTATTAACCTGCATTTTGTGTACAGTGTTTGGTACCTCAGCTCCCTGCAGGTTGGGACAATGGAGTGCAGGGCTCTATTCTACTGCTGCAATCCATCAAAAATGGTGTTATTGATCACTACAAATTGAGATTAGGGGCTGTTCACTACATTTCCACCCATCTATTTAAAACAGATTTCACAAAGGAGAGAGGTTATTAGTAGAGAGAGAGTTATTGCCAAAGGACCTCAGTGACAGGGTGGCAAATAGATCACGACGTAAAAAGGTGAAACTCTGGGATAATGCAAATGGGAATATCTATTTCTAGATCTGCCTGTGTCAGAAAAAATCCAAACTACAGCTCAGGAGAGAGGTCTCGGGGATGTATACAACTCTGTGAATCACCAGCTCCAGGGACAGAACGGGCTTGGGCTCAGGCTGGGAAGGAGATGATTCGAGGGTGGTTGAATGCAGATAAATGACATCGTTGGTGACTGAGAAGGTGGGTTGGGAACGTCACTTGGCTGTCTCTCATACAGAAATCTTACAGCAATGCTATGTTTTACACGATGAAATTCCTGAGAAAGAAAAATAATGAAGGCAAAAAGCAATCCACCACCCCACAAAAAGAAAACCAATTAGAGTGTGTAAGTAAATTGTGGAACTGCTAAAGGATCCTGAAGTGGAAGTGAGTAAAGAGGTAATCAGTAAAAGGTAGGCAAAACAATCTCATCAATGACTATTGAATCACACAAAGATGCTGATACCTTAATCTCCATCAGACTCTCAACTTGCATCTTGCAGAAGGTCAGCAGGGTGTTTCTGAGGGAAGATTTCCTGTACTGTGATGGTTTTCCCTGACGCACCAGTTATTGGGTTATTATTGGAGATATAGTGTTGGGTCAGAGACCCCTTAGAGCTGCCCTTCCTTTTGGGCTGGGAGGAGAGAACTTGGTTTATTTAGAGAAGGTAAATTGTCAAAGAAGCAGATAATAGTAACAGCTGGTCCAGCACACACGGGGTCAGCGGTACATCATGAGACACACGTGAATTACAAGAGACAACCCAAACCCATCAGCCCCAGACATTTGAAACACAACCACCACCAGGCATGCTGTCTGCTCCGGGGATTCGGTGTGTCATGTCGTTCAGCATCGGTCACTTCACAGAGGCGTTTCTGCCAGAAATGTTCTCCTGGGATGGTGGAATCACAGGCTTCTACTTCACCTGATTCGCTTTCTGAGCAGAATAATCAAATGTTTTCCCTATAAAGAGGTCAACTCATTGTAGCAGAGCTGAAGCCAAATTGAATTAGGCAGATGTTCATGTTTTCTGAGACAATATCAACTATGTTTGCAGTGCTATGAGTAAGAAATATCTATAGAGTAAGAAAATTCAGAGAGGAATATTTCTGCAGTGCTCTCAATGGATGCAGACTTGGTTGTATTTAAAAAAAAAAAAAAGTCCCTTCATTTGCAGTTATTTCTGCACGGTTCCCAAACTGTGTGCTCAATCTGTACACCTGTGAACCACCCGATGTGGCTGAGTGGCTGAGAAGGTGTATTGTCTGACTTCGTCGTAGTTTGGACAGAGATTTCCTGGTTGCCAGTAGTGTTAACTTTAAAGAAAAAAAATTAGAAGAGGAAAAAGGAAAAAAAAGAAAAAAAAAAAAAAAAGAGTCCATCAACTTTCCTGTGAAAAACAGCCCCTTCTGCACAATAAGCCCCCTCCTTTCAGGCCAGCACAAGATAAAACAGTGAGGTGCAGGGTGCAGGGTAAATTAGAAGCTCGTCAAGGAAGGTTTTTGCATGAAGATGACACAGTGGATCTTGAAAGCATCACAGACTTAGTAATTGATGTATACATCACTGAGTCACTATTTTTTTTTTCTTATACAAAGGATGAATGAAGGCAAGATGAAAGGGGATCTCCATGTTACAAACAAACTTTGTAGAAATTGCTTATTTTGGTTAATGCTCATTAATTTATGATTACGGCTGGCACTGAGCCCCCATCAATAACAAAAACTGGTTATAACAGAGAGAAGAACATTCTCCCCACACACAACACCTGCTTCCCAGCACAAGAAGTGGTAGGATCCACCACTTTGCCAGCAATTTTGCCTTAGTTTTACATGATTCGTTAGTGATGCTGGGCACACAGCACCATCCTGAGCACAACTCTCTGACTGCACCACGTAGCCTGCGATGGGGCTGTGTTTCTGTGCTCCTCCAAACAGCCCGGAGAAAGGACTGGAGCTGGGAGATACCTCTTAATAACTGCAAAAGTACCACAAAGGTCTCCCTTGGGTTTGGTGCTTCCATGCAGAAAAGGCACCTGTGACTTTGTAGACCTCTGTTATGTTCCTCATCAATCACCTCGTTTCCTGGCAAAAAAAAAGCCCTTGCTTAGTTCATCCTGGCAGAGAAGCCACGGTACATGTTGTTGTGCATCTGGGACGACTTTGCTACCACAGCAAGAAATAACTTTACCAATCCCTCTTTCAGGCTACGATGGATGCACAGATCCCTTCAGCGGTGAACTTCGATTGTGAGAATGGGCAGCTTGTTCCTGACTTCGTCATGTTTAATCGCCTCTTCTTGGTTTCTTTAAAAGCCTCCCTTTGATGAAGGACTTCAGGAAAAATTCTCCTGGTCGTCTCTGTAGAGTCCATCACCTGGACCAGCCTCTGGTCCATGTCCACACCATCGTGTGCCTGTGGACACCTACAGGTTTGTAAAGGAGATTTTTTCCCTTTCCAGAACTCAACCAGATCATTCTTATGCAGGTGTTCACTCCCATTTTTCACTGTACTTTCTACTAATCCCAGTCAATAGGACACGGAGGGTTATCTATATACCCTTCAAATTAATTGGAGAGCCATCACAATAATTATTTGAACTTTCTTTTCTGCCCAGAGAGAGCAATTTAGTACTTGATATACATATTCATATATAGTGTAAGACCCTGTGAAGTAAATAGGAAAGATGTCAGGGTTAGTATTTGGGTAATCTCAGCTGTCTGGGGAATGGCTTTCCTTGGACATCCTGAGCTTTGAACAGGACCCTTTGAACCAGAAAAGAATTGCAATTTCTTCCTTTCCTCTGAATTGCAGGGGTTTTAGCCAAAGAGCTGAAGGAGTTTACACCAGTTTTGTGTCTGTCTCTCTATAAAATGCCAGTTTATAACCTGCATTGTCATGAGCCATGGTAGTATCCCAGGAGCTGCTCATTCGTTTGAGATGAGCTGCTGATATTCCAAGTATTTGATTTGATTCCAGAAACTGTTCCAGGAAAAAACACACTCCTCTCATATGTAACTCATATTTATTCCAGGGGAGACCCCAGCCATTAAGCAAAGAAAGCAGAAAGTGCCATCCAATAGCCCATATACGTTTACAAAATAATCATACAAGATCATTTGCTCTTGCTGTTTTCTCTTGACCCCCTGTTCTTTTATAGGAACCCTTCCCCCTCCCCTGGTCGTCAGAGTCTTAAGTATAAAACAATTTTTCTGTATTCCTAAGTCTTCCCCAAGAATGACTGCTGTGTTGTTTTTTTCATCTTCCTGGGATTTTTTGGGGGTCATTTTCACCAGGAATCTGGGTTGTGCTTGAGGCTGGGTCCGGAGCCCCCACTGCAGGGATTTGATTTTCCAACTGAAGACCTGGAACGTGTCCAGTGACCAGGAATAGCTGCCTGGGGTGAGTGCCCTCCTCTGCTCCATCCTGGAGCTGCCCTAATTGCAAGAGAAATGAAGACAAATAGGGAAGTGACAGGCTGGCTATAACGGTACTTCCCACAGCTAAATAATATTAAAAAAGAAAAAGAGCCAAACAAGCAGAGAAGGGATTCTGCCTGAAGGCACCTCTGCACAATGTACTCGGTAAATGACTTTAAACCTAAAGCTGTCCCATCTCCCAGACCCCTGGGGATTAGCCTCCCTCAGAAACAATTAGAAGCTACACACCAGCTGGGTTTCAGCTGTGATTGGTATTCTGTAAACTTTTCTCCTTGTGTCTCTTGTTTAAGTTTATTAAGGCTTCCTTTAATTCATTTTTTCTTTTTTTTTTCCTCTTCTCCCCCTCTCCTGGTTTATGTGAATGGTGAAGATGGTAAGGGGCAGCCACTGCCAGTGGTGTATTTTAAAATTATTTCTGATTCGAAACATTTCAGTTATTCATTTCCTCCATTTTTGTGTAATTCCCAGCCTGATGTTCAAATTCAGTTCCTGAAGTGTTGATTTGGATGCTCAGCAGAGGCTTCTAAATGGGATGCAGAGAATAGATTTTGGCCAAGGAGGAATCTTTCTCTCTCTCTCTATTTCTGACTATGGAAACCAGAGGAGCATCATCTGCCCGAGAGCCAGCACAGACCCCGCTGAGCTGCACAGCACACTCATGTATGCTTTGGCATAGTAATATTTTGACATATACAAATATATTATGAAAAAAATCATCTCACAACCGTCAGAACTCTGGTCAAGTTGGGTTAGTTAAAACCCCCACAACCGTTTATAACAGCAATTTTCCCATTCGAGAGAAAGGCTTCCAGCGTTTGCGGAGTGTCAAATAACCTCCCCGACACTCCTAATTTGTCTGGTAGGGATATATTTAAGATAATTCAATCCCTGAAAGGGAACATCTTAAGCTTTGTCAAATTAAAGGAGGCTCAATCACAGATTCTGCTTCCTCCTCAGTGTGACAGAGAAAAAAAACCCAGTAATTTTATTGTTTGTCTTTTTCCAAAATGATAGGTGTCTGAAGCTGACACAGCTACTAATACCATCTTGTGTTTCTCCATCTGCATGTAAAATCCATCTGTTTGCAGAAATTGTATTTACACAGACCATAATCTTATTGAGTCTCAGATATTAGGGATTGTGGCAATAATGACATAGGAACCCATTTTTATTAAGAATCAGAAATTGAATTAGATAATTAGATTTATTGATGGGAAATTAAATTTAACAACCGAGAATTGCCTTAAGTTAGCGTAGCAAGATTTTCATTACTCCAAATGTAAAAACTTTCTGCTTTAGTAGCTGCTTTTAAACTAGTGAGATACAAGCTTGTGTGCTTGCCTGGAAAATGGGGTTCTTTGATCACAACCGTTCGTACCAGCTGCCTGGATTCCTCTTCATGAATGAAACAAATGCGTTTTCCATTTTAACAACCTCCCAGATATTCAATATCATGAAACAAAACTGGAGAACGGAGCAGTTTTGTGTATGTGACACTTGTCTCTGAGGCAGGGCTGATGCCCCGTTACTGGTGTGTGCTTAGGATGGGTTTCATATTCATAAGATATTTTTTTTTTCCCCAGCTGTGTATTCCTTAGCCAAATCTTGTATCATTTGGGCTGGAGTTCTCTGTGCAAGGTGTCTTCCTTGCTCTGACATCTAATTATGGAAGAAAAAAATCCCTGCCTCGCTTTCCCATAGGGACAAGGTGTGTGGGAAGGATGCTGGGACTGCAGGACTGGCTGGGAAATGGAGAGTAGGCTGAAGAGGGGACCCAGGATGTGTGAGGACAGAGGGTGCTGAGCCTCCGCTGGAGTCAACAACCTTGTGTCCGGGGCTGGGACTTGTCCCCTCGAGGTGGGCAATGGAAATAGCCAAGATTGTCCCACAAACAGCTCAGTGGAGGAGAAGGAACTCCCTGGAAGGAGGGTGTAGCCGGGGGGGTCGGTCTCTTCTCCCACAGAACAGGTGACGGGACAAGAGGAAAAGGCCCCAAGTTGCTCCAGGGGAGGTTTAGGGTGGATATTGGGAAAAATTTCTTCACCGAAAGCTCCTTCACATCAGATACATCTTCCATTCACACGCTAACAATATTCTTTTTAAATCCATAATAATCTCCTTGTTATTTCACTGACAGCCTTTTTCTTTTTGCACTCTTTGTTTCTTCAGAAGAAAGTGTTCCTGTGAAAATCCAGCTATTCAGATATACCCAACTCATTCATAAGCTCTTCCCTTCTGCCATTGTAATTACTTTTCAATTGTGTTGTCTTTATCGAGCTCACTTCCTCAGGTGTTAGTTCAGATTTGACTATTTTAATATTTCAGTCCCTGGTTTCACATGGCTTTTGGATTGCAGTGATCTTTTATTGCATAATTGATTATTTTTTTCTGTCGTCTTTCATACTTGTGAATTCGTGGGCATACTTGCTTGGCTTTTCTTAGATTCTTTTCATGGTTTTTTGATTGATTCTGGCAAAGATCTATCTTTTATTTTTCTTGATAGTTCCTTTTATTATCTCTATAAAAACTCCTGTGTCAGCTCAATTGAACTAACTGTATTTGTACCTGTGAAAATGCAGGCATCCGGTTTATGATAAAAGGCTTTTTTTTTTTTTTTTTTGTAAAGAATAGCATTATCTTTCCATTCTTGTGGACTTAGAAAGTTTTCTGTATTTTTTTCCAGTTGATGTTGGCACCATTGTTCTGTTTGAAGACACAGGAATTTTTAGAATTTAATTTCAAACTCAGTGTTACTCGTATGAGATGGGGCAGCCTCAGGAAGCTGTGGTTAATGCCTTATAGCTTTTACACTGGTGCAATGATCTGGGAAGCCTCTTTGGTTTTTTTTTTTTTTTAATTGCTGTCCCTCCCACACATGTAGAATATTGCTAATTTTTTGAGAGACTTGGTTAGTTCCAGTGTAACCACCCAAATGTACCTATTTTTTTTTACTTGCCAACTCTCCTTAATTCACTGCTAGAGTAAATTGATGATAAGAACAGTGATTTAAAATAATCTAATCAAGCAAAAGCTTGATTATACCAATACCAAATGGTAATACCAAAAGCTTTCAGATGGCTTTTGAACAGTAAATCTCAAAGGATTTTGTGAAGCAGTGATTATCGCTGTCTCCACCAACCTGATGGGGAGAACAGAGGTGCCGTGATTTATTTAAGGAAGTTGCTGAGCTCATTCATGTCTCCTGGGTTAATTTTAATTGCACCTGAGTCAATATATCTCCTGAGACTGATACTTTTCTACCGTATTTCTTTTCTTCTGGGGGAGGAAAACCACCTAAATGTAAATTTACCTCTGATATCTTTTAAGTTTGCTGACCTGTGTATCTGTTTTAGGGGGAAGAGGCAGCAGATGGAATATTTGGCCTTCAAAGGATTTGTTTCACTTCAGGTACAAGCACGGGTACAAGACAGACACGTGCAGAAGGTACGCAACCCCAAAATGCTGCTTGGAGTAAAATAGATGGATGCACATTAACTGATTAGGTTTAAAAAGTGATGTTGGTCAGAGACACTCACCGGATACTCATCCTGAGACTGTCTAGTTGTTTGTGACAGGGAAAGAATTCCACAGTATTTGCTGAATATTTTGTGCTGGAAAACCAATTAGCTGGAGTTTTTTAAATGGCTTGTAACCTGGCTCATGATTTGCTACAGAACAAAAGCTCTTGCATCATTAAAAATAATACTTAAGACAAAAAATATACTAGCAGCCAGGAGTTGAGTGACTCTTGAGTTCAGGGCTACTTACAAATATAAGCACAGTATTGCAGTGAATAGTGTTTTCTGGGTATGATTTAGTTCCCATTCCATGATACAGGCTGTTGCACCAAGCATTGCACATGCGCTTTAGTTCCTCCTGAGTTCTTTTCCCAAGGCTTAAACTGCAAAAAATGCCACTTTGTGCCTATCCAAGATGGGGAAGGGTGAGGTCTCTGTTAGCTTCAGCCTTGGCTACAGCCATCTGAAACCCCGTGCGAACGGCAAACGTCCGCAGTCCTGGGGTGAAAAATGCCCTCTTATGCTGCGGAAAATCACTGCTGGCTTTGGTAAATGTTCCTGTATGAGCACCCGTGTCGGCTGCCAGACGTCAGGGAAATACTCTAGAATGGTGGGACATGGTGGCTTTCCATTTTCCTTAGAAATGCATCCCGTATTCAATACGCAAGTGATGCAAACAAGCGGAAATGCGAGAGGTGTCTGAAGCTGGTTTTACTCATGGGACAGTGACCATGGCAGTTGTTTGTGATATGAACGTTTTCTCAAGCAGTTTGGGTGGCGCGTACCTTCTGAGACAGGCACCTCGATGTCCAGCCGGGTGTTTTGGTGGTTACCGGCTTTGCAGATGATGTTGAGCTGGGTCTGCTCCCATCCAGTTGCCCTTTGGGTGGGTGTGCTGTGACTGGGAAAGAACATCCCCTCCAGTAACAGCCCCACCATGTCCCGTGCGTGTTGCCTTTGGGGTGCTGGCTCCTGTAGACATGGATGAGGCCTCATTACTGCATTTAGCTACAAACCCCTAACGATGCCGTTAGTCCCACTGCCAGTCTCCCGCAGACCTTGTAGGAAGAAGAGCTTCCCCCCGGCTCTCCGAGGCGTCCTGTGGTCTGTAAGTTCTGAAATTGCGTCTGGGCCCTGGTGGGGGAATAGAGAGGAAAACACGTCTGCCTTTTCTCTTTTTTTTTTTTTTTTTTTTTTAAAATTCTCTTTCTGCTCCTGTTCCAAGAAATGTTCCCCAAGAGTCGCTGTATTTTTCTTAGAGAGGGATAAGTGCTAAAAGCCTGCTCAGCCTCAGTGCAATCTAAATAAGTAATGACAGGTATCTTGTGACGAGCCCCACTGTATAACAGAGACATTCTGAAGGACTCTCTTTGTCCCTAAAAACGTGCCATTTCACATATGAGACCCAAAAAAAAAAAAAGTTTCTCAATCTCTTCCGCAGTGTCTAATTTAGACATTTCTGAGTCCATCTCCCTATTTTGCTGGAGGCTTTTAGAGAATTGAGGCTCCTTATATTCCAAGTAACACTGAAATTGTACCTAGATTGTACCTGGAGTGATATTGCTGGATGTTCCTGGTGCCTGCATGTCACCCAGAGAGGAAGTACCCTTCACCCTTGTTACTCAAGGCCCTTTCAGGTAGGGTTTTATTGGCAAATTGTTTTCTTTGGCTTTGTTGTTAATATTTGATAATTGTAGTGATGAATCTCCTGTGTCTTTGCAAGTCACGTTCATGCTGTAATTCTATCTGTTTCAGCATGTGCTGGTTAATGTGGCCCAGTGAGCTCTGCTTTCAGAAGGTGGAAGTGCTTAGAGATGAAATATGTTCCTTCTCCTGAGCATGAAGAGAGTATATTGCTTGTTTGGCTAAATGCTGGTAAAATCTCAAGCCAAACTGTACATTAAAGGAAAAAAGAATTATTTTCTGCTTTTTCAGCTTTGCTGTTGTTTTGCTCTTGCTCGATAATGACTATGTTTTGATTTTCCACATAATGTACCTTCTAGCATGCATTAGGGGAAAAGAAACAGTTGGGTATGGACAGGTAGGGTCCCTTCTCCAGGCTGTATTCACACTATGCTTTTAATCTTACAATGGGCAAAATTAACGTGTAACAAACAGCATATTCTGAGGAGTATTTTGGTATCAAAGAAGTTCTGTGTGTATTTATGCTGTTAGGTCCCATCCTACATGAAATGACTGACCTCTTTATAGAGAACTTCGATTTCCTTCTTTAAACTTTGTTCTTAGTTATAAATTATGGTCTTCTTGCGGGAAGCACTTGGTGAAACTTATAGCCTGGGTGCTGCATGAGTTTGAATAGACCATAATGGTCTCTTCTAGCTCCAAAACCTATGAATCTTTGAAAATCTCATCTAATTTAATAAGTGCAAAAGTACCATGAGAATTTCGCTTGGGTTCAGTGCTGCCATGGGGCTAGGTAAGAACAAAACAGATAGGTTGGGTCAGAGCGGGGTAAGGAACGGTGTTTCAGCAGTGGTTGAAGGCAGTTACTTTGCGGGGACTGGTTATTTTTGACTTGTGCTCAAAAATATTTCTACTTATTTCCTCCCGATTGGGCAGAGCATGCAGCTGGGGAGACCCTACTTGTCGAGGTGATTTTGGGGTGCACCTAAATCCTTCTCAGGTTCATCATTATTAGCAACATAAGGGAGGACGGTACAAATGGATCATCCCTTGTCCATTCACTCAGACTCCCCAAACCTGCTGGTCTGGAGTAAGACATTTCTCACCTCAAACCAGCCCTTCACACAACCCCAAGAGGAGCTGGGCATCATGGGCACCCTGCTGCTTCTGTGATTATTTTGATAATAATAACTTTTCTTATTTTTATTTCTCTGGTGAAAGGGTATTTTTAAGTACTGTGAACAAAACTATGTAACGCTGAAGGGAATTTGATCCACAGAATCGACCTATGAAGCAAAGGTCAAGTGATCGACTAATGGTGCTCTTTATTGTGACCTTCACAATATAGACATTTTTGTCCTTTACTGATACCTTCCTAAAACTGAAAAAGAGTTCTAACTCCCTTTTTATGCACCCATATCTATCCCATCCAAAATATCTAAATTAGGCATTTCCTTTTCCACGGGGAGTGTATAACTACCATAGATTTCCTAAAAGACTGAATTCCCGTATCGCAATTCCCTTGCAGCTCCGCTAATGCAAATAATTTCTTCAAATTTATCTCTGTGCTCGCTTCACCACTGATAATAGATATATTTAAAGAGACTGGTGTTTGAAGAGAAGGTTCTTTGGTTATAATTTATCCAAGGAAATCAGCAGAACAGCCAACGCATTTGTAAGAAATTCTTTGACTACTGTATAGAAGTCAATTATCCTTCCCACCCCGTCATACCCCTTCCCCTCCGTTACGGAGCACAAAGCATGTTTTACCTGGAAAAGCAGCAATTGTCACCATTCAGGAGGCAGCTGTAAGGCCAAAGGTGCCTATAAAATCTAAGTGGTGCAGGCAGCACATCGCATTTGCCTGATGTAATTATTCCCCCTCCTAAGCCCCCGTGTCCGCTGGATTAATCAGCGACGCCTCGTGCTGAGCAGCCGGGGATGATTTTGACAGAGGGAGGCAAAACGGAACGTGAGATGACAAAAGAAAGAAGAATTAAACTGTCTGCCTTTTTCTCCTGCAGTTTTATTTCCCTTACCCATTTCCAAAGAGCTGTCAGTCATTGTCCCAGCGTCATTTCCTTTGCGTCTTACTTTGTGTGGGAAATATGGTCATAACCTGAAAAAAAACTTCTTAGAAAATTTTAAGTGGGGAGGAAAGAAATGGAACTTGAGCTTTTGGAGATGTTTCTCTGCATGTCTGAAGAGAACAAGTGATATTTGGTGAAACGCTGGGGTCGTGCTGGATGCCCACACCAGGCGAGGAAGGGAGAAGGGGTGTTTGTCCCGCGGCTGCCTGGGAATCAGAGGCTGCAGCGCTTCAACCCAGCGCAGGCTGGGAACCCCCAACCCTTCAATGTGGTGACACACAAGGTCAAGCAGCAGTGTGATTCACGTGCTTTGATTAATATGAATTTCCCCTTTTTTCTTTTTTTTTTTTTTTTTTTTTTCTTGCTTTGGACTATGCCAGTTGCCCTGACCCTTTGCATCTCTGAATTTTGGCACAAATCCAGTTAAAATTATTTAGCTGGAGCCTGGCCTTTAAAGAACTCCTGTTTTTGGACCAACTACTGTACATAATCTCCAGTAGAAATAAAGTCAGGTGTAGCCGAGTTAATTTTTTAACCAAAGGCTTTAAAAAGAACCAAAAAATTAAAATTAAATTTTAACTTGTTATTCATTCCCATAGTGTAATTATGCAGTGTTCCTCCAGCAATAAATGTTTTAGTCCAGAGTGATTGTTAATTTATGAATGTATTCTGTATTGATTTTTGAGCAAAGCTATTTAAGCAACATCACCTTTTTTTCAGCATTTTGTCTTTCACAGGCTTAAGGTATTTGAATTCCTTATCTTCCAGTTCTGGTTCAAGGATTTATTAGAGCAAAGGCCAAACATAATTACATTAAAATAAGAAATAAGCCTAATAATTGCAGGCAGATTTCTGTAATACAGCAGATGGAATGGTGCCGTTACAGCCCATGAGGCTTCTGTGAGGAAGAGGTGTCAGGCTTTTCAAAATGTTTTCACTTTTGGTTTTTACAGTAAATTATATTTATTAGCACAGTGTATCAGAAATGTGGGGGTTTGAGGTAAGGAAGTCTGGTGTTTAACTGATGGAAGAGGAAAGAATTTTCAAAGTTACTTTTTTGGGGGGTATTTTTGTGTGTTTTGTTTTCTTAGGGTGGTTTTTGTGGTTGGTTTGTGTTTGGTGTTTTTTTTTTTTTTTTTAAAGAAATAATAGTATTTAGGGTTGTGGGGCAGGAACTCCAGCCTTCATGGGCTCACTTAGATACACCTGGGAAAAGCTTTCTCCAACCACCTGGCCAACACTCCCAAGTTCTTGTTTGTAAGATTTTCTTGGCCTGAAGCTCCTGCACTGTCCGGGCTGTATTTGGCTCAGCTTAAAGTGGCTTCTCTCCACTGTTTTTACACTATGTATGTATAAAAAAACAAGTGATAAAAAAAAAATAAATTTGGGAGGCAGATCCAAGAAAGGCAGATGTCTGATCAGGAAGGTGAGGGGAGAACGTACAGAATTCAGTGACCGGGTGTGGGAAAATAGAGAACAGCTCTGCATTAAGAGGAGGATTACGAGGGAGAATGTGGTTCCCGTGTGCCAAGGGCCACTCGAGGGCAGGTGGACAACGGCCGGTCCATACCCCTGTGGAGAGGGCCTGTTGTCCCCAATGGCCTGTTGTCCACAACCACCTCACCTGCCTTTATTTAAAGTTTTTAGTACTTTCAGTGGGTCTCACCTCCAGTGCTGTGTTCAGTTCTGGGCCCCTCACTACAGGAAGGACATTGAGCTGCTGGAGCATGACCAGAGGAGAGCCACCAAGCTGGTGAGGGGTCTGGAGAACAAGTCATATGAGGAGAGGCTGAGGGAACTGGGCATGTTTAGTCTGGAGAAGAGGAGGCTGAGGGGGGATCTCATTGCCCTCTACAACTACCTGAAAGGAAGTCGTGGTAGGTGGGTGTTGGCCTCTTCTCCCAAGGGAATAATGACAGGACCAGAGGAAATGGTCTGAAGTTGGGGCAGGGGAGGTTTAGATTAGATATTAGGAAGAATTACTTTACTGAGAGGGTGGTCAGGCCCTGGAACAGCCTGCCCAGGGAAGTGGTGGAGTCGCCATCCCTGGAGGTATTCAAGAAACGTGTAGATGTGGCACTTCAGGGCATGCTCTAGTGCCCGAGATTGTTGGGTTGTGTCTGTTTGTGGGGTGGGGGTTTTTTTGTTTGTTTTTTGGTGGGTTTGTTTTGTTTTGGTTTGTTTTTTTGTGGTTGGACTCGATGATCTCAAAGGTCCCTTCCAACCACGAAGATTCTGTGATTCTGTGTAATTTGAGGCTGATGAAGACTAACAGCAAAGCCAATGGCTCTGGAGTGTCAAAGAGGGTTTTGCAGACCAATTGCAAGACTTGCTTCTTTTTACGGAATGGGAATAATTCCAGGGAAAAGTGTGAAAAATCTTGCCGTCATTTCAGCTTCTTACCGTGATCCCCCTCCTCCCTGTTATATTATACATTTTTATGTTACAAACCAAACAAATCTACCTGGCTGTAAAGTTTTATGTACTCAAACTGCTTCACAGTGAGAACAATCATAGTGTGATCTTAAACGGGACAAGTGCGATAAGTCTAATTGCTCATTTGAGAGGACTTTTTTATAGATTTCTCAAAGAAGAAGAGATAAAACCTCCAGGCACGGCAGAGAGAACAAAGTTTCACAGCCTAGGAAAAAAAAATTTGTTTGTTGCAATATTTATTTAGCCATCCAGCGTATAAATAGTACATGAGCGAGGGAGTGCTCCGTGCCTTTTAGCCATGTGATCCAGAAAACAATGCTTTGGTTGGTTTGTGGTTTTTGCAATTCCCAAATCTCTTACATCATTTATTACTGTGGTGTTACCTGTCACACCTGGTTAATGCAGTTTTTATCAGCCGTGTCGTGTGATGCACCATGGAAATTGGCTACAGCTGGAGAAATGTTAAATAAATACAGACAAATACTGTTAATGGCCATATTTCAAGGTCTGCGGAATTGGATATTCCAAGTGCTCCCTTCCCAAAATAATTGGGGGCTGAGTGGAGATGTTCCTGTGTTCCCATGGCAGCTCATCTGGAGGCACGTGGGGGTGTGTAGGGGGACCGCACTGTCCCCAGAACCCTTGGGAGGCACCTGGGGGTGCAGACTGGGCTTTTCTGGAGCGTGATGAATGGAAACGTGTCTTGTCTGGAGACTGGTGATGCTGCAGGAACTCAGGGCTGGAGGATGCAGTGTCCTGCTGGATCAGCTACATTA
Source organism: Numenius arquata (assembly GCF_964106895.1). Classification (NCBI taxonomy): domain Eukaryota; kingdom Metazoa; phylum Chordata; class Aves; order Charadriiformes; family Scolopacidae; genus Numenius; species Numenius arquata. The sequence continues at coordinate 16,412,533 of NC_133590.1, forward strand.
GTTAAAAAAAAAAAAACCAAACAAAACACCACAAACCCCCAAAACAGACTCAAAAAGACCACACCAGACTAGAAATAATGTTTTAAGTAAACATCTAAGAATCTAAAACACACGCAGTGTGGTTTAGGGAAAGTTTAGGTTTCTGGAGGCGTTTAGTAGGGTGGTGAGAGCCTGGCCCAGGTTGCCCAGAGAAGCTGTGGCTGCCCCATCCCTGGAGGGGTTCAAGGCCAGGTTGGAGGGGGCTTGGAGCAACCTGGTCTGGTGGGAGGTGTCCCTGCCCAGGGCAGGGGGTGGCACTGGAGGGGCTTTAAGGTCCCTTCCAACCCAAACCAGTCTATGATTCTATGATTTAAACATGCACATAAATCTTGCACCAAAAAAACCCTGTGTACTCATAAATAGAAGGTTTTTGTAGCTACACGTTTTTTTATCACAATCCTCATTTGCCTTCAAAAATGAGCTCTTCTGCAAGTGCAGCTTTATGTTTCTCTCTTCTCCCATCTCAGGTGGGAGCTTTCCACCCTGTTGGTTTCTCTTCCCTCTTTCCTGCAAGTTTGTACTGCAGCAGGTTCATTTGGGTGGCACTGTCTCCCCAAAGTGGTACGGTTCCATGGCTGGGCAGCCCCTGGGGAACCCCGCTGAGATGTCCCCCTCTGCCTGGTGGACATCCATCAGGCCACCCCTCCGTGCCATTACACAGCCCGACAGCATTCACTCTGCAAAAGGTAGATGCTCTGAAGCTGATGATAATTCATCAAAAGCCAGCGTTAACCTTAGCAGTTTACTTTGTTCTGCTTTCCCAGGCAGTTAAATTTTAAAGAAATCCATTTATCTCAGTGTTGACCCTCCTCTTTGGTTGTTGAAAGAATCACTGCTACAAATAAAACTATAGTGAGAACATAATGAAGCTGGTCTAAAATTCATTCAAAATTCAGATGATAAAAGGTCGCCTATTAAGCAAGCTAATCTTTTTTTTTTTTTTCCCATACCTAAATGAAGTGTATATTTCTGCTATGAAATTCATTTCTAATCTAAACCTGAAATCTAAGTGATTTGAAAGATTGCTTTTGGATTTTTCCACCTTTATACTAGAGCAGCTGAATGTGTTCAAATATGAAGTATAATTGAAAGAAGCCAGATTTCTCCACCCTCCACACACCTGCAGAGATGCCCGAGCGCTCCAGCCTTCCCATCACATCTTAGGTGTAACTTAGTTATTTTCAATATTAATCTACACTTAACCCATTACTCATGCCATCAGGTGCCTGACCTCCTGCAAGTTGGGCTGCACCATCCATCTCAAGGTTGACAGTCCCCATAGGTGGAATGGATGGAGAAGCTGGAAGTGGCTTCCAGGTGAGAAAGCCTCCTGCCAGCCCCAGGGACTGTGATGGGGTTACCAGCCCTGGGACAAAGCGTTCACATCCCTTTTGCCTCCCTTTTTCTTTGTGGGAAGAGACCTGTGTGTATCTCTGGTACGGAGAGTTGTTCTTTACAGCTCTGAAATGTTCCTCTTGTGGTTATCCACAGCTTCTGAGACCATACAAGGGACTAAGGCTGTCCACAGCCACTGCGAGTTTGCTCTGCAGAGGGAGGATGGACACCTACACCTGTCCTCTTCAGCTAGCAGTGACCTCTGCAAATAATCCCAGACAAAGGTCCCCAGATAGAAAAAGCACATTTATCCTCCCAAAAGGCAGGAGCACCGTGGTGCCAGAGAGGAGAAGAGTGAAGGACTGGTGTTGGTGAAGCTCCAGCAGAGACTTGGTTGCCCATCACGGCTCCTTGCTTTTTGGACTTGTGCTCAAGGTAAGACCTGTGCTCGGAAAACGGCAGATTCTTGACCTGAAAGACTGTAGAAAGACCATGAGTTTGTGGATTAAGGCACTTTGCCTTACTCTCAACAGCAACGCGGCTGAAGAAAACGCCCCAGTTCCCCCATAATGGTTTCTGATATTTTCCACCTTGAGTTTAATATTGGATCAACATGAATTTCTTTTAATATAAAGGGTGCATGCTGTTCCCAGCTCTTTTCCATTGTTTTTCATTAACTATGTATGCAAATTCAGGCTGTTTCTGGGTCACTGGGAACCCCAGGCTTTCCATTCTGTCCTGTTTGGAGAGACGAGAGCTGACCCTTGGGGTCAGCACGGTTCCTCTACTCTTCTGCACCACACAGCCATAGAAAAACCCCTCCAACAGCTTTATTAGCATTAATATGAAATATTGTGTCTAATGTGGCTATTTCCTTTTTTTTTAATCTGAAAACAAACTTGATACATCTCCCTTGAAGCTTCAAATCAATAACCTAAAGTAATTGCTTCTCATAAATAGGTTTCTGGACTGACGCTGATATTTCAAAGTGCAACTCTTCCTCTTGCTAAATAAAATAATGCTAATGTTATAGCAAAATCATTTCCAAGCAAGGGTGTGAGCTTCCTTTTTAAGGTAGAAAACTAGGGACTGTAGGTTCTGTTTCAGATGATATAAATAATTCGCATAACAATGGAAAAGTTTAATTTCTCTTTTTTGCTTGAATGCAACTCTTTGTTGAAGATGTGTAGTGGTGTTTGCCTTGCCTGTGAGCTGAAACATTTGCTTAATGGTTACAAATTGCTTTGAAAATTCAGGATTAAAAGCTTTTGATCGTGCCACGTGGTAATTTACCGGTGGCTTCTGGAGTGTGAGAGTCCCGAGGCTCAGGAGCTTCTTCCTCCTTGTGTGTTCAGCCGGGAGTCCAGGGCAGGGTCAGGATGGATACGAGGAAAAATTTTTATACTGAAAGAAGCAACCAAGAACACGTTCTGGGTGCCAATTGCTTCTTGATTCAGGCACTCCATTTTGGTATTTCACTGAATTCTACTTTAATGAAAGTTTAATCAAAGTATGTTTTGGTTAAAGGGAAGCAGGTAATTGAAACACAGGAAATATTTTTTGTATTCTAAGCACATATTTTTCTGATTCTCAGGGTTCTGGTTTTTTTGTTTGCATTTTTAATGGACATTGTTTTAATTAATTACGTTGGGTGCCATGTATTTTTAGGTTAGGAAATTAATCTTCACATTTTGATGTCAAAATTCATTATTTCCAAGTGTTACCAACAAGGTCATATCCGGAACTTGGCCTTGCTGATTAACTGAAGTTTGAGAAATATATTTTTTGTTTGCTTTTGGGAGTTTTTGTTCACCTTCTCAACACCGGGGTTTACACGTCTAACGAAGGTCATTAAGTCGCCCAGTACATGGAAATGGGCAGAAATATTTCAGGTTTTAAATACTGGAGTGGGAATGAAGCAGAAGCCTTTGTTTTCAGTGAGTGAAGCTGCTCAGAAATGCTGAGGTTTATGTTTTTGAAAGTAACAAGTCAATATTTCTTTTTCTTATTTGTCACTACAGCATGAAACAGGTGAATTTTGTCTGTATAACTGAACCAAGAGCTTCCCCTAAGCACAGATTTTTATAGATTCAGTTTTTATACAGCGTGTCTGGGCCCTGTTTGCCCGACTCTCTCTTTTAAGGTATTTTTATGCACTGGATAAAACGGCCTTATGACGCAAGAGGGAGGGACTTGTACCAATTCCCTTTTCTCTGAGATGTGGGTTTGTAGCGGGCGGTGATGGATCATTTAAATCTGGTGCTGGCACTGGCAGGGAGTGGATGCCCAGGAAAAGAGGGGTAGATAATGTCATAGGACTTTATCCCAGCACAGAAAGTTTCCTTGCTAAAAGAGCCTGTGATCGAGTTGCTCAGGTTGGTGTCACTGAAAAATAGTTATTATTGAACTTTGCTATGAAGTACTTCTTAGGTGGCATAAAGAAATACAGGCACAAGGAGATTTTTAAACCTTCCTTTACTATTTCTTTCCTCGTTTTTTTTAACACCCTTGGACATGTGTTGCTGTTTGGTTGGAGTTTCCATGGTCAGACCTCCTGCCTCTCACACGCTTTTCAGCAGGTGATACAAGATGAGGCAAAGGAACAAATATCAGGAAGTTTCAAAGCAGATACACACACTTTTGTGACTCAATTTATTTTCCTTATAGATGGATGAAGAACTAATCTGTAAATAGATGTGTCACTTCTGCCAGCTGAAAAACCAGTACAGAGCAAAATCCCCAGCACGCAGGCTTCGTGCTGCAGAGCTGTTCACGCTCACGTAATTTATATCGGGGCACATTTTATTTTCTTTTGAGCTCTGCCTAAATAGTCAGGAATCGGGATTCATTGTTCTGGGTAGCCTGGGAAGTACAGTGCGATGTGTTAATGGCCTGACCCCTCGGGTAATTTAATTATCTATCGAGTCCATTCCCCTGTACGGCTAATTGAGCATCTCGGCGGTCTGCAGGCAGGCAGCTTTGGAGGAATTCTCTCCATGCCACCACCCAAGATCCTTCTTGTTATGCCCTGTGTGTCCTGGGTCTCTGCTCCATCCTGGGAGCCAAAATCCATCTGAGAAGGACCGGGAGCCGAGGGGAAGGTGAGGAGGGTGAATGGCTGTGAATCGATCAGGGAGGGGAGCCATAGGAGGAGGGGGAAGGGTTTGACACTGACAGAGGGGAGATTGAGATGAGATCTGGGGAAGGAATTCTTTGCTGTGAGGGTGGTGAGAGCCTGGCCCAGGTTGCCCAGAGAAGCTGTGGCTGCCCCATCCCTGGAGGGGTTCAAGGCCAGGTTGGAGGGGGCTTGGAGCAACCTGGTCTGGTGGGAGGTGTCCCTGCCCAGGGCAGGGGGTGGCACTGGGGGGGCTTTAAGTTCCCTAACCCAAACCATTCTCTGGTTGTAAGAGGAGCGAGCTGAATAGCGGGTCTTTAATTTGCACGGCTCTCTGAACCATGAAAAACGCTTCATTTGGTTACATGTTTTTAGTCTTCGTCAGCTGAAATTATGTACCGTACTGTCTTCTAAAAACCTTATTCAGTCAGTAGACATTAAGGTTGCAGCCTTGTATCAGCACCAGTTGCACAGTGTTATCATTAATCTTGAAAAATATAGTTTGACTCCTTTAATCTACGCAGGAAAGCTGCTTCAGCACCCAGTGCCTTCACAGGACGTTAACGTGTGTCTAGCCCAACACATGAACACCACAGAGATATTTGCATTTCATAGGCATTTGCATCCGTTAGTCCCTTAACAGTGATGATGTTCCCTGTCTTATACTAAATATCATATATTAGAACACACAGGTACATGATATTTGTGATTAAATATTTATTTCACTGATATCCAAGTCTGTTGCAGGGACTGAGACAATTCTTAGCTGGGCTAATTGCTTCCTGCCTCCAAAGAGAAAGAAGGAAAGAAAGAAAGGAAGGAAGGAAGAAAGAAAGACTGAAGAGGATAAGAATGGTTAGACACTGTGCTTATTCTCCACTAATAGACTTTTATTTTGGATAAAAAAATAATTTATAGTAAAATGTTTGTGTTGACAGCCTGTCTCCAGAACCAGGTGCAGAATGCATTTGCTGCGTGTGTGATCATCGCGTGGCATTTGTACGTGCACGGGTGTATGTTGTTTCCAGACTGCCATTAGGAGGCTGCTGAACATTAAAACTGCCTTTGCCCTTTTTGAGTCTCACGTTTTAAAACACCATTATGTAAATATCTGACAATGCATCAAGGATCAGATGTTTCTGAAAGGTGCAGCTAGAACCATCTAAGTCGGATAATTCTGTAGGATAAGCCTGCATGATTATCTTTTCAATGAATTATATATTCAGAGCACAGTCATTTAAAAAATCAGAGTTGGAATAAATATTCTTCATAACTGTGTACCACTGTTAGAGAAATTTCCTTTGATCCTCGTTTTAATTTGGCAGGGCGTTACCAGGTGTTACACGAACACTCTGCCTTTCTCAACTTCAGGATTATTTTCATTTCCTTCATTTCAGTTGGAATTGCTTGGAATGGCATTTCCTGAGTAGGGTATTACAGAAACTCTTGTTGTACCCCTTGCTCAGTGCTTGCGTTTGTGCTGCAGTGATTTACACCTGTCACATTCTATGCCGCCTTCATTTCGGGGAGAAATCCCATTGAGTTAATGTAGTTTGGGGTGCGTTCCATGCGGTTCCTTTCCTGGTCTGTGGGGAAGCAGAGAGAACCTGCCTCCACAGAAGCTTTTCTTGAACCTATTGATGAGAATCAGATTGAATGCATATACTCCTCAGTTCATTAATAAACCTATGTAACCATTCAACTCGGCATTAAAGGTCCTTGAATGACTTATTATTAGCTGCTGTAACATATTCAATGTTTCCTCTTATAACTCCATCATTTTGGTGTTTGTTTCTTTCTTAGCCACCTCAAGACAATTTTAGTATTTATGTTCTGTCAGGTCAAGTGTATTATGGATTGCAAAAGTAGGTGACAATCAACAAAAATGCTCTCTTTACACCCCTCTCTTCATTCTCCTCTTTAGCTATGCAATCCCCAAGCTTTATTTTGAAGTATTCTATACATTTTGGTTTAGGACTCATCTGCTGCTAAAGACTAATTGCTGGCCATGTTCTGATCAGGCTGGCATGATAATTTATGGGCTACATTGGTTTAACAAATGTGAAAATGCTTAATTATGCTGCTGGTGGAGAATTAAAACAGCTAACGTTACAGGTCTGCATTTTGAGTGACCTAAGCTTTTTCCTCACTTCTAAAAAATTTATTCCAGCAGAGGGCTTTGAAAAAAATTGATGCATAAAGACATTGAAAAGGAAGATGAGGTTTGTTGTTTTGATATGAATTTCTCTAAACATTTTTTTTTCAGAAAAAAAGTATTATTAGTCTAAATCTACACAATTGTTTTGTAAAACTAACCAAAACGTTTCACTTGATGTTTCTTTTGAAATCTCATGTTATTGACTATCTTTTCCATTTCCTTTCTTTCTGAGATGAAACTTTTAGTCATTAGAAGAGGACATGGAGCCTCTTGCCCAACCTCCTGCCCAAAGCAGAGGCAACCTCAGCAGACCTCCCCGGGGGGGATTGTCCCCTGGGCTCCACTGCCCTTCCACTAGCGACAAATCAGGCAGATAAAATATGATCCAGGGGTCAAACAGACGTCTAGTCTTTATTTCACTCTGTAACTGGAATAACACCATGCACTCGATTAAGCAGAACCCTTCTTTGCTTCCCTAATGCTTTGAGGAAAACTTACGAGTAACAAAAATGTGTTCAGAAATATAAATGCATATTTTATTCTCTTGATTTTTGTCACAGTTTCAAATTCCTGTATTAAAAAAAAAATAAAAATCTGTTCATTTAAAAGCTTATTGTGTAACCTCAGGGACAAAAGCCGAGTGTGCAGGATGCTGTAATTAAGCCTGCATTGTAAATAACTGCACAAAGAGCTGGTGGAAACGCCAGGATGTTGGACGATTTCAGATCTGAGTAAGGCCTTAATTCATCAAAAATACGGAAAGATAATCCACAGGTGGTATAATTTTTATGTGTTCCTGACACAACTTCATTAGAAAAGATACAAAAAATTTGAGTCATTAAGTTTTTAGTAACGGTCCTGAGAGACCCTTTTACCAAAGAAATTCTTTTGTGAGAGATTAGTGGTTCTGACTGAGATGGTTTAGATCCAGCACATGACAGTTTAAGAGCCTTTTTTAGTTAGAAAAGCTTTTAGGATGTTAGAAAATGGTGGGTCTTCAATAACGTTAAGCCAAATTGCCCTTCCTTCAAATGAACATCTATAATGTCTTGATTACTGCTATAGGGACTTGCCAACATAATGTTTCTCTTTACTGTTTTTATGGGCTTCACTTTTTCTCTCTTTATATATAAAAAGTTCTTGGCAGGGTAGTTCTAAAGGTCACTGCAGCACCGCATTAGTTATTGCTAAATCCAATCTGAGTCTTGTTCCTGGTTAAGCACGGTCTTTTTTATTGTTCTACCACTTGCTGTATCTTTAGGAGATTACTTATATGAAATAGAGATGTGTTGAACTCCTTATTCACAGACTCTCACATAATGACATGTATTTTCCGGAGAGAAAGTAATGTGCTCTGATTACCATCTTGTGCCTGGGATAGGGGAAGGGGAGAAAATCAGCTAAAAACACTAGGCAAAACTCCAAGCTTATTTCAAATTCTCTTTAATGCTCAAAGCCCTTTAGAAATCTTTAGAAACTTCTGATGAACACCCATTTCATCATTAAATCTGTGCCCATCTTACAAATGAAGAGCTTTTTCCCCTCCTTAAGTAAATGGATTACTTAAGACCTTCTTTATAAAATGTAGTTCTGTCCAGTGCACTCCTGCAAAGATGCAGTTAAGTATCTCAAGCAGGATAATATAAGCTTGTGTCCCTTTCCCGTGACACAGGAGTTCACCTGGTGACGATGACATTATCTGCAGCAGCTTATTTAGGGGTTTTCTTGGCTTTACCAGTGGCTGCCTGAGTAATTTGGGTAACTCTTGTCTTCCAGCTTTCGTCAAATGGCTTCAATGGATTTTGTTCCTAACATGTTCTTACATCCATGCATTTAAAAGAGAACGTATTCTAAATATTAATTACACTAGAGTTTTATGCCACTTTCCAGCATGTGGTACCAGAGTGCTTCTCCAAAAGCCAGCTCCGTAGGGGCTGGCCGGGGGCTGGAGGGGAGAAGTGAGCGTTCAGGGGTGTGAGCACAGAGGGCAGCGGTTGCTTCCTCCCTCCTATCCAGCCTCTCTGTTATTTTAGATATTTCGTTATATATTTTATTCTCCTCCAGAAAACATCTTGAGCATGTAAGAAGCACAACACGTCCTTGAATCATACAACTTTGCCACCTTGGAAATCTTTGCCTTTATTACGGAAGTTTAGGAGAAAGCTCAGTAGAGCCTGAGACTGTGCCAGGGCAACAGGCACTTCCATGCCTTGCTCTCACATTGCGTCCTTGAAGCAAAAAGACTTTTATTTTGATTTATACTATCAGTTTACTTGAGAAAGAGACAGGAGACCAAAAAAACAAAGCAGAAAAATAATACTGTGTTCTGTGGAAGAGCAAATCCCCTCTGGCTGAAGGCGTGCTAGGATAATCAGATAAGCAAAATGATTGCAACATCCCGTTCCCCGTGTAAGAAGCATTCAGTCAAATTTGCCCTGATTGTATAGCAATGCATTACTAATAGGACTTAATATAAGCCTTTTAAACCCAGCGCATATTGTTAGAAAAACAGATTAGATTCCAGGCTCTGCGTTTGTAGGCAAAATTCCCCTTGATGTAAAGCAGTCAAAGGAGATAATTTGGTGCCACTTGGTTCTGCAGTCAGTATTGCACTTGATTGCAAAGTTTTGTCCCAAACCCATCAAGTTCAATGATCTAATTGCTGTGAATTTAAAATTATATTGTCCAAGGAGTTTTGTTAAAGTCCTCATAACGACTGATGCAATTCAGCTCATTTCAGAAAAACGCCATTAAGAATGAGATGAAAAACTGCAAAACTCTTAACGTCCTCACAGATGTTTTGTGAAAAGTCTTGATACGCTTGACAGAAATATACTTGCCCATTCGCAACAGTTTGCATGTCGATTGCTGTGTTTAAAGTCTGCCAAATTAAGAAAGATGTGCTTATTAAGACTCACCATGTGCCTGTACTCTCTTTGTGTTTATATGTATAAGGAGTTGGGGGTTTGAGTTCATCTAATTGTGGCGCCAATTGATAGAGGGATATTTGAAGAAAATTTTTATGTTGTGTGCAACAAAGAATAAACAACTTGAAGGGATAATTTGATCAAATTTTGATGATTGATCAAATCAAGAAAATCCTGTATCTCTTGACAGCTGACACTACCCAAGAGGCTGTGATGAAGTGTACTCCCGAGGAGTGAGCAACCACGGCCATTACACTGTTTTCTGCAAAAACAGAAGTTCCCAGAAACGAGAATATATGAAAAGACACCACCAAAACTTTCTTGGTGTGGTCTTTGCAGTGATGGGTAGAGGAGGTGCTTGGGGACATGGGCTAGTGGTGTTTTTGACACTGTTAGGTTGATGGTTGGACTTGAACCTCCACCGAAACCAAGACACCCTGTAAGGAAAGAGGAGTTTCTTTGTGTTTCCTTGTGACTCACCTAAAATTATCCTTCATTTTAAGAGACATGGATCTGTATCTAAGGCTTTTTAAAGTTTTAAAAAATCCAAACAAGCTTTGAAAGCTCAGCCTCCATGCTAGAACATCACTTATAACCATCCCTGGGCTGCTGCCCCTTCCCTCGTAGATTGAGCAGAACGGGTACAAACAAAGGAAAAACAGAGTCAGGAAAGCGCAGCTTCGGCTGTTTTTCTGGGCTTCTCATGCCATGTTACCTGCACGCTAGACACTGAGAAATTATAGGTGTGATACCTCCTCTTAGGTATTTTGGCTCCATGGTTTTTTTTTTTCTTTTTCTGGTTTGGTTTTTTTTTTTTTCTTTTTCTGTTTGTTTGGTTTTTTTTTTCCCAGCATATAAGTGTGAAAGCCAAACCATGACCCAGCCGGCAGCTTTTTCGAGGGCTGCCAGCTTGAGTTGCTGCATGCAGATGAATGTTTGGCCTTCAGAAGACGTGCTCTGCTTTGTTATTTGTGCATGCTCCTTTTGGGACGGGGAGGATTTGTTCTTGCTCTTCTTGGTCTCAGGCTGGGGGGATCTGGAGCGAGGGTTCCCAGCGACCGGTCACCCCAGCACCGTGTCTCCTTCAACGCCACCTCCTCCCTCCGTCGCTTGAGGGGCAAAAAAGCTACAAGGACTAGAAAAATCAAATGGATACTTCCTCAAATTAGTTACTTCACCCCGTTAACTTCTAACATAAAGGGAGATAAAATAACTGTAGTGTTGAAAGGCGTCGGGGTCCTTGGCACTTGAGTCATCTCTTTTTCTCGTGCCTCCATCCCCGCTGAGGTCTCGGGGCGGAATTCCCCTGTGTGCCCACGCAGGGGTGTTTGTCGTCCTGTGCGTTGTTCATCAACACGGAAACAAGATTATCCCTGACATTTCGTGCCTGCCAGGGTCGTGGCAGTGCTTGGCTGTTGGCTTCCTGAGCTCAAAGGTTGGCTCCGATTTCCTGACGGCCAGGAGGAGCCGGGCTTTGTGCCGGGACAGGGAGCAGATGGCTGCTACTGGGGACCGGCTTTTCTTGGAGATTTTTATTTATTTTTTGTCCTGCTTGTGCATTATATATTTGAATGAGCACGAAGCAAATGCTTTTCATTCTTATGTTGTTCAAAAGACTGATCCAGCCAGCTGTTTGTACAGCAGCGTGGGGTTTTATTAGGCTGTTCAGGGTGAATTTTCTTGATTATGTCACAATGCCAAAAGTGAGGGGAAAGATGAGCCTAAAGATATTGAACACTGAGACAGTATAAATATGAACTTCTGTAAGCAGTTTGCTTGCAGCTATTATATTAAAGCTTTATGATGTATCTGAGAGGAGTTTAGGCTGGTGGTCAAGGCTGGATAAAGTGTTCGCGGTAGGATTTGTTGGAAAGATTTATTTTCAAGGTCGCTACCTGTTTTTTTGAATGAATCAGAATAACAACCAGCAGAAAGACTCGGCTGACTGTGAGAGGTTACAGCAGCACACCCAGCTACAACTCTAGAGGGAGAGCAAATCTCACGTTCTGAGCCAGGCAGCACGTCTTGTTTAGCAATATGGTATTTCTTTGGGATTGGTGAGTTTGGCGTTTTAATTTTTTTGAACTTGAAGTTTACTGGCACCTTGAGACTTGAATTTAGAAATATTGGCAGAAAACAAACCTGCTTTCTGCTCCTGTGCTGGAGACGTGTATGACTATCTAGCCTAACCCCTCCTATCAAAAGTGCCTCTTTAAACATGAAGAGTTTGAGTCTCAGGGGAATAAATCAATGTGTAAAAAAGTATCCTAAATGGTCCTTGTCTTAGCCATGGTCAGACAGCTGCAAATCTGTTTAGTTTGGTTGTCAGCCTGGTAAGTGAGCAGGACTTGCTCTGGAGGGGCTATTCTGGGATGATTTGTTTGGAAACAGGAGGAGACCTTTTGGGGTGGCTTTGCTGGCTTCGGGGCAGACCATCAGTAAACAAGACCATCTCTAGGGATGTTTTCCATCGATGTATCTCAAGCTGGGGTTGCCAGAGACCTCAGGAGGACACCACAAAAAGTGCTGTGAAATAGTGAACTTAAAAAATTATCTTGATTCAACTCCATAGTAGCTTTTTAGTATGTCTCAGCTCCTGCATTTGCAAATGAGGTTGGCTTCGGAAGAACAAAATCTAAGCATATATTGTAAAAAAGGCAGGGAAAAGAAGTTTCATATTTAAGATTTTTTGCATTTATGCCTTGATCCAATCCTGTAACTTTTATGATGCAGTCTTCTTGTAAAAGCAGTCTGTTCAACAGTACATTGCGTCTATGGCAACAATATTGTTTTAAAATTCAATCATATATTCAACATGTCAAAAAGGCAGCATCTATATTCATAACCTACAGAACTGAGCCTTAAATGTTATTACTTGCTTTTCAGTAGGCCCTTTTAACCCTGTGGATTCCTTTTCTCTTCCTATTTTCCTAGAAATCCCTGCAAGTTTTGCAGTGCCATCACTAGATGTGGTCACATTTAATCGGAACTTTAGTTGTCAGAAGTACATCCAGCTGCCAGGGGTTTGTAGCAGTTATTTTATTCAATGGATCCAGCTGAACTGCTGGATTTATGCATGTTTCTAATCCAGCCTCCCCGTGTGCTTTCTTACAGCTTTTTAATTTAACCACAAGACTGTAAAACCTAATTATTCTTGTAAGAATTTTACAAAATGAAACTACTTTCTAGGTTATTTTATTAAGATCATTAGGACTAAAATGTTGACAAATAATCTTTGAACAGTTTTGAAAGAAAATTCTCTGTAAACTTTTATAAACGAGTGTTGATATTGGTCACTGAGTGAGCTATGGAGCCTGAATCTGACTGTAGCAAAAAAAAATTGATCTTGAGCCAATGTTGTATTCATATCTGTATAGAGAACTGATAAGTCTTTTCCTTCAAACTTAATTAGTTCCCATTCATAGAATCATAGTTATAGAATCATAGAATGGTTAGAGTTGGAAGGGACCTTAAAGCTCATCTAGTTCCAGTCCCCTGCCCCTTGGGCAACCTCCCGCCAGGCCATGGCTCTGCTGCGAGGGCTATGTGATGGACGTGGACGAGAGCTCTTTTCTTCCTGAGGTATTCTTGCGTGGCTTCATTCATCCCATAGGGTGACATAGGATTTGCTGGAAAGGACAAGCCAAATTCCTCCAGGATTTGCATAGAAAAGTTCTAGCAATAGGCTTGGGCCAGCTATAGCCAGCTCTGAACGGATGCTATCAGTGAATCATAGAATTGTCTGGGGTGGAAGGGACCTTTCAGATCATCGAGTCCAACCATCAGCCCAACACTGACAAACCAACCACTAAACCATATCACTAAGCTCTATGTCTATCTGTCTTTTAAATACCTCCAGGGATGGCAGTTCCACCAGGTGAGTCCAACTGAGGGTCACCAGGAGATACAGGGCCTGGAGCTTAGAAAGGTGGGCTGCAAAGCCTGGACTCCAACCGAGGTTCTAAGTGCAGAAGTGAATTGAAGGAAAGCAAATAGGTTCATGGTTTTCAACACATTAATTTTCAATGTTCATATACTTGATCTGTGCCACACAGACGCCAGAGATTTAAAATAATTGTGGAACGGATGCCTGGAAGCAGAAGGCACGTTACGTTGAGTTCCTTTAGTGGGACTGAATCATTATTCTTCTTTATTGTAATTTCCTGTTACATCAAATGTAAATGGACATGAAAGGTGCAATTTTCCTGGAGAAAGAAACAATACCTTTGTCAAGTTTGCCCTCGCATCCTGTCATTCTGTTCCCTCTCTGCCTGATTTTGTCATGTGTCTGTCTGAGTTTTCCATTGATAGTTACACAATTGCCTGAAGCTCTACTAATTACTAATTAACATTCACTTTTCTTTTCTGCTTCTTGAACCAGTTTTATTTTTGTGGGCTGTGGCAGAGCTGCCACTTGTAATGGTGCTGAGTGGGTTTCTCGTAGAGCAGAACTGTCACCATGCATTAAAGGATGTTCTGTTGGGCCACCTTCTAAATGATGTTGGTGCCTTGGCTTCTCTGTGCCAGGGATCCCGCTGAGATACTCTCTCCTTTCCTCCCAGCTCTGCTTTGCAACAATGACCAAATATGGCCCTGTGACTTCATTTTCCTAATGATAGTGAAGCGTGTCACCTGGGATATCGCTTTGATTTCCTTAGTAGGGTCAAGGACAGTTATTCAAGATGTTATTTAAGTGTCTGGTTTTGTTGGCTCGTTCAGGTGTTATCCCAAAGAATTTTATGTCATCAAAGTCTGTTGTAATAAAATAAATTTTTAAAAGTAGTTATGATTATATTTTCAAAGCAAAGGGAGTGAATATCACAGGTCTACAGTCAGAGAAATTCTAACCCTCTGCTGAAACTGCCTTGGGACAGACTTTTTTCACGTAATCTGTGTTGAACTGATGCTATTTTCATTCTCCACGTGAGGGAGATTCTGTTCAGAATGCTAATGAAATATTAAAATAGTATAAGCTCTTTCCCAAGTTGTTCAGTTGGTGAATCTCTGCTGCAGTACCTCTGCTAAGTACGACTCCTGTTCATTAACTGTAATGACACAACATTAGAAGTTGAAATAAATGCTATTGCAGGGGGTCCTGAGAGACCTGGGCTGTCAAGTCCCTTCCTGCATTTCACTTAAGTATATTTACATTCTAACTATTCCTTTGATTTGCATTTTCTTGCTCTGTGCAGAAGTGGATAGAGCATTAGGAAGTTAACGTGACAGTCCTGTTGGCTTCAGATTTTTAGAATAGACCTTAAATAAAGAAGCACTAGGTCTGCAGGTCTGCATCACAACTCTGAAAGGATGTTATTTACTTACTTACCGTCCTGGTTTCAGCTGGGATAGAGTTAATTTTCTTTCCAGTAGCTGCTGTGTTTTGGATTTAGTATGAAAAGAATGTTGATAATACATATTGTTCTAGCTGTTGCTAAGCAATGTTTACATTAGTCAGGGAATTTTTCGGCTTCCCGGAGAAGCTGAGAGAGAGCACAGACAGGACAAACTGGGCAAAGAGATGTTCCATACCATGGACGTCATGTTCAGTATAGAAATGGGGTTGGCTGGGGGGCAGGAATCCGCAATCACTGCTCGGGACAGGCTGGGCAACCCATTGTTGGGAGGTGAGAGCGACCTGCCTTGTATCATTTTATTTTGTTATATTCTTTCACTATTATTATTGTTATTTTTCCTTTTCTGTTACTGTTCTATCAAACTGTCTTTATCTCAATCCACGAGCTTTTTTCCTTTCCCCTCCTTATCTCCCTGCCTTCCCCGCCTTGGGGGGGAGTGAGTGAGCAGCTGCACGGTCCTAGCTGCTGCCTGGGGTTAAACCACAACATTCACTTATAGGATTTTTCTTATTGCCTAAGATGTCATTAATTATAGAAGCCTAGAAAAGTATAGTTTTTCATAACTCTAGACTCACTTTAGTTATACAATTTGCATTATGATTTCTTAGTGAAGGTTCAGAGAGTCCATTGTCACTGAACTAAACTGAAAATCCTTGTAATGCCAGAGCTTCTCTGACACTAAGGCTGTGCAATCCTGTTTAATTCCCCACCTCAGGATTTATTCTGCTCTGTCAATGGAGTTGCTGATGTCTTTAGTCACTTAGCAGCAAGTTATGTCAGGAGCATTGTGACAATAAGAGCAAGAGGAGCATCTGCTTTTGTGAGAGTTGATTGAATTTGGAAGGAAAACTTCCCAAAGTTCAATTTCTTGGTGTAGTTAAGCCTCTCTAGATGTTAATTGTGGCCAAGAGGGAGAGTCCTTCTCTGTCGACAGCTGCAGCATCCATTTCTTGCCTTGCAACAGTGCTACAATTTGTCTGACGACCCATGGATCTAATTTAAGGAGCTAAACTGGCAAAAAAAGGTCTGGTTTTGGAGGGAGTTTTTTCTGAAGCAGGTGGTGGTGGGATGAGAAGAGCTGTGGTGGTGGGGACCTGGGGTTAGATTGGCTCAGCTGCACTGTAAAGCCATTCCTCAAGGAATGTCTAAGCCATGGCTCAGGGCACTGAGCCATGAGTATTTTGTCTTCAAAAAAATGAGCTGAAGAGATAATGAGCTCCTGAAAATGTGCTTTTTGGTAGCGGAGAGCAAGCTGTGAGAGCAAACCCATCACAGCCCCAGAGGTGCAAAGGCTCTTCCTCCAAAGGGAGGGAGCCTAGTTGGGAGTTCTTACTTCTCTCATTGCACTTACCTCGGTCTTCCATGGCAATGAGATGCATAACTGCCCTGGAAACTCACCTGGAGCCGTTACAGATGGTGTTAATCACGGGCAACATCCTTTTGATGGTCCCATGTGCTGCTTGTGGGTTTACACACCCATCACGACCTTTTAGCAGTTGTTCAAATGGTGTGGCTTTGTCTTTATTTCTTTATTTTTACATGGATTAGATGTGTTCACCCAATCACTCCCAGTTGAGAGCAGTAACTTTTAATTGAGCTGTGATTAGCTTCTTAAACTACCTGAATCTGATGGCAGAAATATATTGCACCTTTTGTTAATTAGGAAATTGATTGCCTGGTTGTGCATCTGCGGTGGTAAATATGATAACCTTTAACATGACTGTGGATCGATGGTTCAGGGGTTTGATTTCTTTGTTTTAAAGCAATCAGACCCGAGTATGCCCCCTGTTCCCTGCCCCCCATTAAAAAAGAATAAAATTGAGGAGATGTAGGAGTTTTACAGAGGTGATGTTGCACTGTGTCCCTTCTTGGTGCTTCTGAGAGTGTGTTCAGACTTGGGATGATGAAAACCAAAACATGAAGCAGAAATGATAACTGCTGCCTATAAACTTGTTTTTTATCACCTTAGGAATATCTCCACTTCAGCATTTTTACCTTCTTTTTACCTTCAGGAGGTGTTGACAGATGCCTTGAGAAACAGCAGAATTGGCTACCTGCGGAGGAATTACCCCAGGCATTGCCCCAGGCAGCTGTAAGTGACCCCTCTGCCCCCCCCTCCTGTCTCCATCTCAACTCAGTGAGTCGTATTATTTGTTTTTCTCTGAAATGCAACAAGCTGCGTGTCCTCGAGTTGTGCTGGAACATTTTATGTGCCTTTGTGTTAAGAGCAGGTTAAGAAAGCAAAGGAAACTCATTTGCCATTGAAGGGCCAATCACCCTGTGCCTTAATTAGCAGTCACGGGTCAAATCCTCCCTGCTTTTTTTTTTTCTCAAATGTTTCCTGTTTTTTTTTTTTTTTCCTTCTAATGGTTTCCCAGTGCTTGGCTGTAGCCTATTTTGGGCGGCAATCTGAAAATGTCCTCTTAGTCATGTATCAAAGCTAGGCAAGGCTGATGGCTTTCCAAACGATTGCCTAGTCTGTGTAAGGCAATGGTTAAATCATCACCCATCTGTTTTAAGCACACATTCAGTCCTATGTTTTTTGGAGTCGCTTGGCTGATACACGTTATTTGCTTAATTTTTCAGCAAAAAAAAAATACATAAAAGATGATTATGTACATGGTTTAGGTGCTTCCTTTCTCAGTGTGGAGTTTCTGAAGCAAAGACATCCCTAAATTAGTTTATCAGCAACTCGGTGACTTACAAACAGCCGTTGTCAGAAATGTCTCTGTACAGAACTTATTTCGAAGCTTGTGCCCGACAACAGGCAGTTGTTGGTTTTTAGCTAAAAGTGACTTACATTTTTATAAACCACGCTCATTCTGGTTCCTCGGGGGACCTGGCGCAGCGGGTTTGAGCAATGTGGAGGTGAGGCTGGTTCTTCCTATTAAGCCTGTGCTCCTCACAGTGGCTTGAGGTCTCCTCAATATTTCACACGGTGAAATTCCTCAAAGACCTGCCCTCCTGAAAGAGCAGGCTGGATCCGAGGGTAAGGAGCACTGGAGTACAAACCCGAGTGACCTCTTTCCAGCAAATTTGAACTTTCCAGTTCAAGTGGAAGTCTGTTTCCGCTGAGACTGGTAATGTTTCGTCCTTCTTCCTATAAATCAGCCCTGAATTATGCAGCAGGATGTTCAGGAATCTCAATGCCTGAAATGGGTGAGAATGGCAGGGACCAATTACTGTTAAACTATCAGCTGTAAAAAACCTGTCTATATTCAGCTTTTTTACAGACCGAAGCCGTTACTGTTTTACAGCAGGGCAAAACCTTTAATGTCCGTTACAGAAAAACGGTTCCAGTCCTATTCTTCAGTATATACCGTAGAGATGTCACAGTAACGGCCTCAGGTGTGGATGGGAACACGCTAATTCCCAACATCCCGGACGATGCGTCCTGCTCATCATCCCTTGTGAGAGGCTGCTGCTCTGGTGAGTCACTCAAACACCTCAAATCCCAAATTTTATCATTATTTGTCTTCCACTGTATGTATGTATTTCATCCTTTCGACTTCGTCTTGAGCATTAGAGTCACTTATGGAAAGAAAAAGTTTGGTTCAATAGGTGTTGGTTTGGAAAAAATCCCAATGGAGAGCTAAAGGTCTGGCAAAGAAGGATAAAACTTCCTCCTCTCTTCAGTCTTTTAAGGCAGGATGAGCTTCCGTCGCTGAAATGAAAAACTTTTTACATGTTGCAAATTTTTAAATCTTAGTTGAAAACAGTTAAGTCAAAACACTTGAAACGGGCCGAGCAGTCTGCAAAATCTATGAAACCTGGATTTATATGTGGGAAGTGATCTCTGGTGGGATGCCTGTCCGGGGAGCCTGGGGTGAGCTGGAGTTCTGCACATTGACTGGCCTGTTTGAGAACCAAATCATTAGTGAATGCAGGACCTTTTTCCTGTGGCTTTTCTTTCTTGCATGTGGTAGCATTGGCAGAGATATCGACTGCTTCCAGTAAAAGTATTCCACTGGTACAGGGGAAACAGTCCATCTTTCCAAAAAGTCATAGATAACCTTCAGCAACATCTACAGCATGTACAGGATCTACAGTCATCTGCCTCTGAAAGAATATATAACAAAGTATTTTTCTAGCACAACCCAGTTTCTAATTGTTTATTTAACATTGTGCTCCCAAACATCCATTTCAGTGGTCACTTATCGCTTGTAATTAAAGGTCTATAAATAAGACCCAGTAATTCCTTGTCATTGGAGGCGTAGTTCTGATGATGAAAGGATAGAAGACTTTGAAGTAAAATAAACAGTAGAAAATATGATTTAGGAGGAAGATAAATGAGATCCCATAGGAGAGGAAGAATTGCTGTCACATTATATTTTTAACTCTTGAAGCCCTGTGTGTTGTGTGATGAGCAGTGAAGGAAAGATTTCATCTGAGGCTTGGGTTCAGGATAACAGGTCAAAGTAGACCATTACAGATGTTAATGGACTAAAAAGACTTTATTTTAGCTGGATGACTGGTTAGACATCCATGTGGTTTGCGTCTGGGTATGTCTTTGCACAGGTTTTGTAAAATAGGATCTTGGGTCGTGTGTGATGCTCAATCTGTTTTATATGGTTAAAATTACTTATTATTTGTTATAGCTAAGAGTAACTTCTCAGACCTGCTGCCTCACAGATATTAACAGTTTATCTGCACTCAGGGCCATTCGAGGAGCACTGCAGTTTGAAATAGTTTCATACATATCTTCTCCAAAGACTTAGATGAGACTCAAAGCTAAAATAAATGTGCAGAAACAACATCGGCATTTTGAAACCCAAGATAATTTAGAGCATATTGCATGATTGAATTACAACCTAATATCTCATGATTTTTCCAACTTGTCAGAAAAGGTCATACAATGCTGTAAACAATCAATAGTTTTCATGTCTAAAACGAAGGAGTTGGAACAGTTTTTCACGAGCTGTGAAGGTTAAATGAGGCACTTGCCAAGATCTATTGAGACTCATCCAGGCTTTACATATTTTATAGTATGCTTAGTGGCATACTCATTACCATTACCATTAATGGCTTATGATTAATCAGAAGAATTTGGTTTAGATCCCGCACATGGAAATCATGTAATTTATCTCATCTTCTGGGGATTATCCTGAAGAAACTGCTGTATGAATGATCTTAATGTACGCCAGAGTTTATGTGATATGTTATGTACAGTAATGCCAAACATTATCATCTGGGAAAGGAAAATGTGTTATTTGTGTATAATATCACAGCACTTAACATTTACCCAAAGCTTTCGTTAAGTAATTCTTGGCGTGTGTCTCAGAAACCACCATTTCACTTGGCCCTATAGAAAACACTATGGACTGAAACTTGGCAATTGGCTTATCATGACTGGGGAGCTAATAAGATTTTGCTAACTGGGGGAGATACTGGTGTGGTTGTGCACTTGTACAAACACAGCTATATTTACGCAAGGCTGCTTACCAAGGCCCATAAGGAGGCTTGGATGTTTGATATAGGAAATGGCAGATGAGGATCTTACTTCAGTGGCAGCCAGTTCAAAATGGGTTGGACAGCAGGTCTTCAAAGGCGCCAACGAGATCTGTGTTCCCCAGGAGGGAACAACAAACCGTGCAGGGAAATAGTGGATGTTCAGAGTGCTTTCTACAAGGGCATGTAGTGATAGGACAAAGGGTAATGGCTTCAAACTGGAAGAGCGGAGTTTGAGATGAGATCTCAGGAAGCAATTCTCTCCTGTGAGGGTGGTGAGAGCCTGGCCCAGGTTGCCCAGAGAAGCTGTGGCTGCCCCATCCCTGGAGGGGTTCGAGGCCAGGTTGGAGGGGGCTTGGAGCAACCTGGTCTGGTGGGAGGTGTCCCTGCCCAGGACGGGGGGTGGCACTGGGTGGACTCCAAGGTCCTTTCCCATCCAAACCATTCTGTGATTCTACTAGTGATCTACTGTGATTCTACTGTAGACCCTTTTGCCAGACTCAGGGCTTTTTAGGAGCTGGGGAAGCAGAGCCATCTCTCACTGGGGAGAGGACAAAGTCAAAGCACAAGGAAAAGGCTCAGACAGAGGCAGGTGACAGGTCTGTGAGCAACAGCTCCTGCTTTTCCAAGGGGCATCCACCTCCAGAGTCCCCCAGACTGGGATTTGGGCAGCAGAAAAGAGCCAGGAGCTGCTCTGCCCAGGGAGAAATGCCTTCAGCATCTTCAGCAGGTCCTGCCTCTCGGGGAGGAGAAAGGTCTTGGTCATTCAGCCCTGCCCTGAGCTTGGCAGAATTGTTCTGGATACATCCCTTTTCCCCCAAAATGTCAGCAGGGCGGTGCTTAGCAAGTGGAAAACCAACAAGTTGTCATGTGCTGCTTCATTCCAGGGTTGGAAGCAGTCAGAGAGGAGGCCATCACAGGGCACATGAAAAGTGCACCATCTCGGCTTTTAAGGAGAGCAGGTTTAGCCATTGTGTTTGATATCACCCAAGGTTGCTTTAAGACTCGTTTCTGTCAGCCCTGCAGTGTGGAGGTGCCTGAGTCCACCCAGGCACTGGGCTCAGGACCTCCGCTGCCCTCCTTGTGCCTTTCAGCCATTTATCAAGCCACTTTTTGCTCTTGAGAGGAGAAGTTAATGCCCTCTCTGGTGACAGCAGTAGCTGTTCCACAGCTCTGTACCTGCCTTTTCAAATAAGGCTTAAAATATTGTCAGCGACCTAAATCTTAGTCAGAGCAGAGATGATAAAGGATTAGTAAATAAAGCAGGGCATCAGTTTGGCCACCGGGCCACTTTATTGTCTAATCCTCGCTATCTCAATTTCCCTCTCCATAGATGGGGAAGCTAAGATCTATTTGCGGATCTCCTGGGGTCTTTGCGAGGATTAATCACTGAGTGTTCATAACCTATTTTTTAAGTGCTAAGTATTATGAGCGATTTGTGGGGATGGCACAGAGTAACAAGCCTCGTGGCAAAGCTGCAGAGTCTATGTTTACTCTCTGGTTTCTTCGGAAGGGTTCAAGAATAAAGATTGGATGAACTTTATTTCACTGCTCAGGATTTGTTTGGTGACCAAGCAGCAGCACAAAGTTATAGGCAAACAAACCGTTGAGTTACTCTGGGTCTGTAAAACTGAAGTGGTGCATGTCTAGTTGCTGGTTTCAGACCAAAGTGCCCTATAACAAGTTACGAGATAGTTCTCTAATTCAAAAAGAAAAATAAAAATTGAGGAAATGCGAATCATTCAAAGCTTGTACAAACTCTCCCTGCCCACTGCCTCCCCCCCAGTAAATAAGTTTGAGATGCTCTTTGAGCCTTAGAGATGCAGAAAGCCCAGGGACAGCCCCTGCCGTCGAGGAACATCAGCTCAGTCTGTTCTCAAACTGTCACTGCACAGGGATGGCCTTCATTCTTAACATCCAGGAATTAACGACTCACAGCAGTTAATTTTAATATCAAAGGCTTCCAATAATATAATATATCCAAAGATTATAACCTTAGAGGCCTTTGTAGTGTTACACGGGGATGGAGAGAAGTGGTTATGAAAAGTTTGGGATTTTTTTTTAGAAAAAAAATGCTTCCTCTTATTTTAAAAATAGCACTGAAGGTGCAAAAGGAGAAGACAAACCGATCCTGACCTGGAGCATCACAGTCAGCTTTCCCTGCTTGCTCCACACACCAAGTTTGCGGGATACCCACGGCGGCATGGGGGGGCTCGGCCGTAAGGCCCTACATCAAGTGGTAGCTAAATCAAGTAGCTCTGTGCTCTGTGGGGCAGTGTTCCCCCAGTCTGTCCCAGCAGCTCTGTCCGGCCACCCCACAGCCGTCTGTGCCCACATACCACACTCCAGGGGAAACCCAGAAAGCGGTGAAGCTGCTGCCGCGGCGGGGTTGGGGTCTCACCCTGAGGGATGTGGGCTTTGCACAGCACCTGACCAAGTGACGGGTTGTCTTACCCTGATGAAAAGAATACTGGTTTTTTTTTTGGTTATAAATGAGATGAAAGGGGTTTTTTTTCCACAAGAGGGAAGCAGTTTAGCAAGCAGAGAGAGGATGCGTGGGAAGGCAGGAAGTTCATATATCAAAATGGGCGCTGTTCAGATGTGAGACAACGGTCTTAAACGAGTCTCATGAGTTGCTAAATTTGCTGATCCTATTTTTCAGTGAGGAAGAAATATTGATTAATAACACTGGGATTCATAAATAACCACCAAAGCCATGAAGGCTTCATATGGAGTTAAAAGGCAGAGTCCATGCGGGTAATAAGCCTACACCATTTTAGCAGCGCCGGGCAGCAACGTAAACAGTCTTTGAACCACTGTTACAGTCCTGTAACATCCCGTTCCCTAAAACCACATGCAATTTACTTTTCTCATTACCCAGATTATTCACTGTGACAAAAAGCAGAGATTTTTTTGTTGCCGATTGGCTGAAAGCTGGGGTTGATGCCCTTGTGAGGGGCAGACTCACAGTGCTTTCACACCCCTCTTGGTGACAAAGTTGGTGCAAACTTTCCCACACGCAGGCTCTGAGCTCAAAATCCTCTGAATTTTGAGACTTGTGTGTGGTTTGGTGTTTTGGGTTGGTTTTTTTTGTTTTGGTTTTTTTTTTTTTGTTATTCTTTTGTTTGTTTCTTTTCTTTCTCTGCAGGTTTGCAGTGGCAAAGGAGGTGGCCAAGTAGACATTAGGAGAAGGGAATGACTTTATTGGACGACGTGCATATTGTATCATTACTCTGCCTCCATGGATGGCAGTGCAAATCTCAGAGAAAACAAGCTCATTTCAGAAAGGTTATATATATGTAGATTATTTGCATCCTAACCCCTGTGCGTGCCTCCCCTGCCCCAATGAACAAACAGCTTTTTTGTACCAGCGCAGTCTCAAAGGATATTTGGAGAGATAAACACGCGCTGAAGTCCTTGCAGGATGGAGCATTGAATGGGAAGCAAAACAAAACAGGAATATTGCCACTGTCGTTTCTATCTAAAAAGAATTGGTACTAAATTCTCTCTGTTGAGTCAGAAATACCCTCCTGGACCAGGTCTTGGCTCTGCATTGTCTGGTTTGTCCTACTCAGGACCAGGACACATTTCTGGGGGGTTTTAAGGTGAAATCAGAGTGGCTGTGCTTGGGAAAAAATGCAGAGCCTTCCCTTTTGAAAATGCCTACCACAAGGGCTGTGAGTGTCGTTTTTAGAATAGACACCTCACCTCCTCTTCAGATGGGGGGAAAAAAAATCCCCTGCCTCAAATCCCAAGCTGGTAGTGTGTCATATCGACCAACAAAAGCCCGGAAAAACAATGACAGAATTATTCCCAGCAGTAGCTCCACTATTGAAACAGGAGCTCCAAGAAGGGCCCTTAGAGATTTTATTTTATTCTACTTTATGAGGCAGGAGATCAGGCAAGGCGGTGAAGAATGCCAGCTTAAAAGTCTCTAAAATAAATGATAAGGATTTACTCTCCCAATTTAACTGCTCTGGGCAGCTGGGTAGGGCTGGCCATAGGGTGGACACCCAGAGTGGGGAACAACCCGTGAGTCCCAGGCAGCCTGTGAACGTGTCCCTGAAGTTCTTTGTGTCCCCGGGGGACACGGGGAAGGGCTGGACCAAGGGCAGTGGTGCCGATGACTCCCGACTCAGACATAGGAGGCTGCAGGTTGCCCTTGTCCTTTATGGCACAGATTTGAGTGTCTTCTCTTCTGTAACAATATACTACATTATTAACAACAACTAGATATAAATATTATTATTAGGCAGTGCAAAGTTAGTTGTAAGGAGTTTATTTAGCAAGAACCTGTGCTCTGTGTCTACAGTTTCACCATCCTCATCCTTTGTCCTGTTGTGAACTGCAACTCTGGGCAACTTTTGCATGTATTTCTGCCAGAATTAAAGCCCTTGGTAGGGTATTTCTCTCAGGAGACAGTGATGTTATGACTTGATAATTCTTTGACAGAGTCCCGCTTGTTTATATAATATTTTACCCTCTTAGGATAGAAGGAAAAGGAGCTATTTTATGTGTTTGGTAATGTATGGGCAATGAACGCAACTTGGGAAGGAAAGGCTCATATTTACCCTTTCAGATTGTCTTCAATCTCCTTGCAGATGAGGTTTTTTCTTTTTTTTTGCCCCTCGTTGCCAGCCTCCTGCAGCTGCAGCACATCCAATCCTGTTGTGCTTGGCCCCGTGTGGTGCGGGGGATGCCCAGCTCCTGCCAACAAGCTCCACATTTGGAGTATCAGGTTCCTCCAGCACACCATCAACAGGAAATAAAAAATATTCACTTTATCCATTAAACTAGAAAGGAAGAGGGCTCAGACAGTAACGTGGAGCTGACGGTAAACTTTGATACGTCCCATTATAACAGTACAGTGATGAGATTCAGTTATGGATTCATTAAGTCCCTCCATCTTCATTTTAAAAAGATCATTTTCCATTGGTGGGTGGCAGATCTCCCACGTCCTGTAATGTCATCCCTTTTTCCCCAGCTCAGCTTCCAGGACTGTCTCACTGCTGAAGGCTGATGTCGGAAAAGATCTGAGAGTTGTGCGCATCGGGTTTCTGCTGCCGTGATTGAATTGTCTGCTCTCACATGGATCGCTGGGACTCAGGAAGGAATTTACCATGAGAGCAGTCCTTCTGGGAATGAGCTCTCAGTACTCGGAGCTAATTAACTAATGCGGTAGCTTTGCTTTTTTATAACAAACCTCTGGTGTTTCTGCCAAAAATGAATCACATCTTTAGCTATGCAGACATTTGTGGCTGCACTGAGCTCATCAAATCTGTGCTTAGTCACCCGAATCTGCCTTTTAGGGGTGCTCTTTTCCCATGGCACAAGTGCCATGAAAGTAAGAGATACTTAGCACCCCTAAGAGTGTAGATTTTTATTCTTTCTAGGGAACCCGTATGTCTGTATGAATTTGGAGGAATGATTGCTGCATGTTTATTGAGAATATAGCTCTCTCAAGTAGAGACTGGGTTAAGTTTCCCCTCTTTCATCTAGACCTTGCCTGAGAAGCTCCCCAAAAAAATGTTGCTTGTCATTCAGTGTGTCATGATTTAAAAATGCTTCTAATTTCCAGCAACATTAAAATAAAATAATAATAGTAAAAAAGATACTAGCAGGAAAGGGCAGTCGGATGCAGAGGAGTCAGCTCTCGCTGGACGAGCCCATCAGGCTGTGATTGGCATTGGAGGCTCTCGGGCTCAACACGGCCAAGATTGACTTTTCCAGGAAGGGATGGGAGTAATAAGTAAATAAAGATTTGGGTAAGTCAGACAGGACACTTCCATCCCTGGAGGTATTTAAAAGCCAGGCAGATGTGGTGAGGGACATGGTTTGGCGGTGGTTTGGGCAGTGTTGGGTTGATGGTTGATGATCTCAATGATCTGAAAGGTCCCTTCCAAACTAACAATTCTATGATTCTATGATTCTATTCTATATATAATATCATTCTTCAAGTAATGAATGCACAATAAATACACACAGTTTGCTGTTGCAAAACTTATCAATGCAGAACTCTGGTCCTGCTGAGGAGCCCGTGAGCTCAGGCACTAATTTTGTGTGATGAGGGGTTTTTGGGTCTGCTGCTGGAGTGGCTGTTGATGGTCGTGGAGGGGTGCGTGTTTGAGTCTGAAGTCAAATAAATACCCAACAGCTTCTGCCAACAGGTTGCATGAAGAGACTCTCTAAAATAGCCACTGCTGAAAAGGTTTGTCGGCAGTTGTTACTGTGGAAATCTTTAGAGAGTTTGTACGCTTACAGCTGCATCTTACAGAGGTCCCCATACGTGGTGACATAATGAAATCAAGAAATTTAGCTTATTTCTTAGCTGAGAAAATGTGCTCCTGTAATTGAATTAGCTGGATTTTCATTTGCACTTTTTCCCTTTGTCTCTTCCCTCCGATCACTAACAATGTCCGTGCTGCTGGTTTACCCCAGCAAATAACTTTTAGCATTTATTATTATAATTATGAGTTCACAAAACCTTCTGAGCAGGTATATATAGCTTACTGTATAGTTAATTCCTACATACAGCATGCTTTTATGTGAACAAGCCGAATCTTAACAACAATTAACCATCTGAACAGTTTAAGATGAGATAGAAGGAACGGTGGGAGCGTTCGGAGCTGGGCTGGGGCATCGTCCCCACGCCTGGGACCAAGCTCCTGGGCATTGCTGCGGGGACAGCTCTAGTGCCACCTATTCTTATTAAAGACAGAGTCCTCATAGATGGTGCTACCTGTTTTATCCTAATTGCTACTCATTACCAGGGACATGCATTCTTCACCGCACCGCTCCGGGGAGGCTGTAATTGACAGTAAGAAAATAAATAGCCATTAAAGCCACAATAAACATTTATTTCTATTGCTTTGCCTTCCACGAGGAGGAACTTGGGCGTCCCGAGAACACGTCCCTGACTGGAACCTGAGCGAAGGCAGAAAGTCCCGGCGAAGCAGCAGCTCTGATTTCCTTTTTTCTGTATTCCTTCGTGAGCCTCTCACATTTATTGTCGACTTTCTTTTGGCCACGCTTATGTAAAAACTGATTAGATTTAATTTAGATTCAATGAATACAATATGGGAAATAAGACAGTAATTGACGGGAGTTAGGTGTTTTTTTTTTTGTATCTTTTTTTCTCTGTTTTTACCCACAGCTTCCACCTGCAGAGTAACTAACTCCAGCGTTTTCTGCTCGGGAAACCCAGCATCCACCATTAGTCGGAGAGCTGATATTCTTTTCAATTGTAGTGATCAAAACAATGTGTGCATCTGTTCTGCCAGTGAACTGAATTTCACCCAGGTAGGAAAAAATAATAAGACATCACCATGAATGATATTCAGCACCGTTAACCCTCTTGGGCTGCTGTGTGTGAAATGTCATTTGTCTTAAATACATTTTTGCAGAAAATCGTGTTTTCTTGCCCTGGCTTTTAAAACGTGGTGGGTCTCTAATGTTTCCAAATGGCAGATCTTTACTTGTGGCTGATATTGCGAGTCTTATCCTCGTGCCACATTGCTGTTTTTCTCTCAGAGCTGGGACCAGATCCCACAGAAGAGAGACTTTTCCTTGATTCCCCCCCGAAATGAACCCTCCTCCTGCGTTTCTTGTCCCAGAAGTCAGAATTCCAGCATGGATCACTTGTGGCAATAACAATTTCTGTCTAATAGCTTTGTTATAGACATGAAACTATGCAGTCTAATGAGCTGTATGCTTTAATGGTGTCCTGATAATGGTAGAATGAAAGAGTTTTTTTGGTGGTTTTGGTTTTTTTTTTTTAATTTTTTTTATTTTTAATGTAGGAAAGTCTGAGGGTAATGAAGTGTGGAAGGATGAACCGTTTGGGTGGAGTATCATGAACTCCCAAGCCAGGCAGTTGGACTACTTAAAAAAAAAATTAGATATTTCCTATAGTGGCATTCCCTGTGATTTAAGCAGCTCATTATTCCCTCTCCTAATTTTAACCCATGTGATTATAGTTAATACATATCTTAAATAGCATCTGTCCCAGATGATCTGTGATAAGTTAGATCTGGTGGCACAAAGTAGTTCTGAGCCTCCTAATGACATCCAGATGATAATAACCATTTTATTTATTGATTGTATTACTCACCTAACTGTATACTCAATCCAAGAAGGAAAACACAGTCTGCACGGAGCTAACAGTGAGTGAATGGAAATGGGATGGAATGAAAACCCAAGTTTAAAGCAAAATGACTTCTCTTGTGCAGTTCTGAGAAAAACAGAAAGATTATTTTTTTGATCTTTGCATTCTCACAGGTCGGTGCTGGGAACCAGTCAGATGTTTGGATTAGAAATCTTTTGCATAAGTAATATATTTTTATATGCACAAGACAAATTGTCCCCCCACATCCCTGCTCCCAATACCTTCAGTGTCCAAACACTCGGACGGGATCTCACAGGTTCACACGGAGCAGATGCATTTTGCTGCTGTGGTTGTTTTGTTAATGACACTTCTAAGGCACAACGTGGGGGTTTTGTTCAGACATGTATCCAGATCTTTGGTTTCAGAGGAGTTGGGTACTTTGGTACTGTTTTTTCCCTGCACAGGGGGCTACAAAGACTGTGACCGCCCCTTGGCGTGGCTGTCCCATGGTGGGGACCCTGGGAGCAGACCAGACCGCTACACCTCATTCAAATGTTTTGGTAAAAATTATAGATAAGATATTTTTTTCCTCTCTCTCTTTTTTTTTTTTTTTTTTACATGCATGCAGATCTCCTAATAGGAAAAGAGCTCAGAGGAGAGCACACTCTTATGCCTCCACAAGACGCTGTGACACTGCACTGGTTTTCATTGCTGCGAGAAATGCACCATAAAACTCAAGTGAAAGGTAAGGATCAAACTACAGAATGATTCTGTTGGACTGAGGATATTCGAATTCATCATCCAGGCTTCTAAACCTCATAGGAATTTATCAAGTGTCAGTATAACTCGAGGGTGCTGCCAGGTGGGCAGGCAAACAGGAGGGAAGAGGTTTGTGAGATGCCTTCACTTCTGCTGCAGCAACAAATGCCGACGTGCACACAGCAGGGTTCTGCCTAAATTAATTGTGCGTTGGGTTCGTTTAGGGCCACGGAGATGCTGGGGGGGCTGGAGCCCCTCTGCTGTGAGGACAGGCTGAGAGAGATGGGGGGGTTCAGCCTGGAGAAGAGAAGGCTCTGGGGAGACCTTAGAGCCCCTTCCAGTCCCTAAAGGGGCTCCAGGAGAGATGGGGAGGGACTCTGGATGAGGGAGGGGAGCCCTAGGAGGAGGGGGAAGGGTTTGACGCTGAAAGAGGGGAGATGGAGATGAGATCTGGGGAAGAACTTCTTTGCTGTGAGGGTGGTGAGAGCCTGGCCCAGGTTGCCCAGAGAAGCTGTGGCTGCCCCATCCCTGGAGGGGTTCAAGGCCAGGTTGGAGGGGGCTTGGAGCAACCTGGTCTGGTGGGAGGTGTCCCTGCCCAGGGCACAGGGTGGCACTGGATGATCTTTAAGTTCCCTTCCCACCCAAGCCATTCTGTGATTCTATGAAGCGTTAGTAGCCCATGTAACTGGCTTTCAGACTAGGACCTTCTGCAGGAGCTGAACTTTGGAAAGAAACATTCCCCAGAGACTGCAGAACCCCTTTCCCAGCTCTTGGAAAAGAACAAGGTGACCTGATCCCTCCTAATTCAGCCTCATATTAAGCAGATTATTTTCTGTAAGAGAGCTGAGCTTGCTCAGGTGATGCTTTCTCACTCTCTCTACGTTGGTAGAGAAGCGTCGTGAGGAGCTGCTGGGAGGGCAGAGCAGGGACAGGGAGGACTCGTAGAGCACAGCAGGAGGAAATACTTAACACAGTTCTTTAACTTGGACCTTTATTCCCCCTCCAGTGTCTCTTCCGATGATTTATACAAGGGCGGTACAGCAGTGTCAGATCTGCATGAATGCTTCTAGGATCAGAAAAAAAATATTAATTCCCACGTGCTTGTCACAAAGCACTTGTCATTTTTTGACTGTTCAAAAAAATGTTTTATTTATGCAGTACCATGTATTTTTTGCAGGTTTTTCATAAATATTTATAAACCCTTGCATATCTTTGATATGAAAGTAATTTCTCTTATGGTTCTTGTTTAGGAAATTACAGCCTTCTCAGCAGACGTCAGGGAAGCCCTTGCTCCTCATATCCCTTCTCCCCCCTGGCCTTGTGGGGAGGAATCATTCCTTTGGTCCCTTCCGAGGGTCACAAAGTGCAGGCACAGCCCAACTGTCATTAGCGCTAAATGATGTGTTGGGTCTTAACTTACTATTAGCATCTCAAAATCACTATATAATGTAAGCAAAGGGCCAGCCTTTGCTCGGGGGATGCTGGGGGTCTGCTGCCGGGGTCACCTGGGTCCCCATGGCCCGAGCCTCGGTGAGAGACCACTGAAATTCATGGAGCGGCACCCGGCTGAGATTTGTCCCCCTGCAATTAATGTGAAATTGTCCTGCCATCTATTTACTCCACCCTATAATTGTTTGAGGAATTATTCATAGTGTGTGCTCAGGAAGATTCATAGAGGTTTCCTTGGGAAACTGCGGATCTTCGGGGCTATTTCATATTCACAGAGTTCATTTTTTTTTCAGAAATATCCGATTTTCTAACTATTCTTTAAAAAATTGAAGTATTCTTTCCTTGTCTGAGCTAGAAACACATTTCTCATGCAGAAAACATGTTTTCTTTTACATTTTTGGCAATTGCACTGTAAAGCAGAACACCACCACCACACCAGGGCTATAACAGGGCCTGGGATCACTGGTTGTCTCCTCAGTTCTCAGTGCTTTCAACTTGGGTCTGCTGCACCCACCGTGAGTTCCTCCCGTGAGTAGAAAAGGTGAAACGTGGTGGCCTTGTGGGTCTATATTCTTGTGGGAAGCCAAAGTATGGTCAATGCAGTAAATGCAGTATGATTTCTGTGCTGGATCCTTGTTAACTGTGGGGAGGGACAGGCTTTGGGGAAGTGGTGGGTGTTTGCATGAGCTGAAAACCTCATTCCAAAGTCCAGAGCTGCTGCATGGGCTTCATGGTACATGGTGATGTTTCTCATGATGGTTCACGTGGATTGGAAATCAGCTTGGGGACTTAAGCTATGTTAGGGGTCTTGGAGGTTCTTGTGAGCAAAGTATAGCAGATGCCACCAGGGCCAAACATTGATGAGATGTTGAAAGTAGCCCAGGTACGTTGGGTCATATCTGCTGGCGGTCCTGCTCTGTGAGCCTGCTCATCACTCACATTTCATTTTGACTTCAGGTATTGTGATGACATTTGAGTTTGGGGGAAAAAAAGCTGTCTGTCCCCAGAGCGGCTGCATCTCTGGGGGTGCAAAATATCACAGTTTCTTTCAAAGGAGCTTCTGACAGCTCATCCCAGCTGACCATCTGACCATGTCTGCGTTGAAAAATATCTGCTCTTTTCCACCTAACCCTGAAAACCAACTGGGCCAGGGTTTAGCAGTGAAATGTTGGTGGCCAAAGGCTCGAAAGGTGGATGAATTTCCACTGGCCCAAGCAGGGCCTGTGCTTGAACAAGTGCTTTGTCCCAGGGTACTCCTTGGACCCTTGGTGTTTTCAGAGAGCTTTAAAAACACATGATGAATTTTCAAATTGGTGTTTAATTTTCTGGGAGTTGACTAGCACTGAATTTGATGAGGTTGCTCCACACAGTGTTTATCCAAGCATATTTTCTAACCACAATGGTAGAGATGTGGATGTGACCCATTTTTATGTCGTTTGGTTGTTTAGGACAGATATGATTCTCCAGCTTTCCATGGTTCAGCCAGGAAAGAGCCGGAATGTCTGTGATCATATTCAAACACACCCAGGCTTAGATGCCATCAAAACCTCCTTTGGGAAGTTAAGAGATAAGGTCAAGAGTTTTGTTATGACCGAAAGTTGAGTTGAATTACTTGGTCACCATTGAGTGAATGATCTTTTCCACTTTGCCCTTGACCAATGTCACTGTGGTTCTGTTCAGATGCTTTTTCTCTATAAATCACTGCCTCAGTGGAGGGGTAGCCAGTGCCATCAGCTGCTCTCGGGCTCTTGTTAATATTTGAAGCTGCACCAAGAAAGTGGAGAGAAATACTCACTACCAGCCTATGTTTTTTGTTTTGGTTGCTTCTGTGAAGCGACATGAAGACAACCTTAGCTTCTGAGAAATAGCAAAATTCTTGTGTTTCCATGTGAGAAGCTGAAGGCTGCCCCAAAAATGGTCTCCTGGGGCCAGAGGCACCATGAAGGGCTGGGTGTGGGTGGAAAAGGAGACTTGGAGCGTCCATGTTTCCCGACCCAAATTCAGATGCTAATAAGCAAGTTGCTGTAAATTGTGGAGTTTTTTACTTTCTTTTTAGGCTCAGCTAGTTTTCCTTTGACATAATTACACTGAATGCACTAATGGGTAAGGCAGTGGGGATCTGTGCTGGTGTAATGAAAAGGGTTTCACTGACTGCGAGTTTCCGTATAGATCTCTTTGATTTAGCTCCCATCCCTGACTCTTTGGGATGCAAATTGTGTCTGTTTAGTCTCCTTCACATATTGATAGAAGGGAAGTGGCTGCACATGAGGGATGTTACAAAATAGGCTTAAATTAAAGAGGATACTTCACGTGTCGTGTGAAGGTTCGTGGGTTGTGGATGGAGAAGGTAATTTGATTCACTGATGCTGAAGTTTTTTTAAATTTTAATGTATTATCCTGAAGAAAATGTAGTGTCAGTGGTCTGGGTATTGAAATAGGAACATACATTGTGAAAAGTCAAAAATGCATCATGTTTCTTTGGGAAGAACAGCCCTGGAGTGTGTGCCCGAGCCCGGCAGCTGGGAGCTGAGACGGGGAACACCTGATGGGTGCCTTCTGCGAGTGGAGCTTTTGTCAAAACTGCAGAGCGAAGAGAAAAACATATTTTTAAGACTTCAGTTGCTGCGTCTTAAGCTGATGCATTCTGTCGGATGGGATCTCTCATGTCAAATTACAATCTGGCTTCAGATGTCACAACCCAGCCCATCAGTCACAAACCTGCCAGGCTGGGTCTCCATGTGAAGAGCTGGTCAAAGAAGGAGCTTGTGGGAAGAGCTTTTATTTTGGGATCCACTTCTCACAGAATGTTTCAGACCAGGTACGTCTTCCAAAAGCTTTCCTAGATGAGAATAGGTGTGGTGTGTACATACCTGCATCGTGCAAGGCTGTTTCAAGTACAAGACTAATGTCTGGTATTTTTTGGGTCTTGTTTGTCTCCATCTGTCACCTCCTCCTGTGCCAGCTCTCGGGTGCCTGATCGTTGCCGTGTCCCCTACGTGAGACCATCTTTATGCCTGTGGGACACATTGGCTTGAAAAGACCTGCAGGTGCCAATATCAGCTTTTCTTTTGGAATAAAAGCATTTCCCATGTCCTTCACAGACTGTACCTTCAGCGTGAGTAAACCCGCCGCTTCCAGCCCAGGGAGGCTGCTCATATTGCCCGAGGGCCTGTCCCAAAGCTCCTCTTGAAGCCATCTTGTCTGCTATTTCTGTAAATCATGCACTTGGGCAAGTTTATGCCAGGGAAAGATGCTGATTTGGCAAGTGAAGTGAGCCTCACTGGCAAAGTATTTTTATGCTGCTATACACAACTGGAGGATACATCAGCCTTGTCTCAACACAGAAATGTTTCCTCCTGACTGTATTGGAAAGTCTGTGGAGCAGTTTAGTTATCTCAGTGGTTATCTAGGCTCTGCACATCTCTCACCTTACGTTGTATTAGCTTTATGATGTGCATTCACATCACATTAAATGAAACAAAATTAGCTTTAATTGCACTTGAATGACAGAGCAAGTTTGGGATGCCACTTGGATTTTGGTTCTTACAGACACTAA
This sequence comes from Numenius arquata, assembly GCF_964106895.1. Classification (NCBI taxonomy): domain Eukaryota; kingdom Metazoa; phylum Chordata; class Aves; order Charadriiformes; family Scolopacidae; genus Numenius; species Numenius arquata. The sequence goes on from NC_133590.1 coordinate 16,446,777, forward strand.
ACGAAAGAGTCTATGCTAATTACGTATGCATATATACGGTGAATACCCAATAATTTATATTTTATAGTTAAAAGGTAACTAAATGAAAAGTTAGTCTATAGTTGAACACTTAGTGGTTACTCTGCTTTTCTCTAGACACGAAGGCACAAATGAAGAAGCCAAATTCTACATTTACACTTTCTAACAGAGGTCTGTCTCACAGTGAAATCCCAATGCTGCTCAAAAGTCTCCTCCTCATCTTTCTCCTTCCCTTGCATTATTTAATGTCCTTTCGCCATGTTTGAGACTCATATGAGAGGTCTTAAACTGGGCCCCAGGTGGAGGTAGAGGGCCCCAGCAGCCACGGAGAATGCCAAAGGCTGCACATCTGGTGCATCCTGGTTCATCACATCTGGTTGGTGCAACCTGGTTCATCCCGTCTGGTTGATGGTACCTGGTTTGTTCCATCTGGTTGAACAAAAAAGGTTAATTTCATCCCTGGGAATCATGGGCATGGGAGGAATAGAGTAGCAGTTACGTAGGATGCATTTTCAGGGCGCTGCTGACTGCAGGTCTCTGCTGTCCCACTTCTGTCACCAAGGATCAGCCCCTTCCAGAGGTGAAAATGCCTTTAAAAATCTCATTCTCTTTACACTTTCTGCTTGTGACTGTCCCCGGTGACAAGTCCGTCGTGTGTTCCCATTATGTCGTCAGGCTGGAGACCAGCGCCTGTGTGGGTAACAGAGAAATACCTCCTCTCTGGCAAGCGCCAGCATCTGCCTTAATAGAAAATATTAAGTTGGCTGAAAGTGACACTTTTTACAACCTATTTCCTGCACAGTTAATTAACCTTCAAAACCAGAGGCTTATGTAGCTTGCGAGGCAGAAAGTAGTCTTCTAGGACTATGATTTAATTAACATGACTAAAGGGAGGTGTTTGCACAGGCATTGTCTGACCAGCTCTGGGCATGTGGAGTTTAACACCAGTAAATAATTGTATTTGGCACCTGCTTAGTACTGCACTTCATCTGCTGTTTCCCCAGACCCGCCTCAAGGAATTAAAATCATCACGTTCTGTTTTACAACATTTTTTTTTTATGTATTATTGATGGCACCTTATAAAATTAAATTACATCACATTCATAGTCATGCAATTGAAAAGTTTCAGTCTATTAACGTTTTATTGCTGGAGGGGACAGGAGCTGGTTGTTTGAGCTACACAATATATCCCAAAGGGCACAAGAACTTGCTGAAAATATGGAAAATTTAGCTTTCAATAAATGTATTAAATTGTTACAACTTGTTCATGAGAGTGGTTCACGTGCACTATGATATTATTTTCTCTAACGTTTTGGAGACAGTGGTGCCTCCCGTGGTTTTCACTGTGTGCTGCAGAGATACTGCGGTACAAGAGGCCAACGTTTATTTAAGCCTCTTAATATTTCTCAATCAGCAGCGAGGGATGTTTTCTTGAGAGAAAGGCCAATTCTTCTGCTATATCTCCATGCTGAAATATCCACAAGACGGGGAGCCTTAATCTTCTTGAAGCTCGTTAGGAGCCCTTCCCAGCCAAACGCAGAAAAAACGCATCCTTTTTACCAGGAGTGCTGCTTCTCGTGATAAATTCCCTGCTTGTTTTTAGAGATTTGCCAGGCATAAATTACTCCTGCTGTTCCCCCTTCGCTGTGCAATTGAGACGCAGCGGTAGGGGTGCAGGATGATGCCGCCATCTGAGGAACAGCTGTTCACGCTTGGTTTCTCCAGTCTCTTTGCAGGAATAAAGTGCTTCCCGACCCTCTGCTTTTCCGGGATGTTGACCCCCAAATCTCCTACAGCAATCCCTGCCGAGAGCCAGAGGGGAGCTGGACGTGGGCTGTTGGCTGAGTGAAGCACATCTGCCTGGTGAGGGGTGTTTCTTCAGTGAGGTGAGGAGTCCCCGTAGCAAAGATACCTGTTTTTGGATAGGAAAAAGGGCTGTTTCATGGAGCAGTGAGGCTGGAACCCAACTTTATTGCCACTGTAGCTGCTTGCTGAGCTAGCCATGTGGCTGCAGCTGGCCAACGTGGTAAACTGAAATCAAAACTCTTTGTTTTGACCTCAATATTAATTTTTAAGTTAAAATGGGAAAAATAAATTTAAAATTAAATATGTTCAGTTAAAACAGGAATTTTCTCATCCAAAACCACTGGAAAGCCACTGCAGAACATAAATTTCACGAAAAGAAGAATGGATTAATATCACAGTGGTGCTGTTACACGTATGAAAAACAACTAAATAAATGTATATTTATACCTATACAAATAAGAAAGTACTTGTGGGAGGGCAATGTCTGAGCAAAGCGACACACACCAGAGAAGCAGATGGTTGATCGTGGGTCAGCACCGCACACGTCTTCCATCATCCTCTCTCTGTCATAAGCTTTTTTTGATTCCTGGATGAGTCAGGAGTTGAGCTGTACAGCATAAAACTGAAATTGTGGGATAAAACAGCCAGTGACCTCGTGTGACAAATATCTGTGTTATTTCTTTTGCTGGAACAAGTGCGTCTTTAAAACTGTCAGGCAAATGGGGGAAGCTGCTGTTGCATAGACGAAGCAGTTTTTAAGGCCATCTTTCAGCCTCTCCCTTCTCTCGGTTTGCATTATAAAATGCTGATGATCTCAAAGTGCCCATTTCTGCTCCTCCTAAGCACCGATTGTTTCTCTTTCAGGACCGCAGTTATCTCGCTTAAGTGAAAATTCAGGTGTGCAATGGAAACAGGGATTGTCACATCTTTAATAACTAAAATCATTTCTCGGCAAGCTGCAGACATGCCAAGCATTGATTTAGAGGGTGATTTCTATTCACTGTTTTTTATCCTCCTTCCCATGCAAACACAGCACCCGTGAGCCCCAGAGTAAAAATACTGTAAGGAAGCAGAAATAAAGACTACTCACTTGAATTCAGCCTAAAGTTAAACTTCAAAAGGCCAAAAGAAAAATATAGATTACAAAGGAATCCCACTAGATTTTTGTATTCAAAGGAGAAAGAATTCCCCTCCTGGTGCCTGAAATCCAGTTAGTAATGTGGAATGAGTTTCCAGATGAAATCATCCTTGAGTCAGTGGTTTCAGTCCTGGTCTCCAATTTGAGGGAAGGGAGACTTTCATTGATTCAAGTTTCCCCATTCAAGTAAAGATCGATTAATTAGAATTTCTGACATTGCCCAAATAATAGAATCACAGAACAGTTTGGGTTGGAAGGGACCTGCAGCCTGGTCTGGTGGGAGGTGTCCCTGCCCAGGGCAGGGGGTTAGAACTGGGTGGTCTTTAACCTTAAAGACCTTCCAACCCAAACCATCCTGTGACTCCATGCCTTCCTTTCCTGATTTCTTACACCTGGGGATCGAGAGCTCTTGCGCTCTATGGAAAGCATCCTTAGAGAGCTGCCAGCTCTGTTCTGCTCCCTTGTCCCCAAGGGCAGTTTCCCAGGAGCTCCTATTGACCAACTCCTTGAGGAGCTGGAATTTTGTTTTCCTAAGTGAATTTTCTTTTGTTGCTTTTCCAAATGTGGAAATGTTGTTTCTTTTCTCTTTTTTTTCCTTTTCTTTTCAGAAAGAAAAAGCAAACCCAATTTGCTTGGCTTTCTGCTTTTATTCTTCTGGGCTGCTGGTTGTGCCCATGAGTGCTGAGCAGAGATTTCCCTCACAGAAGAGGACTTTAGCTGGGCCACAGCCCTGGCCCCACACCCCACAGGCAACCCATCCCGGGCCATTTTCTTCTCATCCCTTGCTGGGAGGGGGCTCGCTCCACTGTGTTTCCGCGGCACTAAGCACAGCGTGGCCCTGGGCTTCCCTGGAGCAACCCTAATGCAAACAATAACGAGGTACTTGGGCCGAGAGGAGCCGCGCTGCAGCTCTGCATGGCTGGGCTTCCACGGATAATATATTCCCACAAGGATCCTCCAACAGCAGAATAAATTAGAGCAGCCTCGGAGCTGTTTTAACTCATGCTCAGGTGGCGGAGAGTACCCGTCAGACCTGGAACAGCAAGCATCCCCAATGCTCTCCGCCAAGGACAGCCCGGCATCAGGCATCTGCAGCAGACACTCTCTGCTTTTCAGCTCTGTGTTAATGTAGAAAGGAAGAAATAAGCCTTTCTGGTTTGATTTTTTTCCACCTTTGTATGTAGCTGACTCTATTTATTTATTTCCTTTCCTTTCCTTTTGTTGCCTTCAATTAAACCAGTGCAATGGTGCTGGTTTAATTGAAGGCAACATGTAGCCCTTCTGCTGGTGCAGGCGTGTGGAAAGGTAAGAACCAACCAAGTTTTTGTCCTCAAGGTTGCAGGATTAACGATAAAATGGATGGAAGGGCTGTTCCAGTCGTTCTGCAGGAACGAATCTTTGAAAATCTTTCACTGTGGAGAGATCAGAGTGAAAAAGGTAAGAAGAAAAGGTAAAAGCAAAAGGTAGAAGGGACCACATGTAGAAGGTCAAAAACCTTTACTTTGGTTAGTAATTTTAGAGACAAATAGGAGGAGATATTGCTTCAAGCTTCTCTCACAAATAATTAAATAAGCAGTTCTATTCCAAAATTATCACTTCCTGTTTATGTGATGAAAGGTGCTCTGTATGTCTTTAGATAATTTAATATCCATGTTTAAGAACACAGGGAAAATCTTTTAATATCAAAGAAAATTATTGTATTGTTTCCTTCTTCCCATCCCCGCAAAATTCCTGTCAACTTCTGACTTAATTTTTCCAAAATGCAAACTGCCCGATGCTGTTATGGAAATGGATTCTGCAAAAGCACAAGAAGTGTTTTGGGTATTACTCAAGTATGAGCCTCTTCTAAAGATCTGAACATGGTAATGATGTGCTTTAAACCTCATAGAATTCAGTGGAGTTTGAGAATTGATTACGTTTGCAGCAAGAGCCCTTGCTCTCCATCCAAGGTGGCTCCGGAGCACTTGAGTCACCGGCCTGGAAAGGTTCACGAAAATGAGTGAGTTTCTTTACTCTGTCGTAAAATTATAGTTTTAAAAACAAATTTATAACAAACTGTTGTGAACAAAAATGCTGCTGCAAAGTGAGTGAAAGCTATCAAAACCCTTTAATTTATAGTTTTAATATTTAATATTTATTTAATTTACATGCTGGCATCAGACTTTCAGAGTGCTCAATCCCCCTGGCAGCAAGAGTGGGACAATCTGGGGTGGGGGGGTGTGGTGGGAAATCCATCACGGCAGGGGGACGCGTTGGACAGAAATCTGGTGGGAATCCTGTGTGGCCCCTGGGCCAGGTCCCTCCGGCTGCATTTTCCCGTTCCTGCATCCGCAGCGCTCTCCTTTGCTCCTCCACCTCTTCTGGCGGGGGCTTTCAGAAGCACATCTGCAACCAACAAATCTTTCCCGCGTTTGTAGTCCAATTTTCCAATGACATAAAGATTCTCTCTTCAGCAAGAAATATATTTATAAAGTGTGAAAGGATTAGCTAGGCATCTTTTAGCAATTCAATAAGTGTTTTATGATCAATTTTAGCTAACAGCAGCATTTCTGCAGGCAATTGGTCTCTGGTTTTGACAGTGCTTTTGCTGGATTTCACTGATGTGAATGGGAGCTGAAGGGTCTCACCACCTGGCGGGGATTAGATTGCTGAAAACCGCAGTTAATTTCTGAAAACTACAACTTCTGAAAAAATTCCCAGAGCATAAACAGCAACGTATTCAGCCGGCATAAATCAGGGAAGTTCCACTGGCTTTAGCAAAGCTGGCTTACACCACTAGAAGGTGTCATCTTTTCCTCGGATGTTTTTGAGAAAACAGAAAAAAGGGCTTTTTGTGTGTGTGTGTGTATGTGTGTTTCTGAGCCTTTAGAATTACCAGCAAAATAGGCCAACCATGAAGGAAAATGCAGAATGATCCAGAAAGTCTCTCAAATTCAATATGGTGAAAACCAGCTCTTACCAACGTTGTAATTAAACACATTTCCAAACTCCCATCTAATTTAAATAGGCCTCACTTCTTACAGTTCAGGGGTGCCTGCGAAGATTCCTCATGTTGGCTTTTTTTTTTTTTTTTTAATTTAAAATCACTGCTTGGTTGTATTTTAAGATGAAGCTCTTGCTCCCTGTAGCCTGCAAGGTGATGCCAGTCTTTAACTTCAGCGGGAACGGGCAGCGGTTGCTCATTCCTAAAGCTGCAGCCTCTCAGAGCTCAACGTTTGGGGCCGTAGTATGCAGAAGTAAAATTTAATCAATGAATTAAACCCAAATGGAGCAGCTTTAGTGACATAAAGAGAAATATACATTCCTACACCAGTGCCTGTGGTGTTGCCTCTGTAGGCTATGGGTAACCACGGCGTTGGGTGTCTCTGCTCTCTCTTCTGGAGACTCCTGAGTTGGTCTCTGTCACTCGGTTGCGACGGCAGCCGTTCCCAACCCCAGCAGGGAATTTTTCCTCTGAATCAGGTAGGAGATACCTAAGGCCACACCATGTGGGAGCAGGTGCACACTGGCCTGGGCACTTGTAGCTGCAAAAAGATATTTAAAATGTTCTGCTCTTTATTTCCCTACAAATATTTCATATTTCAAGTGGTATCAAAGATGCTCTTTTGGGTTTTGAATTGTTTTTGGGTTTTTTTGAGTATTTTGATGGGGTGTGTGTGATGCATTGGTAGCTCGGTTTCCTCTCTGAAGGAACAGTGTTTCAGCAACTTGCACGTACTAAAAAACTTAACTATTCCTTTTGTAGCTGTCAGAGCCTGGATGGCACACGATGTCCAAACCAAAGAGTTCATTTCACTCACAGAAGACTCTTTGGGAAGTAATTATGATGGGTTATTCAACTAAGTACTTCCTATTAGTGTAGATGGTGTTTCGTCTTTTGCACTGTGAGTCTTTCTGAGAAGCAAAATGCATGAAGTGCTCAAGTATAGTTTCTTTTAAGAGGAAAATAAGCCAACAGCAACAAGAGAAAATAAAAACAACAAGAAGGCTATGTTGCAGCAGAATAAATAGACTCTGTTAGCTCATCCTAAGCGTTTTTGTTCCTGAGATATAGCACAGTTCAGCTTTTAAATCAAGTCAGCTCTTACAATTTCATGGTGGCCAAATAGGAGAGTCTTTTCCTGTAGCATGAGGATTAAGAGTGGGTAAATGGCAGCCTGTCCCCTTCCAGAAAAAAGAGAAAAAATGAGACGTGTATTGTTTTTCCAGTAAGGGACAGATCTGTGGTTTTGTTTTGCGCTTCCTATTTTTCCCCTGAGGGAAAGAGCAGATGGTTTGAAAAAGCAAGAGGAGGTTTGGCTCAGGTTTGAGTGCTCTCTCTGGTCGGGGAGTTTGGCAGCCTCCACGGTCGTGTGCTCTGTCTGGGAAGACTCTTAAGAAATTCATTACTATGGGAGGGGGGGAAAAGAGCTTATTTCCCTCCCCGATGCAGCTCGTACCCTTGTGAGGGACGGCACTGATTTGTGAGCACTGCAGAGGCAGGAGCAGGGCACGTCAGGGCCAGGGAGCTGATGGTTCCCTTTCTCCTTAAATACTGTCTGGCTTTGCATTTGGATTGTTTTCTGTCAGAAACCAAAGAATAAGTGATTCTTGCAATGACAAGTTCAATAAATGTAAAATATTGGTTTCCTTCCCAGCCTTGAACAGATACTTAGAGACTAACTTCAGTCAAGCCAAAGTGGGAAAGCGTCTTTTGAGAGAGACAAACAATATTAAAGTATATTTCCTGAGTGACAAAGTTTTTATGATGGCAGCGATTACTGTGCAATATAAAGGCTGGTTTGAATTTAACTCCTGTTTTTGATAGACAGAAATATAATGCTTTGTGTGATGCAGTACAGAGAATTTTGACTTTTGCCTCCTGGTTTTCTGGCTTTCTTGGACAGTGGGGGTGTTCTCTGGCACTTCCCAGCCCAAAGGAGAACACCTCTGCTCGCTTTCCTTTGGCAAAGCAGATGTTGAGTTCACTTTGGCCATGCTACCAAGTGTGATAATCCCCAAGAAATAGCTCATTTGATTTTTTTTGGGGGGGTGGAATTTTAGTGCTTCCTCCTTCTGGTACCAATGGATTCAGTGCCAGCTCAGGCTTCTCCTCGGTTCATGCCCCGCTGCTCCTGGCGGGTCTCCCAGCTCAACCCCACCAGCCCCAGGCTCGTTTTCTTGGTTCATTATCTCTTACATTCAGATTTCCATCAGTTAAAAACTCCCATTTTTGAAACTTCAACCTGAACGTGTTCAGATTATCATATTGAGAGCTTGACCATCCCTTGGTAGCAAAGGTGTGAATGTTGATGCTGCTTCTCCACAGGCACTACGCGAGGTTCACCAGGATGTTGGGAACGAGAGCAGAGCTCGGCCAGGGCTGCTGGAGGCAGCAAGAGCCGCCCAGGAGCTCGTTAACCAGCCTGCGCTAATGGGGCATGGGAGGAGACCTCTGCCTTCCAAGCATGAGTGAAACCAACTGCTCTTGGATTAACGCAGGAGTTTTTCTCGTAGTGTGGTTTCAGAGGAGTCGTGGATTTCCTCAGGTAATGTCTTTGGAGTCAGTTCTCTGATTGGGTGTCATTTTAACGTCTTCAGGGAAAAATATATTTTTTTCCCCTGTTAAACAAAAATATTTCAGACACTAAGATTCTCCTGGTATTCAGGAGAAAACAGCTCTTAAGTAGAGTAGATTAGAATGCGTCTTCCTCTGCTGCCTCAAATTCCCTTAAACATTAAGAAAAGGGATCACAAAAAAGATGTTTTGAGAATATTTCTTGAATCTCTGGTTATAAGGGTGAGCGTTGTTTGTACCACACTCTTGTTTTCAGTAAGAATGAAAAATGGTTCACAAAATCGCAGAACAGCATAGCTGAGTTGCAAAGACTAGATATTAAAGCCTGAGTCATGCAGAGCTCTGCAGACACATTTGTTTTACCTATCAGAGTAATTTCTCTTTCTAGAGCCACGTTTTAAAGAGGAAAAATTATTAAGACACATGGCAACAGCCTGGCTGGAGGTACAGGGTGGCAACAGCCCCCAAGGGGTGTGCAGCTCTTAGCTGGGGGTGGGAAGGGCTGGGGAGCAGCTCTCAGCACTGCCTTTGCTGGGTAACGTGCTCTGTTTCTGCAGCCAGACCTAAGATTTGTTAAACTTTATGATAATGCTTTTTTAATTTTATTTTTTCTGGACAGGCAGAATTTGTTCTCAAGTTTTATGGAAATGTTTTTACCGCTTCAGTCTTATTACACATTAAGATCAGCTCCGTATTTTGACCCACGTGTGCTGCCTGTAATTAACTCTGCTGCGGAATTGGTGCTGTTTATCCAGCAGGCATTTGGAATTTGGGGGCTGTGGATGTGGGCTTCGGTAGTAGCAATGATTTAATTTCTTATTGCAGTATGAAGTCTTGATGCGGTGGTGTGAAATGCAGTAGAAGTACTTGTCGCTGTGATTAAACCAGTGAAAAATAGTGGGGAAAAAAGGACGCTAGAGCATAATGCTCTGACCCTTTCCCTGCTGATCTGAGGTGAGAACGTTCCTGTGCGTGAGCTCTGTGGGTCCACCTGGAAAAATGCAGTATCTGTGGTCATCTCTGCTTTTGAATGTGCTCCTTATTTTGACTGTATTGTCACCCAATCCTGTACATCACCCCACTCATTCCTTCCCTTTCAAAGTGTGTTCGTTACTATGGAGACAGGAAAATAGTTCATGAGAGGGGAGCTTGGCAGCGTGGATGGGCCATAGCAACAAATTGGTTTATAGAGTGGCTGGAAAATTGTATGTCGGCCAGTGGATAAACAGGTATTTTACGTAAGAGTTATATATTTGTAATATAGTAGGATGTTTGTTTTATTTCTTCTCTCAGAGATTTATTAGCGCCTGGAGAAGAGGGAAACAAGCAGCCTTAATTGCCGACCTTAGAGGATAACAGCATTAGAAACGGCCCTTCCAAATATCGCACTTTTTACAAAGGGTAATAGTTTATGCTTCTGTGAGATTTTATTGATACCAGTTGTGTTTATCATAATCCTTGTAATATATTCATTTACTGGTGTATGTGCTTGGGGAAAGAGGAACGTCCCTGAAACTGGAAGAGCTTCATGCAAGATAAAAAATGAACGGTAAGAAGTTGGTGCAGAGAGTGATGAACACAGAGAAATCCGGGTGCAGAGAAGTGGAGGGAGGAGCACGAGGGGTCTCCTCAGAACCCAAATCTGCGCTTTCATTTCTGAGTCGGCTTCGGTTACGGAGCTTCTGTCCATGGAAGACGTAAATGCAGGGATGAGGCTCACACAGTCAGGAACTCGTTCATGTGCCATTGTTAAACTGAATTCAGATTTTAATTACAGGCGCTAGAAGGGAGACAGGATTATATTAAAAAAATGTTCTATACCTTTCTATATCTTTTTCCTCGAAGAAAAAGTGTTAATTCAAACCCAGCTTTTTTTTTTTTTTTATTTCCTGGTGTTCCATAACTCAAAACTACTTACTGTGTTTTATTCTTTGTCTTTGGCACCGATAGGATTATCAATGTTATGTTGGTTTGATGATGGATAAAGAGGAACAAGACTGAGGTGTGATGTATTTTGAATTGTTCTATATTTTAGCAGTATTGCTCTGGGGGTATGTGATAGCTGGACTCCATTTGATCTTCCCTTTTCAGGTTATTTTTAGGATGGGTTGTTTATAGAATTGCTAAAGAAAAGGTAGCCCGAGATAAGCATTTTAGAATGTTTTGCAGGTTTTAACTCTTCTAATGCCCCATCCCTGGAGGTGGCCAAGGCCAGGTTGGACGGGGTTTTGAGCAACCTGGTCTGGTGGGAGGTGTCCCTGCCCAGGGCAGCGGGTTGGAACTGGATGACCTTTAGGGTCCCTTCCAACCCCAACCATTCTGTGAATGTGAACATGGACCTGATGGAGCGGGTCCAGAGGAGGGCCACCAAAATGATCAGGGGGCTGGAGCACCTCTCCTATGAGGACAGACTGAGGGAGCTGGGGTTGTTCAGCTTGGAGAAAAGGAGGCTCCGGGGAGACCTCATAGCAGCCTTCCAGTACCTGAGGGGGGCCTACAGGAAGGCTGGGGAGGGTCTGTTTACAAAGGCCTGCAGTGACAGGACGAGGGGCAATGGTTTTAAGCTGGAGAAGGGGAGATTTAGATTGGATATTAGGAAAAAATTCTTTACCATGAGGGTGGTGGAACACTGGAATAGGTTGCCCAGGGAGGTGGTTGAGGCCCCTTCCCTTGAGATATTCAAGGTGAAGCTCGACGAGGCCCTGGGCAACCTGATCTAGTTGAGGGTGTCCCTGCTGACTGCGGGGAGGTCGGACTAGATGACCTTTGGAGGTCCCTTCCGGCCTGGACCAATCTATGAATCTATGAATCTATGAACCCTTTGAATTCCTAGCAGTAAAAGTTTTCTGGACAATCTCCAAAGTGTAGATTTCCAGTTTCAGCTTAGCAAGGCAGCGTGTTTGCCACATGAGCTATGTGTGTAACAGCAAGTGGAATATGAGAAAACCATCCACTCCAGCACTGAACACCACTCCAATCCCAGCCCGGTCCCTGGCACAGCTTTGGCTTGACCAACCGATGCTCTCCCACGCTACATCCCATGGGTTTCAGTCCCAAATGATGCCATGGTTCAGGAGACAGAACACACCTGGGGCTGTTAATAAATGCAGTATGGGTGAGAATAACCTATTTTGGAAGAGAATGGGGAGGACCACCAGGTATATATGAGCTGGAGCACTTGCCAGAAGCCTCAGAGGAGACCATGGCCTGTTTAGCCACTAGTATAGCCATAGCTTTATAGCTCCCTTCTCGTAAGTGTTATTAAATATTTATTCATAAATACGTTCACAACATATTAATGTCATTAACAACACTGTTTTTGTCTAGTATCACTGTGAGACCTAGGTGGTAATGAGGAGGCCACCAACAAGCACTGTCCCTATAACAAACTCATTTTTCCTCCGCCTTGAATATGACCTCCCTGCCCCGAGCTTTACACAGCCGTGGATGGGATCTGTGGTTGTATGAGAGTTTTCTGGTTTTCCCTCTTCTTGCTTCTCTGATACCTCAGGGGAAAGCAGTGGAAGAAAATAGGGTTTTTTTCTACAAAGACAAGCTGTTTTTCCTGCATCCTCGGAGCGTTTCTAGGGTTATTTCTAGCAGGAGCCCTGCAGCATGGATTGCAGCAGGCGCCCTGGGAAGGGACAGGCGAGTTGTACATAAATAGGAAAACAAATCCTCAGAAGCAGCAGTGGGTCACAATGAGCCCCACAGATTCTCGCAGGGAAACCCCTGAGTGGCACTGGCTCTTTGGAAGGCTCAGACTGTAAAGTGTTAGAAAGGAAAACACCTAAAATAGTGACCACCTGTAAAAATGTTGGCCTGAAGGCATGCTGTGTCATGCATGAAGGAGAATACTTGATCTCAAACATATATATGTCTTTGATTTGTGCAGAGACCACCAGAAGGCATGGTTTGTGATGACAAATGTCAAGACCAAGGGAAAATATCAGCATTAACTCTACATAAAATCTGGGGATTTTCTTGCAGTGGGAAGATGAGTGTTTGTGAGCAGTGATGTTGTGAGATGGGGATGAAATTGCCTGGAGGGAGCTCATGTAAAGATTCAGAAAGTAGGCTTTTTCTGCTGGTAACGAGGGTGATCAGAGAGCTTCACCTGCTGGGGGATGGAGCTCCAGATGAAGCAGGCAGTGACCAGGCTGGCCAGCACTTTGGGGCCAAGCATGATGTTCCTCTGAGTCAGAAAAAGGCTTGATGATGTTGATGGTGAGTCTCCTAAAGCTTCTTGATGGATCAAGTCTCCATTAAATTTAATGAGAGTTTTCCATCCAAAGCCTTTTTTTCCTAGTTTTGCAAGTCTCACCCCAGCTCGCCAGGAAATCTCCAGCATGTCTGATGGGATCTGGGGACTGCCAAAGGTCAGGGTGCTGAGGGGGGTTTAGATGAGATTCACCTCAACCCTGGGCAGCTTTGTTTAATTTGATACAGCATAATTTACAGGTTTTCTAATTATGGGCCCAATCTTGCTTCTTGTACAGTGATGGGTATCAAACGACATCTGTCTTTTGTGCTTTGGGTTTTGTCTGCAATCTTGTTTCTTTGCATCAATTTAAAATTAGTAAAGAAAGAAGTGATTTTCTTTTTTTTTTTTTTTTATTTATTTTGTGATAATACTTCAGTTGGGAAAACTGATCTCTGCTTCCCTGGTGTGTAATTATGTGACCACCTATTATGTGATCTGGAGAGTCCTTCCCTCCTTCGGAAGGAGAGAGGAAAGGCTGAAAGTAGTAGCAACTGGAATTGTGGCTGTGTGGGTGTTCCTGGGGTGTGGGGGCACCGGAGTCTCTCACCCACAGCACACGGGCTGAGGCTGCTCTAAACCTCCGAGGGGAGAAAAAAACCATCAGAGGCAGTTTCGGTTCTGGCATATTTAGGTTTTCTTGGGCTCTTGTTTCCCCCAGGCCTGGTAAGTGAGGTCATGCACTTGATTTCTTTTTCCTGTGAAAATTCCTTTTTTTTCTGTGGCCAGAAAAGACTGATTCATACAAAAATTTCTGCACACAAATCTGGAAAGCCTTTTCTCTGCATCTGAAGGTGCTGTTAATCTGTGCAAAGATCTAGACGCTGAGAGTCTACCCGCGATCCCCATCCCTGCATTGATCTATCGTGTCTTTCCAAAGGTGATCGATCACCCCAGGAAACGACAAGGTGGATTTGAGAGGGAAGAAGCTGACGGTCTCAGACTAGAGCAATATTGCAAAAATCAGAGTTTGACTCTGTGGCACTTCAAATGAGGAGTTATGAGAGGGCTGAAATTACATTGGAAAAATGATGAATTTGAATTTTTTCTGGCACAGTCCTGACTCTTTGGGAAAGCGTCAGCTCTAAGGAAGAAGGGTGCAAAGCCATCTGCTTGCTTGAAGGGCCTTAATGCTTTCAGAGGCTTGTTGGCTGGTGATGGTGTTCAGCTCCTCTTGCACCCCAAAACCCCAGGAAGGGCTTTATAAAACCGTTCCTTGCAGGGGCTCTGACCGGGCCCAGGGCTGGTCCCTGCTGTTCAGCTGATTAAGGAAAGCAGCGAGTATTTACAAACAAAAGCTGCAAGGGTGTTATCAAGGGGCTATTAAAATGTGTATATTCTTAATATCCTGTGGATTGCAGATTTCTTGCAATTTCTTGTTTCTTAATGAGCACTTGTAGCCTGAAGCAGCAGCAAAAAAATTACATGGTCCATCCTTTGACCATGAGACATTTCTGTGCGATAAAACTGATCCAACAGTAAAAATGTTGTCAGTTTTTAAGAGGGATTGCGTCCCTTGGGCTGTGCCAGTGGTGCCAGGGGCAGAGGGGACAAGGCTCCATGGTGTCCTGTGGGGTGCTTGGCTTTGCTGCACGGAGGATGCGCTCCGTGAGAGGAGGTTGGGAGCGTTCTCTTGAGGCCAAGCTGGTCTGGGCCTCCTGGCAAGAGGCAAGAGGACCAAGAGCCTCGAATTTCACAGAATCCCAGCCTGGCAGGGGTTGGAAGGGACCTTTGGAGACCATCCGGTCCAAACCTCTGCCAGAGCAGGGTCACCCAGAGCAGTTGGACAGGAACACATCCAGGTGGGTTTGAATGTCTCCAGAGAAGGAGACTCCACACCCTCCCTGGGCAGCCTGTCCCAGGGCTCTGCCACCCTCACAGGAAAAGTTTTTCCTCATGTTGAGATGGAATTTCCCATGTTCCAGTTTGTGCCTGTTGCCCCTTGTCCTGTCACCGGGCACCACTGAGAAAGGTCTGGCCCCATCCTCCTGACACCTGCCCTTTAGATATTGATAAGCATTGATGAGATACCAGTAGGTTATCGGTTACAGGTGCTCTCCTCCAGCCATGACCACCGCCTCCAGTGAAGCTGAGTGTCAGTGCAGATCCTGGTGCAGATTTAAGCAAGAAGAAGGGTGTTGGAGGGAGAAATGCCCACCCAAACCCGGCTCCCACCGGAGGCTCATGTAGAGCTTCCCCACAGCAGATCCCTGTGACTCTAGAGACAAAGGCACCACTCCTCTGCTGCCTGTCCCTTCTCGCTGAAGCTCTGCCCTGGTAACCCTGCTTTTCATCCGTCTTTTGTGAACTGACTGGTTTAGCATCCCAGAGTTCCTTGACCTTAACAAATGGAAGGGATGACTCCTTGTTTTCAGAGGTAGCAGTAAATAGGACTGGAGGTTGTTGTTGAATTGTCTGCAGCTCTGCGTGACAGCCATAGCCAAGTTTTGTGAAATCCAAGACAAGTGCCTGGTGCTTTAATTAGAGCAGAAATAAACCAAAGTGTTTTTAATGCGTATCGATATTGAGGCTTCACGACGCCGAGCAGAAGAGCTGTCAGACGGTGATTTGCCAAAACACCTACGTTTAATTTGGGCAGTGGGTGAACTGCAGTATTTGCCGAATCGCGAACAAGACAGACACTTATTGCAATTATAGGGCCTTATCTGCTACAGCAATCGGTTTGGGGTCAAAGAGCTGCGACGTAAATTGACAGTGAAGCACTAAGTGACTTCAACCGCGCTGCGTTCTGCTGCGGCTCCACCGCGGGACGCAGGCGACGCCGGCGCCCGAAGAGAAATGATGTGAAATGTTAACGCTGCTTGAGCAGGATGGTACCAAAAACGTGAAGACATGTTTATTCATGGCTATCAGTGGGACAAATGTCATATAATTGAAACGGGTGATTGGTCACCAAATTCATACAAAGCATCGTGCCTTCATAGCGCCTGCTTCTGTAGAAACAGACTAGCACAATTTGCAGTTGAGCAATGGGGACGAAGGAAAGGCAATTATTTTGGATAACTTAGCGTTCATTTTTTATGAACTGGTGGGGAGTAGTTAACAAATTATCAGATATTTTTTTTCATACCAGGAGAGCAGCAGGTCCAGCTCTGCAGGAGCAATTGCTCTGGCCCCAAAGGGGAGGTGCGAGAGGCCGAGGTGGTGGGACCGGGCTCTGCTGGTGCTGGGTCCATTGGAAGCAATAACAGGAAAAACATCAAGAAAAATGAGTGAGAAACCAGAGCAGCAGCAAATGATTGTAAAGAAAAAAGTACTTTTTAGATTTTTTAGACTTTTCCACTTCCATTTCAGCATCCACCACCCTGGCAAACCAGGCAACTGGTAAATGAGCCAAGATCTCGCAAATACCTGGCTTGGAGGAAAGTGCTGCTCGTGCTCTCAGCAGGCTGTTATGAAGGTACTTGCAGAGCAGGGGACTCAGCCATAGCATCAGCAGTGAAAGTTTCCAAGTCCTTTGCAAATTTTTTTGCCTGAATCAAAGTTTTCCCCAGGCTTGAGAGAATCTGTTCGGGAGATGGGGTGAAATGCTTTGTTTTCTGCGAGGATTTTTTCTGGTTTTGCCTTTAAAGCACAATTAAAAAGGAAAAGCTTTTTGGTGTTTTGCAATGTTCGTCCTAATGAATTACAAGCATGCTGCGCTTGCAAGCTGCAAATTGCTAAATAAACTGCCAGATAATAGAATTTAGTGCGTATTTTTAATTTGATACCACTGCCCACAGCGTTGCAAAATGTTATTGTGACAAAGTGCTTATGGCAGTGTGTTTCCATCATTATGTACCTTCATTTAGAGATTTCTAAGACAGCATTACTAGTGATAACATTGTCCCACTCTGGACCATGGCAGTCCATGCAAAGCTTTCCTCCAAAGTGCTGGTAATGGGCTACAGGCGATTTACTCTTGTATTAAAGTGATAGATGCGATAGAAAAGTCCTGTGGCCAGATATCCCACATCCGCAGCTGAGGGTGCCTTAGTCATTACAAGAAGTTCAGCACGAGGCCAGAGTTTTCCAAAGGACAACGAACACGACTCCCCATTTGTATCTGCACCCACTGACAGGTCTATCCTATGCAACCACGTCTTAATCAAAGTACTCCCTGAAATACAATCCCAGGGAAAAATATATTTAAAGTTTGCAGAAACTGACATTTCTGCGAAGCATTTATTTTCAGCTGTGTCAGGGTATTTCATGTTCATTGCTATTTTTTCATTTCACCTTCGATATTAGTGTGTTCCACACAACCTGCTTTATTACAGAGAATTTTCTTGAATGCATTCAAATTGCAATCCAACAGATACTTGAGAAAGCCTACAAATTACTGAGGGCTTTAAAACTGAATTTTCAGGGTTGTAAGGAAATGGTTTCTGTGAAAAACTGTTAAGATCGGTATAAATTCCACCATCTTTATTATTAGACATTTATAAATCCATCGGCTGTGTATGGCTGCTGTGTCGAAATTGCAACTATCTCACTCTGGTCTCTGGGTAAGGAAGTGGGGGAGATCTGTAAATCAGGGTTTTTTCTGTCCCTGCTGTGGATATTGTGGTGTTGGGTTTCTTCATGCTTCATTGATTTTGGCTGTAGTTATGGGAAGCTCTGCCTGGAAGGTTTCTTCTTTCATTATTGTTTAACACTGCCCCTCTGCCCGAGGTGTAGGATGTTACTAAAAAGAGTGCAGGAGGCAAAACATCACTTGAAAATAGATTTTAAGTTTGCCCTTAGTCTATCTTTGCTTTGTCCATCCTCACAAAGCCAGCACCTCTGCCAGGAAGCCCTGTGCACTCTGGCTGGTCTTGAACCGTGCTAGAAATGGGCCTCAGTAATAAAATTTGTACCCAGATTTGGATCCTGAGCTTTTTTTTCTTTAGCCGTTCAAAGGTGTGTGCTCATTGGTTGATTTGAACCCATCTCTATTTAGCAGGGAAAAAAAAAACCAGACAAAACTGTGGTCAACTGCAAGTCACCTGTTGCTCAGATAAATCTGAAATTTTGTCAGATGACAATTTTGGGGTTTTTTTTGTCATAAAAAATTACCAGTGGTGCTGCAGGGAGAAGATCTTCACTGAAAGAATAAATAGTGTTGCGGTGTATGAGCTATGACGTTGGAGAATTTTGTATCTTACCGGGGGATTTTTGGTGACCGGCTAAATTTGATGGGCATGGTGCTCTTGACTCCACGCGAGGTGAAGAGAGCTCATGGCATCCTATTCTGAACCCTACCAAGGATGCAGGTTTGTTGCGCCATCTGACCAGTCCTTGGTCCATTCTCCTACTGCTCCAAAGGAAAGGAAGGACCGTGGAAGGGGAGGCTGCAGGGTTTTGTGTCTTCTCACCAGGGCTGTTACTCTAATACTTCTCAGAATCTAAGTTTACTCTAATTCTAAGGTGCTCCAAGGGGTCAGAACAGGGACTTTACTGCCTAATTAAAATGGTTTGCATTACAAGCAAACCTCGCTATATTAATGGAAGAAGGAACAGAATGATGTATCATACCACCTCTTTGAATTATTTTGTTTAGTGTCTGTGTTGGATATTAAACATTATGTCTTAAATGTGTGGCTATAGAGAATTTCAATAAGCTTGACATCAAGGTAAGAGAAAAATAATAAAAACATCCTCGTTTCTTTTATAACACAGCCCTGTGTAACAAGGGAACACTAAAGCTGAAATGACTTTTTGCCAATAATTGTCTTTTGGTTCTTTAAAGCAATATAGTCAATCCTCTGTAGACTTAATACTACCGGTTATGGGATTTGTATCTCTGCTAAATGCAAAATTTAATTCAGTGTTCAGTTGTTTAAAATTTTAAATCTAAACTTTAGTATGTCATAAAAATTGGACTGCTTCTCATACTTATTAGTCTGAGGAAAAAAATTGTCTAATTCAATAGAATTCATGACCATTGATACTACATTGGGGCTTATTAAAGAGATGAGGTGGTTTTAATATATAAACCATGAGAAGGCTGCAACATCAAGTTATGCAAATTCACTTCTGTAAAAAGAGGCATCATATCTGCATTGCATGAAGACTTAGACGGGCTGCCCCCTGCCAGGCTTTAGCCGTGAAGGTTGTTGGGGTTTGCACAACGTGACAGGAACGTGCGTGGTCACACTGGACCGCACTCCTCTGTCTCCTGCTGGCACAGCCCCAGTGTCCTAACGCTTTGTGGAAATGAAAAATAATAGATTTTGGAGGCCCCAGCAGAATTTGAAGCTTCGTTATGCTTCAGATTCTGCTGCCCAGGGCAGGGGGATGGGACTGGATGGTCTTTAAGGTCCCATCTAACTCAAACCAGTCTGTGATTCTGTTCCTTTGGCACTAAGAGGAGAAATTGGGGTTTAATCCTGGCATTAAACTTTAATCCCAGCTGGGCAGAGATGGAAAGGTCCCTGCATCCAACACCCTCCTGTGTGGGGCATCAACCTCCGCCTCTGCCTGAGGGTCAAAGGGAATGATTTTTTTTTCTACCTCCCTCAACCCGTGGGAATTTCGGAGTTTGTATTAGCCCAATGCACACAGTTTTACACCAATTTGTAAATTATACAATAATTATTGTAAATTTACAATGATTTGGTCCCTGGGAAGGGAGCTGCCCCATCCTCTGGCTTCGACACCCGGGTTCTTGGTGCCCGAGACCTGCAGCAGCAGGTCTATGCTGAGCACATAGGGTAGGGCATGCAAGGAATAATGAGACTCTTTAACCTTGAAACTTAAGCTAAATCTGAGCCTAAAAGTATCTGAAGAAATCCTTGTCTGCTGTTTAAAATATTCTAAAAAAGAGCAGTAAAATTCTTAATATTTTCTCCTTGCAAATATAAAGATTTACCCTTTCCCCTTAAAAATGCACCTGGGATTCCTGGGTATGAAGTTGCCCTGATTATGAAGATGTTTGGGATTTTATCCGTTTCCATTTTCAGCAATTTTCTCAATGTAAAAGTTGGATTTATAGTCTCCTGTCAGACACTGCGCGGAGGGAATAATAATCAGGCGCTAACATTTTTTTTGCTTTACAGCTTAGTGTAAATCTTTATTAGAGTTTGCAAGTGGCGAAATAACCTTTGGCACGAGGCACCCGGGAGGTGATGCAGAACCTCCCGCGGCCGGGGGCAAGGCTCGCCTGGGTTCAGCAGGCACTTGGCCAGGCTCGGCTTTATTTAAATCCCCTTTTCTCTTTACAAACTTGCTGCTGGTTCCTCCCTGGTCACCCGGGGAGGCTGCGGGAGGTAAAAGAAAAATTGGTATGCCAAGAAACCGGGGAAAGTATAGGAAGGGCTGGAATATGTTGTCCTTTAGCATGATGACCATGAGATAAATGCTGTTACAGACACCTACCTGTAATAGATTGTGTTATACACACGTTATGCAGCAGCCTTGATTATTTATCAGCCCTAGATTTGTGTAAAAAAAAAAGAGATATATATACCATAATGGTCTGTTAATTTGTTGTAGTTTATATGTATCTATCATGTATCTATATATATTAAAAAAAAAAAAAAGTTGCTTTTCAGCTTGTTTGATGAATTAGCAACAGCTCTGGGAATTTTGGCAATCAACACTTGCTGAGATTCCCAGTGTTGTAGCTAATTTGAATATAAGTTAATATGTTTATTAAAGGAAATAAGATAATCTTTTTTTTAAAAAAAAAATAATTTCATTTTTTGCCAGTGGATTTTCATTTGCATTGCAAATTATTTCATGAATTTTCTTAAAAATATACATAATCTGTTCATTAAGAATTCTTTTTGTGCTTAGGATAATGCCCAATAAACTCCAAAGGAGAAGAATGGTAATTTGCTTCAGAGGGATGATTTTCCACGTGTGTGCATTTCCAGTGTGCATTTCCAGGGAAGCAGGTTTGCAAAACTGCTTTATGCTGAAGTTAGGCAATTTTGTAAACTCTGTTAAGAGTGAAAAGTTATTGCTGGGAGCTCTGGGAGGTGGCTGGGCCATCGCTGGCCCTGGGGGCCGCGTCAGATTTGTTCTCATCGGGCAATTCCTGAGAGAGCACGGCTCACAGCCAGCCTATTGACTCATCATCTGACCCTCGAACTGCAATTTTTAGCCCGTGTTAAGTGATAACATTCTCATTAGTTATCAAGTAAATTGTAGAAGGCTCTTTGCTGCTTTCTTTGCAGTTGATATTTCCATTCAACAAAAAAAATAATTAATTCCTATAATGCAAATGTGCTTAAGTTATAGAAAACCTCTTAAAAATGTTGGCAGCTCCTAAGATGTTGAAGAATGTTCTTCCTGTATTGCTTCAACCTACGAGACCTTTTGTTTTGTCATTGGAGACAAATAGGTTGATTTGATGGAATTTATTGATGATAGACTCATTTTGGTCATTTCACGTTTCCTGGTTGGGGTGTTGGTTCTTGCAAAGGCTTGTTCTAGCATTTGGGGAGGAGCTGAAGCTAAACTGATGGGCCCAAAGACTAAAAAGCAGCACTTGTGTACCCTTAAACAGAGCTAAAACTCAATCATGCATGTAATATCTCATTTCAGGCAGTCTCTCTGCTGCAGGAACCACTCATGAACTGGACATAGGCCCCGCCAGGAGAGGGATGAGAGGATGGAGATCCTTGGTGCACACACGTGTGCCCGGGACCAGGACTTTCCTCACATTGTAGATATTTCTCCCGACCATTTGTGTGAAATACAAATCCTAACGGCAGACATGAGACAGAGGAGTAGAATGGTGCAACAGTGATAAAATCCCAGCAAAGAAGATTCAGAGTGAGAGGGACATACCAGTGTGTGATGGAGTGAAGGAAAGGAAGGTTTAGGCAAAAGCTAAGCTTTTGTAGGGCAGAGCCTGGGGAGAAGCTGTTGAAGACCTGTGTTTCAATACCTGCTGTGTTTAAAACTGAACTAACAGGGAAAAATACTCCAAGAAAAGATCCGTCACTGGTACGGAGGCCGAAGGCTGCCCGGGGGCATTGCCGGTCCCTGCCGTGGTTTCCATAGCCCTCGTGGAGGGCTTTAGGGATCTAGAGGTTTTTTTTAGCGATCATTTAGAGTTTAGGGGTCTAGAGAACAAGTCATATGAGGAGAGGCTGAGGGAACTGAGCACGTTCAGTTTGGAGAAGAGGAGGCTGAGGGGGGACCTCATTGCCCTCTACAACTACCTGAAAGGAGGTTGTAGAGAGGTGGGTGTTGGCCTCTTCTCCCAAGGGAATAATGACAGGACCAGAGGAAATGGTGTAAAGTTGGGGCAGGGGAGGTTTAGATTAGATGTTAGGAAGAATGACTTTACTGAGAGGGTGGTCAGGCACTGGAACAGCCTGCCCAGGGAGGTGGTGGAGTTGCCATCCCTGGAGGTATTTAAGAAACATGTAGACTTGGCACTTCAGGGCATGCTCTAGTGCCCGAGATTGTTGAGTTGGGTGTTTTGTTTTGTGTTTGGTTTTTTGTTTGTTTGTTTGTTTTTGTGTGTGTGTATGGTTGGACTCGATGATCTCAAAGGTCCCTTCCAACCATGAAGATTCTGTGATTCTGTGATTCTATGGTGGTGGCAGAAAGGGCAGCTTCACCGTTGGGCTGGTTCGACAGGTGAAAAATGTTCATTGCCTTGGAGTTTCTCTTGTGTCTTGTGCTTATCGCTTAATTAAAACACAGATAGCCCATATGAGATACTTTACTGTTTTTCTGCAGAGTAACGCTCTACTCATATCTGCTTAAACTCAGCACTGTGCTTTGCTTTGAGGCTGTTTTGAGAAAAGCAAGGTAGAACTTTTGCCGTGCTGTGTTGTAGAATAACGTGTTTGACACAGAAGCTCCAATCAATGGGGTATAGATTTCGTGTTCTTCCCCTACCCTGTGTCTCCTACCCACGCTGCACATGCTTAGTGTTGGCTCTGACTCGGCTCCCACCATCAGATGTAGTCATTTAAAATTCACAAAGCCGCACGGGATCCGCACCTGCCTGTGAGTAGCTGGTTGCTATTAAAAGTATGTTCATGGAGAAACATTTCTCTGGTGTTTTTGAAGCTGCCAGAAACCATTTATCCCTGCTATTGTGTGAGTCGTAACGTTGGAAATGACATTTCATGATGTCTGCTGCCTCCAAGACGCTGCAGCTTGTCTGTCTTTGCACTTGGGCTTTGATTTTATTCAAATCTATTAGTTATAAATACTTACAAATGTCAGTGGCTGCTGTCAGTCAGATGTCGTGTTGAAAGGTAAGAGATTCCCCCCGCAGGACATCGGGGGGGTGGAAGTAAAGTCTTGTAATGAAGGGGGAATTGGGGAGAGTAAGGAAGCAAGTAAACACCTGAGGCAAAGCCACATGTGTATGTAATAAAATTAACTTTAAGGGCCTGCTTAATTTTAGAACTGTTCCCAAACTGGGAAAGGAGCAAAACTGAGCAAACAGACATAAATAGGCAAGTATAACTGAAAACAGTACTCGGTCTAATTAAAAGAAGACATATATCTTGTTGGAAAATAACATAATTAGTGGTATATTGAACTTAAAACCTCTTCTGTGGTAGTTATTAAATTCCATGGCATTTCAGCTTGATTAACTTTTTACCAGATATGACTTGAGGCTGGTACAGGGAACCTTCTGATGTGGATGGGATATCTGATGACCTACCCCAGCGACAGTCCCAATTATTCAAACTGAAGAAAATGTGTTATAAAACCTCATTAGCAGGAAGGAAATGGATAAACCCACTGCCCGATTTTTTTTTTTTTTTTCCTGTTTTAATGTTGGCTGAGAGGAAGGGATGAGATGTGAAGGAAAGCATCCTCCTGCCCCAGCAGGTGGAGGGAGAGCAACGAGAGGTTTCCTGAACTCCAGCTCTGCCTCTGCCTTGGTGATGATATTTTGCAGGAGTTAATGAAGACTTTTGTATAGGATATTTATTTGTAGGGGGTCATTCTGTTCTTGAGAGTACCCCAGCACTGCAGCTGCCTTTGGGAGTCCCTTCGCTCGTCTCTCTGCTAACCTATGGCTGCTCAGTGGCACGGGAAAGGCTGCACAGCAGACTAGCCGTTCTTGCTGCCTCCTTCCAGCTTCTCTCCATTCGATAAGGACGATAACCTTGGGTATAATAAAGGGAACGAGGCTTCAGGTAGGCAGAGAGTAATTGATGGCATTTCCCAGAAAAACGGTAATAAAAAACCCTTCTCTCATGACACAGGATCTCTGAGTGCTGCCCAGACCTGTGCGCCTCCTGCTTTGCCAGGTTTTTGGGCTGAGACCCTGGAAGGAACAACCCAACATTACCATTGCCATTATTATTGCCGTTCCCGTTCCCATTCCCATACCTGCCAGCAATCAGGGATTTGGGATAAACACGTGGTTTAAAGCAGACCAGCCTCTCCTCTTGGGGTTTATCAAGCTCACAGCACAAAAGGCTGGAAGAAACGGATACACAACTGTTAATATTTCCCTTATTGATATTGGAAATATTATTTATATATTTTGAGTGAAATACGTAGAAAGCCATGCTCATCTCAGCACTGCCCAGTCTGATCTCTGATGAAAAGCATGGCGTTATTTTATGGACTTATTTCAGGGGGTTTTGGTGTAAACTGGTACCTCTGCTGCACAAACCCATTTGGTGTAACGCTTATAAATAACTGCCGTTGCAGTGATGTTTCCTGACTCTCTTACATTTGGCTATTCCAGGTCTGGGACTGGTGCCCAGCTGTGGGGCAGATGCTCACTGCCACCGTTCCCCGTGTCCTCCCAGGTCCTATGCTGCGGAATTCTAAAGATTTATCCATTTTACATGGCTTCATGGAAATAAAAGAAGAAAATGAAACTGTAACCTGAGGGTCTTTCCTGGAAAACAATTACAAAACATGGTATTTATATCAAATCTTTGGGGAATGTGTATGTAATTTTCTTTGGGTGGGATGTTGTCCCTGGGTTCTTTAGGAGTTTTCTGCACAAGGGATCACAGGTAGAAATCAGGCTCCTTCCAGGACTGTTGGTTACTTTACCGTGTGATACACAGGGAAAAGTAAAATAATCTGGGTAAAAAAGTTAATTTTTGATAATTGTTTACAAAATACCAAGCCCTAACGTGGAACAACCCCAAAGAAATAAAGCTCCAAACCAGAGTGCAGTTGGCTGAGTTAGTGAATGATGATGGTCAGGGAGGTGATGAAATTCATTTCAAATTGCTCTGCGCTCCAAAATACCGAAAGTGAATATCATGAAGGATTAATGGAATTTGCTTTTGTCTTTCTGTAGAGAAGAAAAAAAAAAAAAAAAAGCTACTTAAATCAGTAGCATGCTCATTATGTATATGAAGACACAAAGGTTATGAGAATATGGCACAATCTCCTCAATTTTGTGATTTAATTAAGATATGCCTCTGAGGGAAAGAAGCAAAAGGGATGCTCGCTGTAACTGTAATTTATAAACTTGTGTTCCATTTCTTGAAGGTGTGAAACAACAGCAGTAACAAATGATTATTTAATAGCATAAAATGTCAGGAGAGGAGCAGCTGAGATCAGTTTGGAGGAAAAAGGGATAACATCATTTTTACAGGATCTGTGAGGACACCAGTGGAACGGCGTAACTGAAGAGCCCAGTCCTTTACAACGACACAGCGGGGCTGAGCTCTCCAGAGGTTTCTGAGAGACCTCCAGGTACAATTAGAGAACAACTTCTGGCAGCATTTTCCTCTAAATTATTCTTTAGAGGTGGATGTCTGTCCAGCAGCCCGATCACCGGTATCTGTGGAGAATATAAAGAAAGAAATTGCCATTCTTTAAACTAGATCCTTGGGTAACACGGTCATCCCAGGTGCATCACTGACCTTTCTTGCCATGAGAGTCCTTTTCGCAGTTTGATTCATATTAAGTTTTTAATGGGAAGAAAATATATGGCAAGGCAAGATTTTAGCTGTTCTGGCTCCTTTCTCAGCTGAGAGACTTTCCAAATTTTGTAGGCTGCTCCAAAAGTTTCTTTAACTGCTTAGTAATGTTGGCTGCATTACATGGGGCTACAAGTGGAACAGTTTGTTTTGTTTTTTGAATTTTTTAAATTTAAAAAAAAATAATTTGTTGTTGTCCATTTAAAATAGAAAATGTGAATATTAGTTCCCACTTTGGGCTCCCAGACTAGAAATAGAGCCTCGGGCAGCCTTAGGCTTTGCCTTAGAAGAAGAATTTGTGTTGGGTCTCACTGAGGGTATGAGCCCTCGGCTGAACGGTGGGCTCAGTCCCTGCCTCAAGTGGAAATCGTACATTAAGGACCGCCCTGAGCCTCCTCTGGACCATAAGTAAGCACACATAGTTTGTTAGTGTTTACTTTCTCTTCTTCTAACAATAATAATAATAAAAAATTATTCTTCTCTTCTGGGAACTGCTTTTTTATTTATTTTCTTTTAGTTGAAACAATCATTTCTTACTATCAATACCTTATTGCCAGCATGAACTGCTGAGAGATAATCTAACAATAATGCGCTAATTAGTCTTACTGCGGCAGTATCTCAGATACAGGCTGGAGTTGGAAGATAATTAGTATTTAACCAATTAAGCTTGTTGCAAGTTCATGAGCAGAGCCCTTAGATGTTTTTTTCCCTGGCAAATTCAGAGTGAGTGCAGTAATTTAACAGCATTTTCTGAAATAAGCAGAGGAGCTGGTCAAAGGGATTTTTTATTTTATTTTAACAGCAGCTATGGGATTTCACCTTTCCCTCCCAGCTGTCTCCCAAGCTCCCTCCGATTTCTCATTAGACATCATTAGGTTAGAGTCGTTAGATTATGGCTCTGACCTTAGGTAACTCCACAGTATTTATTTCCACATATCCTTGATGTAAAAAAGTAGAAATACTAGTCTGTGAATTATTACAAAGAT
The DNA here is from genome assembly GCF_964106895.1 of Numenius arquata. Classification (NCBI taxonomy): domain Eukaryota; kingdom Metazoa; phylum Chordata; class Aves; order Charadriiformes; family Scolopacidae; genus Numenius; species Numenius arquata. Next base: position 16,473,406 of record NC_133590.1, read on the forward strand.
CAATGTGGTTTTCCTTCCTTTTTTCTTGTGGCCGTGTCCCGGTCGAGTCATTCCCAGAATTTCCATGGCACCTTGGGCTGGGTCCTCCATGGTAAAAGGTGGAGGTTCTCACCTTTCTTCCAGAAGAAAATGATTAATAAATGATTCGTAAGTGTCTGAGGGGGGAAAAGAAAGCCTTTGGGGCTGAACAATCCCACCTGTGTGTCTGAAGGCAGAGCTCTTGTGTGGCGAGAGATCTAAAACAGGTTAATGTATGTGTTGATTGCTAATTGACATACTAATTGCTACTAATTTTTTTTACACAAATTGCATAGCCTTCAGGTGAACGTTAACCTTCTTGCCTAGCCATCATTTCTTGCAGTTGACACAGTGCTGACTCCTGGGGTTGCCTGAATGGTCTGGTTTTGAGATGTCTTTGAGTATGAAATGACTATTCAAGCTGTAATTGGGGACCTCAGGTTTCTTCCACACTTTTCAGCTGAACCCCTCACGTGGGAGACATGGGGATGGGGCTCTTCTGGTGGTGGGTGAGGGTCAGCATCAGCTTCAGCATCAGCTGGGCATGGGAATGCTTTCAGATGGTACTGATTTTGAGGGATGTGCTGTACCTCATTATATGTGTTAAAGAGTTTGATTTGACGGTCGGGTATGGTCCTATGAGAAGAATTCTTTAAATATTGGCTTCTTGTGTATGAAGATTTTCTTTCCAAATTTCTCAACTCGTGATTTTTGTTATCTTCATTTGGGATTTTACCATAGAGCTGCTGTCTTGCAAGTTGTGATGGATGCGCTAACTTAGTAATGGCACTTTGAAGCCAGCTAGAAATGAGGAGAGGGTCTTGTCCCATGGCTCCTTGGTGTCAGTCAGACCTGGTGTACAACCATCAGACCTGAGGGACAACAATCAGACCTGATGTACTGAGGACAACACCTGAGCCCTGGGGGAGCAATCTGGGGAGCACCGGGCTCAGGGGTGGTGGGTGGGTGGACTTCGGTGCTTCTGGGGACCTTGGTTGATGGTGGAGGATCTAAAATAACTGTGCTTCTAAATGAGCCCAGGGAAAAGCTTGATGACCCTGTTTACAAAAATCTAAGCTTTTATAAAAAAACATGTCTTGGAAAAATGACTGATGTGAAATTATAAGGAAATTCACAACTGACTTACTCAACCTGCTCCATCTGGGGTTGTATGTTTGGAAGTGTCCCACCTGAAGGACCTCACAAGGAACCCAAGGTAGGCGCTTCTTCGTTTTGTGCTGGTTAATTGCCTTGGTTCTGTAGAAACCGCACAGGTTTATCTCTCGTGAGAGTAAATCTACGCTTTCATCTGCTCTTCCACTTGCCATAAACTCCTTTTCTGCAGGCAGGCTGAGGGAGGAATACCAAGAGACTGCTCTAATTAAGATATGCCAGAGCAAAGTTAATTTTGAGGATTTCTTTCAGATACTGAGAGGAACACACTATCATTATTATACAGCCAGAGTAACTGAATTTTTTTTAATGTGGTACTTGCTTACAAACAGCCAGTCAAATGTACCAATGCAAGCAATGAAGAAATTGTTCAGAAATATTATCACTAATTCTTGACATAAGTAATGTTGAGTATATTAGTGTTTATATTCCTATTACTTTGGCTAAGAGGAAGGTAAATGATGAATTCCCCGTGCTTTCTCTCAGCACAATGAACACGCTGTAAATGACTTAAATGCTTTGTTTCTTCAAATTCCTGTCACATTTTTCTGTTTCTTCAAGCCTGCTGTATGTTTACATTTCTTTATTCTAATTTTATGTTTACACGCGATTCCTCTGTATTTTGTGGTGTTTGTGGTAGTTTTGCCCTTCTCTGTGCCCAGAGGAGCTGGGGCAGCGCTGGGTTCCCTCACCCTGCATGAAACACCGTGGGGAAAAAAAACAAAAAAAATTTGTTTTACCATTTAGAGAACAGTGTAAATATGTTGGCAGTGGGGATCATCTAATAGAAATATTTCCTGTTAAGAATTTCTAGTCTTTCTTTAACTAGGTTTTATATATTTAAATATAGTTTAGAAATCACACATTTTCTTTAACTTGTATTGATTTTGGGATATTTCATAGTCAACGCTCACAACACAGAGCGGCTGTCAGATGCATTCACAGCTTCTCAGGGCGATCACAGCGGGTATAAAAGAATTCTGAGGAGAGAAGATGGAAAATATATAGCATATATATGGATTTTCCCTGGTCCTGACAGGGCTTCTGTTATTATTTTATTATTTTATTTCCATGAATCTCATAGACGCTGGAGAAGCTGATCCTCTCACTGAGGTGGACCAGTTAGCAATTTAGGAGGAAATTTGCTCCTATCATGAGGGATAAATGTGGTAATGCTGTCTGAGAGCTGGGCAATTTCTGGGGAGTGATGAGCAACTATAATTCACTGGAAACTAAATATGTCTATTGAGTGAGTGCCAGGCAAGGAGCAGAGGGGAAACCACCGCTCCTGCCCTGCTCCAGCCCCGATCCCCGGGGCAGGGGGGTGGGCAGCCTGCAAGGAGGGGTGATGGGGAGATGCTCTTCGCTGCAGCGGGAGCTGCCTCCAACCCTGCTCTTGTGACAGGCAGGCACAGAAAGGCATTTCTCAAAGAAATTTGTTTGAAAAAGAATGGGGGGGAAGAGTCGGGGGGAAAGAATAGCAGGGAAAAAAGAAGGGGGGGGGGGAAAGAATGGGGGGGAAAAGAAGGGTGAGGAAAGAATGGGGGGGTGGGGGAAAAAGGGAGGGAAAGAAGGGGAGGAAAAAGAATGTGGGGGAAAAGCATGGGGGAAAAAGAACAGGGGGAAAAATAGCGGGGAAAGAGAATGGGGGGAAAAATAATGGGGGAAAAAAGTAAGGGGAAAAAAAGGGGAAAATAATTAGAGAAAGGAAAAAAAAAAAAGGTGTGGAGGGAGGGAAGAACAAAACCCCATGACAAATTGTTGCAGTTGTGGAGCTGAGGGCAGCCATCAGCCTGTGCAACGAGGAGGGACCCCTGACAAATCCTCGGTGGGACCCTCTGCAGCTCCCATGAGAGCAGTTTCCTCCCCTCCCTGAGCGGGTTTGTATCCCCCCCCGTGTCTAGGATGCACGAGCCACCTCTAGATAAACTGTTGTTGCGTTTGGAAAGTCAGGCTCTGGCGGAGCTGGGCGCTGGCCCCCACGGCGGGTGACGGGACGCAGGAGCCCTGTCATGCGTGTGACACACCAGCATTTCTGCCTCATCAGCAAGAGACAGCCAAAGCTATAAGTTTTCTAGACAAGCCAAAGAACCCTGACAAGCTATTTGTCAGCAAAGTATACTAGGGAGATGATTTTTTTTTTTAAAAATAATACTCTAGCTTTTGTTCATACACATTTTCTGAGTGACCTGTATTAATTTTTCCTACAACGCTGAATAATTAATTCTCACTTAGAAAGCTGGAATTACAGACTGCAAGCTTCAAGCGCCAGCGCAATCTGAAATGAACCCTCTAATATTTATCCTGTATTTATTTCTGCCTTTAGCATTCAAGTGATGCAGTAGATAATTCAGAAGAATATATGATCAAATGCAGCTTTTGAGCAAGGAGGGCAGTCAGTGATAACAACTCCTCTGCTGAAATCACCTTTCCTGATTTCTTTCCCAAGCTGTTGTCTGCCTTTTCCTTTAACTCGACTTTTAATTTGACTCTGTGCCATAAAAAATACCAACCTTATCTGCTTTACACGTGTACAGAAGTCCACGTCTCCAAAGCAGTGTAGAAACATTAATTAATCCATTCTTGCTACGTATCTCACCGGGGGAAGTGAGACAGAATAACCGGCCCCTGCCTGAGCCGTGCCATGCACAGACCATCACCTTCATGGTGTGGTGGTTGTTGGACAGGGTTGAAATCTGTAATTTCCATCTTCTTTAGGGAGAAAGATGCTGTTGGGGAAAAAAAAAAGCATCAAAATTCATGAGAGGACTGTTTCAGTCTGGATCTCCTAGTGGTTAATGTACCTCCTTTAAGAGGACCTTGTATTGTGCTGCACATCTGCTTCAAAATTGAAAAATCAGGCCTCAAATGAGCCCTTTGTGGACATCAGAGAGCTGAAGGCTGGGTGAAGGTCTTGGCCAAAGACCTGAACTGAGCAGTGTGCAGAGTTGAGAATAAATGGATTAAGAATTTCATGTGTTTATGGACAGGCTGAGAGAGTTGGGGGGTTCAGCCTGGAGAAGAGAAGGCTCCGGGGAGAACTTAGAACCCCTTCCAGTCCCTAAAGGGGCTCCAGGAAAACTGGGGAGGGACTCGATCAGGGAGGGGAGCCATAGGAGGAGGGGGAAGGGTTTGACACCGAAAGAGGGGAGATTGAGATGGGATCTGGGGAAGGAAGAAGGAATTCTTTGCTGTGAGGGCGGTGAGAGCCTGGCCCAGGTTGCCCAGAGAAGCTGTGGCTGCCCCATCCCTGGAGGGGTTCAAGGCCAGGTTGGAGGGGGCTTGGAGCAACCTGGTCTGGTGGGAGGTGTCCCTGCCCAGGGCAGGGGTTGGCAATGGAGGGGCTTTAAGGTCCCTTCCAACCCAAACCATTCTGTGATTTAGGGTTTTGCAATGTGGCTGTTGAAGCAAAATCTGAACTTCTTTTAAAAAGAGAAAACATTGAGTTGGAGTAGAGCAAAAGAGCATGAAATTACAAACCCTCTATATTTGCCTTTTTCTGGCGACAAAAGCCCTCTGACACCTGCAACACCAGCGTATCATCTACAGAAACCTCACCTGATGGATGCAAGTCTCCATCAGGAAGATGCTGGCACTTTCCAAACGCTGGTACAGACAAGGATGTCACAAAAATTGTATTTCTGACAGGGGTTTCTGTAACACGCTGATACTAAGCAAAGATACTCTGTCACAATCAAATCCTCGTCAAGTTTATGTGTGATCTTCCCCGTAGCCTCTCCATCTCATTTGCCGGGCCGTCGCTCGAGCGTGGTGGCAGGTGGCTGTCACTCGCTGTGCGCCGCCTGCTCCCCAGCCCGTGAGATCTCCATTGGTCCTGTCTCACTCCCGCCTGTCAGAGCACTAGGATGTGATGTGTTGTCCTAACAGTGCAGCAGGAGCACACACCAGCAGGACATGTTATGGTGTCAGGTTGGAGGAGGAGAGCAACGATCCCGGGAGCACGGTCAGTGTGTACGGAGCCCAAGAAAAACATAGGCATTATTTATCTACTAATCTCCAAGTGAAGTAAGAGTAGAACCGAACATGTCTGTCATCTGACACAGAAAGGCACATCCTCTTCCCAGGAACATCTCTCTTTGTCCCTTGTTTCTTTCTTGGCTGTTTCTAGCTCTTTTTTAATGATGATTCCAGGTTGAACACTCCCCTGGGGGTGTTCAGGGCCAGGCTGGATGGGACTTTGAGTAACCTGGTCCATGGTGTTGGTGGTGGTCCACGTGATGAATCTGCAAGTTCTAGATTTAGCGGGAGGTCTCCCTGCCTGGGGCAGGGGGTGGAACTAGGTAGTCTCTAACGTCCCTTCCAACCCAAACCATTCTGTGATTCTATTCTGTGATGACTCAGGAAAGCACATACAGAGGGGCTGCCTCAAATGTGGGTTTAAAATTTAACCCAGTGGTGAAGCAGAGCCTGTATGTTCCAGGGCAACTTTAAATGCCACAAACAAACACTTCTGAGTACTGTCTTGGGGGCTTGATCCTGTGACCACCTGAGAGACACTATTTTTTGTAAGAGGAAATAAAATCACTGTGCTAAAAATTACTGCACATCGGAGCTGTTGAAATCATGGTGGGTGAAGTTCATCTCAGCAGTTACTCACCTGCAATTTCCGAGGGCTTGTGAGGTGGGTATAAAAATAATCTCTGTGATGAAGCTTTAAAATCTCAGTCCAAACAAATTTCTTCGCTATGCAAATTAGAAGCAAAGAGAAATTATATCATAGAGGTGCCAGAAGTGTTTGAAAGTGACTATTTCAAAGAGCGATTTCATCAACTTAATTTGACCATGCGCGAGTGCTGTGGGGATGTGGTACGGTGCGTTGAGCTGTTAGCACACGGTATGGAAACGCACACGGCTTATATCTGTCATTGACAGATGGTTCATTTCATAGAATACCATCAGGAAGAGTATTAAAAAAATAAAAAAATATCCAGGCAGTTTCTCAAGGGGCTCTGGGTTTGAGTTGCAGAGACCATGAATCTATGTAGGGCGATCAAAACAACAGCGGTAATTGATGCTCCTCTCTAATTGCAGAGCTTGGGAGGAGTTGTGCCTGTCTTGCTCACGACTCTTTCCTTTTCTATCTATTGCTAACGTTATTATTTACACTGCTCTCTTGGATTTAAATTGTTATTCGTATGCAAGAGTGAACAATTCCTCTGGTGGAGAGGTTGAGAGAAAGTCAATATGGTGATGCGCCTTCCCATCGTGCTACAAGGGAGCACCGAGCTGTACCGAGCCTCAAATGTCAAGGCTGTAAGAACGAAACCACACCAGGAGCAGTATCACCTATCTTTTAAAAGATATAAAATTTGGTTTCTTTTACTATATGTTGGAACTCTGCAGTTTCTGGATGATGTTTGTATTCGCTTACCTATTGAGCGTAAGGTCCCAGGCAGGTGCCTGAAAGGCAATTTTTTCAGTGTTGATCTTGTAAAATTGTTAATTAACTGGTTTGATATAGACCTAATACTTTGAGACGCCTTATCCCCGGGTATGCCATCCTTCTGCTGAACATTTAATATGTCAGTGATATTAAGAAGACTTGTCAGAAACTTATTGAGGGGAAAACTGAAATTTGCATAGGAGAGATGTGGAGCAGGTTTTCCGGTAAAAGCTCTTGAGAATTAAACAGCGATAAAGACAGTTTCTTCTCTGGAGTCTTGCGTTGGAGGTAACAGAAACAGCTACTCTATCCTATGGTGAAAGAGGTCTTAATCCTCTCATTTCTTTTTTTTTTCCTTTTTTTTTTTTCATACAGAAGCTGGTTTGTTAGACTGGCAGAGCTAAGAAAATGGCTATTTATGAGCTCTGCAGAGGCTGAAAGAAAGAGATGAGCCTCACAAAAGTCATCTCACCAAAGCGATTGGCAACATCAAAACCCCCTCAAAATTAGTGTGTAGCTGCAGGTAATGGGCCTCACAACATCTCGAATTCTCCTGTGGGGAACCGGAGGCACTTGCGGAGGGTGGATGAGCTATTCATAATTGCACTAAACTTAAATTCTTACACTTGTAGTCTAAGGAAAATGTCGCTGTCGTTCCAAACTCTCCCCTCACTCAGGGAGCTGGCAGGGGAAAGCCAACACTGAGGTAAACGATAGATAAGCATTCGGGCAACGCTTTCTTAATTCTCTTAATGTTCAGTTATGGTGCCTCATCCCCTCTGGAAAACTTTTTCTTTGAAGTTTCAGAGAGATGCAGATAATTTCCATCAAGCGTATTGTCAAAACTCAGCGCCAGCAGGTGAAAAATTGGACAGAAAGATTTAAATCCACTCACTATAGCAGAATTGTGAAAAAGAAACTTTTTCAGTAGTCTGCCCTGGAGTCGTGCACCTCACAACGCTCTGCAGCCCTGGCACACCTCGGGGTTGATTAATCACTGCTGCACAGTGACTGACAAATCAACGTTTCATCATCAAACTCATTCAAGGGGATGAATTGTCTGATAAATGACTACAACCACTACATAAAGTTGATTTTAAAAATATGCAAGGGTCAATTCAAACATGTATCCCGAGTTTTATTGGAGGAAAGTCTTAAAAGCAAAAGGATATTCCAATTTTTTAAGTCAATACCCTGGCACAAAGTTCTTCAGTTGACCTGTATGGTCATATTTTTCTCCAAACAAGAATCCAAGATTTCACTAGTCATTTAGTTTTTCTGTTTATAAAATATTTTTTAGAAGTCAATGCTACAAAACTTGAGTTTCAAAGTCAAGAAATGAGTGCAAACTTGGAAAACGTGAGCTAAAGAGAACAATAACCCACCAGGGACCTGAACCAAGCTAACCAGAGGGATGAAGGACAAATGTTAGTGGTTCTTTGAGCCTGAAGAAATCCCCTGGGCAGGACTGGGATGGGTGCCTCAGCTGCAGGTGCAACGAGAGCTCCCAGTGTTGGGTGCCAGGAACAAAACGGGTAACAGTGGTAGACTGGTAAAAGTATAGAGAAAAGATGTTCTATTTTTTGTCTTTTTTCCCACTTGCGATGGAAAAAACCCCAAACAATTAAAAACGCACCAAAAAATTGATATTCTGATTAAACCCGAGGACACCTGCCGCTGGTAATGATGAAATTAAGCAAATGATCCTTTTCCTGCTTTGTTCTCAAGTCTTTATATAATTCTCATATTTTTTTTGTCATTGCAGTATCTGAAAACCTTCATTTTGAACAGTGTGACTAATTTCTCTCTGAGGTTTCTTTCTTTCCTTCTTTATAGAGGGAGACATACAAGCAGTAATTGCCTTTGTGGGTTTATATTTCTAGGTTTTATTATCTCTTCAGTTTTTAAATGAGGCCTAATTATTAACTGAGTATTTGTTAGGGAAAAAAAGACAGTTAAAAGACCCCCCCCAAGCCCAGAAGCAGAGGTAGCTTTGGAAGTGATGTGGCATAAAGATATCCCTATAGAAGTTTCTTGCTGGGTGGGCACAGGAGTTGGAAAGGTGTGAGAAGGTGGGAAGAAGGTCCCAGTATTGTTAGAAAGGTCCATGGCAATGGCAATAGCACACTGTGAACTTGCTGGATTTGTATGAAGAGTGAAGATCCAGGGTGGTCGCGGTGGAAAGGATGGGTCAGACTCTTGACCCTCGGAAGGTTGTCTCCAGGTGGAGCAGAGCTGGGCAGAATTGCTGCTCTGAGCATTGAGTGCGTTTTACCTCTTCCAGATGTGTGTGAGCTGTGATACTGATGTGAAATCTGGTATATGGTATCTTTACCTTTCACTGCACAGGTCTTCCCAGCTCCAGCTGAAACAGCTGTTATGGGTATAACTTCCTTAGATGTTGCAAGTCACCTAATCAGCTTTGTTTGCTTGTCCAAACGTGTGTTTTGGTTCGGCTGCAGGTAGGATTTCTTGCTGAATAGCAGGCTGCTGATATGTGGCTTTTTTCCATATGAATGGCAACTCATTAGGTTTCTTTTTAAATGGCTTTCACAATAAGATACTTGCAAAAAGCTACAAATAAGTGATTTAAAAAAATAAAATACTTGCTTATTTTTAGAATTACCTGACTTTCCAGGGAACTTTCACATAGCAGAAATGCACAAGGAAAGCTTATTTCCCTGAAACCATCAGTTCTTGGAAGTTGAGTTCTCAAAACCCCTCCCACCAGACCAGGTTGCTCCAAGCCCCCTCCAACCTGGCCTTGAACCCCTCCAGGGATGGGGCAGCCACAGCTTCTCTGGGCAACCTGGGCCAGGCTCTCACCACCCTCAGAGTGAAAAGTCTCTTCCCAATATCTGATCTAAATCTCCCCTCTTTCAGTTTGGAGCCATTATTCCTCATCCTTTCACTACATTCCCTTGTAAAAAGGCCCTCCCCATCTCTCCTGGAGCCCCTTTAGGGACTAGAAGGGGCTCAAAGGTCTCCCCGGAGCCTTCTCTTCTCCAGGCTGAACCTCCCCAACTCTCTCAGCCTGTCCTCACAGCAGAGGGGCTCCAGCCCTCTTACCTTTGCGGCCCTCCAAGTTTGTTGCAGGAGGTGACCTCCTGATAGCAGAAGCAGAAAACCAAGCAAAGTGGCCATGTCTCCATTCCCATGGTGAGGTCTCCATCATTAACGCAGATCCCTGGAGCTGCCACCTCCCACTTGAACCGACTCCTCCGGTGAGAACAGACTCTTCCTTCGCAGCCTGTGCTTGGTTCTTTCCCCCTTTTCTCCCACCAATGTGGCTTGTTTGTGGTGGCCGGTGGCTGGGTTTGATGGGCTGGCACCCGCCAGTGGTGAATGTCAGGGAACATTTGCAACGAGCAGAAAGCACATTGATTTGTCCCTCACAGGGAGGGGGAAGCAGGGATTTGTTAGCAGTGCAATGGAATGTTTTCCTGTCTAAGTAATACAATATTGGTATTTTTCTGTGGAAAAATATTTTTTTTGGCTATGATGACTCTGGGAGGGACAGTTTGTTTCCTGCTGCAGATTACTTTTTTTTCTTTTTATGTCTTTTTTCCCCACTGCTTTTTTGGTTTGTTTATGTTTGGGGTTTTTTTTCCTGCTGCTTTTTACATATTCCCTATAAGAATTCATGCTTCAGGTGATGTGCACACCTGGGACTGGGTTGGAATTGCCTCAGTAACAGATAAGAGGAAACACAGGAAATAATTGTCTTATTTCGATTCCTCTCCTTCTTCGTACCCCCCTTCCCCCCCAAAGAGGAAGCAGCGAAGGCTTGGTAGGAAAAACACCGTCTGCACCAACCCACAGCAGAGGGAGCAGAGAAAACAACATCTTCGTGTTTTGGCCATTTCCAGGAGGGATTCCCCCTGGTATGTGCCTGGAACAGAGGGTTGCTGTGTCCCCTCATCCCCTGCTGCTGGCAGCTCCCTGGGATCTTATCACCAAGTTTTACTGCTCTTCCTCGACGTTAATTACTGCACAGTGGTGTTGATCCATGTGATATTTTACATCAGTTTTATTTATTTTACATCAGTTGCTCTGAGAGCCATTCATTAATTTTATATATTGCTTTTACTAAACTAATTTTCTTTTAAGTGCTATTTTCAGTACAATGTAGTAAGTTCTTGCATATGTCAAGGTGGGATGGGTCTTTTGGTTGTTTAGTTTTTGGGTTTTTCTTTAAGCACAGAATTGTCCTTTATTTTCTCTGAATGAGGTGATAATTTTTCTGCTCGTGAAGATTAAGGGCAGAAGTGCTGTGGCGTGAAGCCCGGTGTTTGTACCCGCAGGTCAGATATCACTCCAGTTCATCACACTGCTCTGCTTAATGTGGACTCGGAGGTAATTCATGGAGTATCACAGCCAGGTCCTGAGGTCTGCTGAGCAGAAGTTGAGTTTGCCACACGGTGACGAACTGTGCCCCGTGGCTGTGTGACAGACCAACCGCTCTGTCTCCTGGAGATGGGAAGAGGCTCTTTGGTCTGCTTGATGCTCATGAACATACTCAGTGTTTAGTTTCCGTGCTATAACCGTTTATTTTTTGTCCTTTGGGGAAAAGCAGTTGTGTAAGACTAACGTCCAAAGATACATCAGAGAGGGTAAAACGTTAAATTAGCATTAGAAATGCTAATTTCTATTAGCATTATCAGCCAGGGAATGCCTTTTGCTAGAATAAACTTCTCTTTTGTAGAAGTTATTTCATATTCTGTTGGGGTTTTTTACAGGACCTTTGCAGTTGGTGGTGTTTTCCCATTGGCTCACCCTGGTTACCTCCTCCTCTTTCCAGATCTCCAGGCTTTGAGCAACCTGGTCTAGTGGGAGGTGTCTCTGCCCGTGGCATGGGGGTTGGAACAAGATGATCTTTAAGGTCCCTTCCAACCCAATCCATTCCATGACTCTATGATATAGCGAGAGTTTGCCATATGAGAATTCTTACAACTTCAGTTTTCTCTAGAAGTTTTAGTTTCTTCCATGGATATCAGCCCTGGCTGCCCAGCGCCATGGACCGCAGAGGCAGAGCAGTACAATGCGGTCCCCTCTTACAGGATGGGGAGGCAGAACGGAAAAGGAGCCTCGGACAACCTTTTTCTCCTGAAAAAGTGGGGAAAAAAACCACTTCTATAGCAAAATGCTTTTAGTCTTGAGAGTGTTTCACTATATCAAGAGCTTCGCCACTGCAATCTTCAGCGATTGTCACAGATATTTACAGCCTGTGAGGAAGGAAAGCGTCGCAGGTGGGAGGAGGAGAAAAGAACAGATGCGTAAATTTAGCGAACGTACCTCTGCCCGGCTGCGGGTGCGACTGCAAAGCACGTTCCTCTGAAAGAAAAGAGAAAAGTAGTCAGGAAGAGCTATGGGGAGCATTAGTCTCTCACGACGGATGCGGTGACATCACCTTTCGAACACAATTGCTTTTTATTTCACTTTAAGAGACTGTGGGTTGGCTGCCAATAGGAAAAATAGGATTTTGAGGAAAAAGATTGTGAAGACGCTGTGATTAATCTTGAGGCAAATCTCGGACTTTGCTGAAGAGGTGTCTATTAAGCACGATCCTAATTTTATCCTTTCCCCTCTTTTCCACTTTTTCCCTTGAGATATATTCAGAATTTCTGAGCGTTAAACAAAGCCTTGGTTTTCCAGCTAAAGGGAGCAAACAGGACTGCTCAGGATGGATTAACTTCGATTCTTCAGGAGTCACTGTGAGCGTGAACTCCATTTAAGTAACACTGCCAGAGACTTAATTTATCACCTAATTGATAAGAAATATAGCATAGGAAGCCTAGACAATGCAAGCAACTTCTACAGGAAATATTTTACTAAGAGGAAGCTACGTGGGAAGGTACCAGGGACAGAAAATTGAGTTACAAATTAAAAAGGTAAAAATATATAACAGAATTCTACTTTTTTTTTTTTTTTTTAATGGAACTTGGGAGGGCCTGGTGTTATTTATTTGTAGATGGTGAAAAAAACAGGGCAGTGACTTAAGCAGAGAGGGAGAATACAAAGGGAGGTGGAAGCTACAGGGGAAGGGCAGAGGGCTGGGAGGGGCTGGGGGAATGAGGGGGTGAAGAAACAAGTGGAAAGATGGAGAGTGGTTTGGGAAAGAGGGAGCGATGGCTCTTCTGAGCTCTGGGGGTATCCTGAGGTACGAAAAGCTGGAAGATGCTTCATGTTGGGCTCTCAGAGGCACATCACCTGCCAAAGGGCAGAGCCCAGCAACAACAGGGGCACGTTTGTGCCCCTGAAAGAGGTGTTTCTGCTGCAACGGAGGGTTTTTTCACTCTCACTCGTACGCATGTTTTTAGGAGTTTGAGATTGTCTAATAGACGCTGCTCTATGGAAGCGTGACTGCTGAGCGCATGATGATTTCTCACCTCTGTACATGCTTTGTAAACGTAAGAAGTCCGTTGGAGGGTGAATTTCTGTTGCTCACATGCTGTGACCAGGGAGAGGTTTGATTTCCCAGCTGCTCTTTTGCAGCCTGTCCTTTGCCATGGTTCCCCCTGGGGGTAACAACCCTTCCCTTCCCCTGCCCTCCACCGGGAGGCAAACCTGGTGGCAAAAGCTGCTCCAATTTGAGGTGGGCAGAACAAGGAGACACAATTTAAACTATCAAATATTCCATGCTTTTACAGTTTTGCCATTGTAAACTGCAAACAGGAGGGGTGACTTCTCTGTCAAACCCAGAGGCAGTCATACCAGACTGTCCACCTCTGTTTTCCTCGCTTCTCCAGCTCTTCCCAACGTGTCCTCCTGCACCGACCTGCTGCTCTGTGCATCCCTCCTGCCTGCTTGATGCAGCTCTCCTCGATGGGAACCCTGCACACCCATTTAAAACAGTTCCTTCCTTTGCCCTGCAGCTTCAATATTTACACACGGCTTATGGAAATTAAGGCGAAAGCTTGAAATCAGGGAAAGGGAAAAAAAAGAAAGGGGGAAAAACTCCTTCAAACCCTTGACAAGTTGCCAAGGCAACTTCTGGAAGATGATGGCCCAAGTTCGGAACTAAGCAGCAGGTACCAGGAAAGACGCCGCGGGCTGAGGAGCGGGTAGGAGCGCTGAGCTGAGCTGGTGTACGGTCCAACAGCCTGCAGTTAATTCAAAGTAATCATAAATGAAATAAATGTGGGGGAAACTTGAAATGTTTTCCACCCCATAGGTTTTTCAGCCTTCTTTAAAACAAAGATCTCACCCCCAGTTTCAAGGCTAGTTTCCAAAACTGGCTATTTTTCCCCCTTAGACCTTTGCTCTATTCTGTATCTAATGCTATAAAATATGGAAGATAGTAATGTTTCTAATTAAGGTTTTGAAGCTCTATGCCAAACCTCTGTCTCAGGGATGAGAAAATACAAATCACTTGATGATTATTTCCAACAATGGTCAACCAATCGGTTTGAGAAATTCAGATCAAAAGGTTGATTCTCAAATATTTATTATAATAAGCTGAACAAGCAGTGGGCTGTAACTCACACGGTGGAATGAAATTCTTGCTAAATCATCACATCATAAAGAAAATTGCTTTTTTAATTTAATATTTCTCTTTCGGCTGTTTCTATAGAGACATGCTAATTTAGGAGCTTAATTTATTATCTGGAAGAATATTATGCTAGATACAAATTTTTCCCAAATCGCTTTCAAGTGAAACCAAAGGCTCACGTAAGCGAAACGTGTGAGCAAAAGCGCAAATTGCCTCCTTCATTACGGCATAATGGGAAACCATGTAACGGCTCATCGTTCCTCCGGCATCAAAGGAGTGGATGGAGATGCCCTTTGCTGTTAGTTTGGTCACCAAAATGCTGAGAACTCAGCAGTGAAAAGCCTGCAGCCCTTTTGCTGGGGGTGTAGCACGGCAGTGTGGGAAAAAAACCCATTTCTTCCTTGAGATAATGTTAGTCCTATCTAAGAGTTGACCCAGCAAGCGCTGAAAATTGATAACAACAACTAACCCCCTTTGCCACAAATCTGCTGCTGGGGCCTCATTAGCTTTTCAACAATTGGATGAAAACCTCTGATATGCATTTTCTTGGTAATTTACCCAGCATGAGAGGGCTTCGGTCCACAAGCAGTACCATAAAGAGGAAACATCTACATTGTGCCCCTTCCCATCCCTCACCTCGCTGGGAAGCTGCATGGCCATATGCCAGCCCAGTTCCACCCTGGCTTGGCAAGGGCCGGGACAAAACATGACGGGTTTGGAGGAGTTCAGCTCCTGGGGTTCACCCTGACCCTCTCCATCTCACCTCTGTGCTCCCCAGCTACAGCACAGCTCTTGGTGCAAAGACCAGAAGCTCCCACTGGTTTGCCCAGACAACCAGTCAGTCCTGCAAGGGTGTGAGGAGCAGGATGGGCCACCCATGAGGGATGCTAAAGGGTCATGCTGTAGAGCCCAGGAGCACCTTGTTTCCAAAAGCTGCCTGGAAAAGGACCCAAACAAGCATGATGGCTTTGTAAAGTTTCTTCTCAAGCTATCACTTCGCTCTTTTCAGAAATATTTTATCGAAATTATCGCAAATAGAGGACAGCTCGAGCAAGCTGATTAGCTTTAGTCTGAGTGACCTGGTTTATACTACATTATTTTGTTCTGTGACTCAGTCTATATTAGAAGTGATCGTGTATTACCAAATGATACATATTCCATGAAGGGTGTGAATGAAGGGATGATAATTCAGTTCAGTTCAAATAGAGATGTCTCTTGATAAAGAAACTGCCAGCCAGTTGCCATCTCTGTTGAATTGCAGAAATAAGTGATTTCTTTATGTACTTTCAATGTGGTTTGTGCAGGGAGCAAACTAAGTAAGAGACTCTATATTAAAAAAAAAAAAAAAAGAAAAAGGATGTTCTCTGCTGTCATGTATACTATGTATACTATAGATATAAGGAGTGGATTTTTTTGTTATTATTGCTAATCTGTCATTACTTTACCACAACCAGTCATTACTTGCTGTTTGCAATTGATTTCCCTTTATAATAACACTTTTTTTTTTTTTTTTTTTTTTTAATTTCCCAGGGGTTGATCGTCAGCCTAACAAAGGCTAAAAATCCATTTTTTCTCAAGGGTTTTTGTGTTCCCAGCCCGTGAGCCTGGAGGATATCACTGCTACTCTCCCTTTGTGCTCTGCTGATGGGACTCCGTGCTACGGTTTTCCCGTAGAAGTGTTTGGAATTTTTTTTTTTAACATATACTTTACTTTGGAATTCGTTGAGCTGTTGGTATTAGTTTCATCAATCTACAAATACAAGCATCTAGGGTAGTTGCCTAAAACACATAAAGTGCACTGGCACATTATATGAGGGAAACATTCTGAAAACATGACAATAAAAGTATTGTGTGTTCGCCGTGTGGCTTTGTGCAGGGAGAAAGCAGCGCTGCTTAAAGATATGGTCGTCTTCTTCTTGGTCTGCTTCTTAAAGATAAGCTTGGGGCAGTAAATTTATTGCTAATGGGTTTATTTTCATTTTCTGGCATGGTACTTGGATGCTGTTAATTTAAAGAACTTTGTTATTTTCATAAGATAGATCTATAAAAAAGAAAAGATTTCTTGGCTGTTTCTGGCTCAGAGGTGGAACAGTGGCTGTGGGCTGGGAAAATACTGTTCATTTGAGTCCTGGAGAAGAGAATAATCTTCCTACCACTTCTCCAGGAGTTCAGAAGGTGAGATTTTGAAATTTTTCTGAGAGGGAAGTGGAGAATTAATCATTGTTCAAAGGGCTGTAACTGAGTCCTATATTGAAGCTGCATCGCTGATGGAGCTGCTGCTGTGTGGTATCAAGTGTTGAGAAAATGCAGTAAATGCTCAAAAGAACTATTCAACTTAAGTTACTGAATATAAACATCTCAGCATTTTCACCTCTTTTGAAGAGTTTGATATGATTTGATACTGGCATCTGTAACTGCAGAATTAAGGGGTTTTCAATGAATTATAGTGAGTGGCTGTGTTTTTACCAAATAGCTGTTCTATTTCTGAGCAGCCTGTGACAAGTTACTTGAGCTGACTTCATGGGATAATTTGGATTAGATATTTGGGTATTCTTCTTTGACCATTTCTCTAATTGTCAGGTTCTTACTGTAGCACCAAGTGATACTATTATTATGAGGCTTCTTTGGGATGACATGAAGCATAAGATCATTATGGAGAAAGTAAGGTCAAAAACGTCTTCTGGAGCTGCTAATTTTGTTGCTCAGCTTGAGGCTTTTTTAGGTTCTTACCTGCTTTATCATTTTCCCCAACCTAAGTGCTGGTCCAGGAGGTGGTTTTGCTAGCTTCAGGAGGGTACAGCAGCTCTGCTAAGTTTGCTCGTGCCCCCGCTTTGGCTGCTCAGAGAAGATGTTGTAATTAATAATTAATCATGAGATGCTGAGTTTAAGTGGGGAGTCCAGCATCAAAGGGAATTCTGTTCCAGGGCAGGATCAGGAGTTTTATAGCAAAGGAAATGCCTTTTTTTTTTTTTTTCCCACTACCATGAACATCCTCTCTTCTCGGGGTGCCCTGACGCACTCACCAAATGCTGCTCCCTTGGGCCAGGGTTGGCTGTGTCACCCTCGCTCACCCCGGCACCGGGCAGACCCCGAGGCAAGTGTCTACTGGGGAAAATGGCAATGTTTGGAGCACTAGAAGTACCTCAGTGGGTCAGATGGAAGGTCCAGAAGCATCCTGTTCATTACCACAAAGATGTTGAGCCTCCTTGCCTAAAGATGTGATCAGCAAATCTGACAAAATGAGTGAATTTGCATCTGCATAAAGTCATGTTTTCTTTTTTTTTTTTTTTTTTGAGGCGTGCTATTTCTAAGACACTTAACAAAGTCCACTTACACCTATTGCTGCGCAAGCTTTTTGGCCATATCAGGAGAAAACAAAAAGGAAAATGCAGCATTTCCCAGAACTTGCACGTTGCTCTTTCGCGAAGCGGGAATATCGCAAGGTGATAAAAGCATCTTCAAAGGGAATGGCAGATTTTAGCAATGAGCACTTCTCCTGTGCCTCCAAACCACACATCAGCCCTCTCTCATCAAGAGTGCAGCTCCTGCGTGTGTGTGCATTAGCTGCAGACCAAATGTACTTGCAGTACTTCCCCGTGCGGAGCAGACTTAATTGAACAGCCGAGCACAGGAGGACCACAATTGATTTTCTGTAGTCTGGAGAGGCAGGGCAGTGGTTGGAGAAGGAGTGCGGTCCTTGCCTGAGGAAGGATCACTCAATCTATATGAGGCTGAGATGAAAAAACAACAGTTAACCAGGATCAAATACAAGTACAGCATACAGATTTTGTAATTGCCATGTATTAAATGTTTTTATGATGTCCGCAAGCGTATCTAGAAAAAGACTAAAGAAAAAAGTTGCGATGATTTACCAATGATAGTATATAGACTCTCGTGAGGTTTTCACTCAACCGAATAATTCTTTTCAGTCTAAGCAGGACAGGTCCCATACAACAATGAAGTCTTTGGATAAAACGCTTCACGCTGCAGAGTTACGTGGTGGTTTGCAAACAGGATTCCTTGTTCTTGCAAATGCAATAATTCATGGTAGAGGCCTAAAAAGTCTATGGTTTTGTCTGATAAGGAAGTTATTGATGAGTGGAGGAAAGGAAGAAGGGAGTGAGTGAGTAGAGGCTAAAAGTGACTGAAAGAAATAGGGCAATAAAAGTAATAAATCTGCATGAAAAAGAGGAAGCATGATCAGGATGACAGGCCAAATAACAGAAAGCACAGAAACGAAACTGGGGGGAAAAGATTGGAAGAAGAACCATGTAACAGCATTGGGAACAATTTTGGGAAAGAAGAAGAGGATTTGAAAAAGATCTCAACCTGGCATGTGGTGAGAAGAGAGATCTTGGGTGCGGGTAGAGGTAGGGGCTAGAGACACAGTGGTGGAGCAGTGGGTGTTGTTAATGATGAGGTCCTTGGTGCTCTGTGGAAAGCACCACCACCATGGCAGGAAGGTCCTGCTGTCCCATGGTGCTTCTTGCTAAACCCCTCAGTGCTTTCAAACCCTGCTTTTGGGGCTTGTTTTCCACACCACCAAGTGATCTTCCTGCTCTCCTCCAGACTCTCCAAATGGTCCACCAGTTTGTTAAGTGCAGTGCCAAAAGCTGGATGCAGTAGTCACTGCTGGGATTTTCACCCCTAGAGTGTGAGCGTCCACCTCCTGCGCAGAGCTCCAGGAGATCCAGAGACCCTCGATGGATCCCGCTTCGCACAAAGTGAGTGATTTTGTTCACCAAAACTTGAATTGGTTTCTTCATGATGTTGCTGTTGCCATCTTCAGTATTTCAGTAGACCGTTAGCACATACTAAACACAATTAAAGATATTGTTTTTCTTTTTCTGCTATAATTTCTATTGTATTTCTATATCCATGGTAATTTTAACATTTCTGATCAATTGTATTTAAGTAGTATTGAGGAGGACAATATAATGCTTGGGCTTTCATAGATGAGTTTCCAACACTGAGCCTATGAACTAATTGTTTTTCTGTCATGACAAACCGTTTAAAGCTGCTGTATTTTATTAGATTGGACTTAAAAAAAAATCCCTGCTCATAAAGTTTTTGTGTCCATTTAACTAGTCTTAAAATCACACTGGTTTTTTTTTTTTGGTCAACATCATAAAAATGATCTTTTCTTTGGAAGAAATTACATATTGACTGCTGATGTGCGTTCACTGCTGAATGTATTTTGAGGAAGATGCAGTTTTATTAAAAGTGGGGAAAATAAGTGCAACAAGCTTGGTGGGAGCTTTGCTTTATGCAGCCAGCTTCCGCAGGAAAGGATGGCAGATCTTGGTTTAGGACTAAGAGAAGATAACTTTTTATGGATTTTTCTGAACGATGACTTTTGCAAACAGAGCTAAGTATTGCTTTGCAGAAGGGCAGTATTCAATGTCCTGAAAACGTCCCTTGGTGTTTAAGGGCTGACCATGAACGAGACATTTTTGCAGACTTTTGTTGCATGTTGTGGTTGGCCAGGATGAGTACGAGCTGGAAGTCTCCAGGGAGGCTTTTCTGTGGCCATGGCCACTCCGATCCCTCCACAGCAATGCCTGTGGCTGTGGGAGCCGCCTCCCTGGAGCTGTTTTCCTTTCCCTCAGTTTGCTCTGCAGCTCTGCTGTCCTTGGCTGAACGTGCTCTGGTAGATTAATATCCCAACTATTAAACCATTAAAGCCTGCCAGTGAGTTAATTACATTAGAGGTTACTTTTAAAACCTGCCAGTGATCCTCTCCTGAGGACTCTCCTGGGGAGACGGGTTTCAAAGGCGCCGTTCCTTCACATCCCCTCTCAGGAGAGTTCCTTGACTAAACTGAGAGCAAAGAGGATTGAATGTTTTCAGCACTTCTTTAAATTGATGTCTCTGAGAGTGGCTCTGGTGCCAGGTACTTATAAAAAGAAAAAAGCACAGAGATGCTGGAGATGAAATCTGAATAACCAATTTTAGCTGATGTTCAGGTTTGGGCTCTGCAGAGTCCTTAAGCACACATTGCTTCTCGCCAGCTTAAACGTGATTTTCTCTCGTGGCTGGCAACGGTGAGCACTGTGTCAGCGTGGCAGCAGGGCTTTTCTTCTTCTATATATACGGATTCAGAGTGGTACCGAGACACAGGATCCCACTTGTGGCTTCCTTTGCATGGCTCTGCAGCCCAGCTTCATGCCCTCCGACCAGCAGAGTGCCCAAGAAGTAGAGTTGGGTGAATCCAAATAGCTTCTGACTCTGGGTCTTCCCTAAACCCAGTCTGGATTGAACTGCTAAAAGAAAAAAAAAAATTCCAGCATTGAGGGTTTTTTTCTTCCAAAGAAGGTGGCGAGTGTGTAATGAAGCTCCTCTTGATGTTCTTGCTGAACAGAAAAATGAGGACCACCCAGGCTAATTCCAGATAATTAATAAACCCCTTCATTTCTTGTGTAAGCCAGAGTTAGCCCAGGCAGATCACTGATACCAGCATTACTGAGTTTAAGGATTTAAAGGAATTTGAAAAGGATTAAATATTTATATGGATAATAAGAATATTCAGTTATTTATTAAGCAGGGTGAATACACAAAATGCTTTTGTTTCAGAGTAGAAACAGCATCAAAGGCTGAAATCAGGGAGATTTTTGCTGTGATCTATTGAATGTTTGTCTGTGGTGAGGTTTTGTTATCCAGAACCAGCAAAGGTGGGAGATGCTCCCAGGGGAGCCCAGACTGGGTACAGGCTGTGGGCGAGTTCATACAGAGATTGAAAAGGACTCTTGTATAGGTATGGTGGAATCATAGAACCATGTAATGGTTTGGGTTGAAAGGCTTGTTGGCAGGAACACCTCCCACCAGACCAGGTTGCTCCAAGCCCCCTCCAACCTGGCCTTGAACCCCTCCAGGAATGGGGCAGCCACAGCTTCTCTGGGCAACCTGGGCCAGGCTCTCACCACCCTCACAGGAGAGAATTGCTTCCTGAGATCTCATCTCAAACTCCGCTCTTCCAGTTTGAAGCCATCACCCTTTGTCCTATCACTACATGCCTTTGTAAAACATCACTCCCCAGCTTTCTTGTAGGCCCCCTTCAGATACTGGAAAGCTGCTGTAAGGTCTCCCCTGTGAGAGTCCATGAAGTGCTAACTAAAAAAGAGAATATGCATCAAATATCCCCATGTATTTAAATTAACAGGCAAGCTTTTTTACCTAATTGATTAATTATGAAGTGGCAGGCTGTATTGAGTAAATTAATTATGGAGAAGGAAAGACAGAAGAAAGTGAAATACTGTCGCTCTTGTAGCAGTATTACTTGTTCTCCATCTGCCCGTGGAAATGAAAGCAAAATGGCAGAGACCAGATCTCCTGGAACAAAAAAAAAATGAGAGCTGAAAAGGTTGGTTCTTAGTATCAGAAATAATCATTAAACTTTTGAAGGTTCCCTGAAGTTCAGAAAACATGCTATGGCTCATGAGGAATAAAAAACAGAACGGAAGCAAGCCATATTTTCTTGGAGTTTTGGAAATTTCCCCAGAGGGGACAGTGCCAGACCAGCTCTACCCTGGCCAGTGACCTCTCAAGCTCCTCCCGGAGGAGGGAGACCCCAGGAGTGATGCCGAGCTCGGTCCCCACAGTCACCTCCCTTGGGCTCCCAGCTTGGGAAGCAGGTGTTTTTCCCTTGGATCTATGAAAGATAATACTCAAAATGGGAGCAACACTTAAATTGATAGCTGGCTTAGACACCAATAGAATTCATATTCATGCTTAATTAAAAAAATAAAAGTACAAAAGTCTTTTTATCTTAGTAAGGGACAGAGTTCAGAAGCTCACTGAGAGAGCTCAGCGTTAGCTTTGTTAAATTCTTCACTGTTCACCAAAATGTGAAAACAAACAAAAAAAAAAGATGAGGTTTATTGGCTGTATAATGCCTTAATCAGATAGCCTCATTAATAGAGATTATCCTATTTCTTCCTAATTGCCTCCATTCATTTAAATGGTGTGTCTTTAGAGACAGAAATTTTATTTAATCTGAGAACTGAGGGGCAAAAGCCTGACTGTAATGAAACTGTGTTTAATCTTCTCTTTTATCATGAAGGCATTATGAGTAGATGGAGTTTGGGCTGCAGATACAGCTTGTGGTAAAAAAGTAGATCCCAACTTGTTCACAACTTTTTTTTGTTCCCATTCTATGAGACTGTGCTTTGTAACCCCCTGAAGCAGCTCAGCACGGGGCTCAGCAGCCATGCCTCCGCTGCCTGTTTGAGGGGATTTAAGGATGCTCCAGATTTTACACTGTCCCCAGGGGCTGAATTTGCAAAGGGGAATTTAGAATTTCCAAACGCATACTTCATTTCCAGAATTTTTTTACCTAGAGCTCATAGGGAGCTAAAGGCAGTCTTAATTATAGAATCACAGAATCATTTTTGTTGGAAAAGACCCTTAAGATCATTGAGTCCAAGCGTTATCCTTGGGAATGCAGTTATTGTGTGGAAGTGCAGCATTTCAGTTGGTACTAGATGCCTTGTTGTCTATTGGTCCCTGTCCTGATTTCCCACAGCTGTTCAGAACCACTGGTGAGCCATGTTTATCTTGAAAAACCCTCAAAATAGATATTCTGATTAGAGAGATCTACAAGAACAGATCTTTAGGTGATTTTTTTCTTCCCCCCCCCCCGCCCCTAGATCGTTGCTATCACTCCCGCTCTTACTCCTCAATCATTCCTTTTAACGTTGAGCATTCTCTTTCTATCAGGGAGGCAAATCCCGGATCCTCCTCATGGTGTTGGTATTTAAGCGCCGTGTGGGAGGAGATTGGCCTGGGTTTCCCTGGGACCGAAGGGCGCTTGTGGGCACGGCTGTGGGACAAAGAGCTTTTCTCTCCTTCTGCATTCAAGGAGAAAAATTTAAAATGCAAATTTTAAAAGAATTTTATGGATTTTTACTGGCTAATCCTTGCATCTCTATACCTAGCAGAGAGTCGCTGAGCAAAAAGTCTTAAACCTCTATTTCAGGTTTCCATTTTGCTGATGTTTTCACGGAGATCATATATATTCTTTCCTAAGCAACAGAGCAAGGGATCCTAAACAGCATCCAAAAAGATTAGATTTGGGGTTTATATTCAAGAAAAAAAAGTTTTATTTGGTGTATATTTCTTGGTCCCATAATTTCATGACAAAACCATTCATGCCAAGAGTAAAGAATTGCAAGTGCTCTATATGATGGAGAAAGCAAGAGGAAAAAATGGAACAATAAAATAACTTAAAACCAAAACAACCAGGAGGCAAGAAAGATGCAGACATGCTCCCCCCCCCCCGTGTTAATTTACAAACTGGCCATTAGCCCCTGGCCTGCTATTCCACAGCAATCACCAGAATACAGGAGTCAGAAAATGGTTTTTCCTCAAGTATGAGAAGAGATGCAGGGCACTTCATCCTTCTGGAGAGAGCTGAGGAAAAGGCCATGTTCCTCAGCAAGTGCAGCTCGGCTGTATCTCAGGGACAGAAATTGTGCAGAGAGAATTTTTCCATTGGAGTCTGTTGCTTTGCTGTTATTACATACAAAATGGAAGAATTAAGTCCTCTAGTGTCTCCTCTGAGCAAAGGATCTAGTGTTCTGGCCCTTCTCCTGGATACCACCATGGTGTACTTTGACCTAAATCTCTGCATTTGGGAAAGGAAATATCGGTGCTATAAACTAATACATACAAGTTGCTATTTAAAAAGAAATAGAAATCCTGCATTATGATGTTCATTATCTCCAGAAGAAGGTCAGGGGACATTATGGCCCAACTTGCTATACTCAGTTCCTCCAGTTCCTGCAGTTACACGGAGGAGAAAGATTGGAAGAAAGAGAGGAGAAAATGTGAAAAGCCTCTAGGACTTATGATACCAAAAGAAAAAAATCTTAACCAGCCCTGACGGGTTGTAGTTTTAATTCTCTTTTGGACAGAGATGCGGTATGAAAAAGATGCATGTTGGTTAAAGGCAAGGAGCTATGATACAAACAGATGTGTAGTATAACTCATAGTGGTCAGTTCAGTCAAACCGCTATAAAATTCTCATGTACACAACAGAAGGCAGACAATTTACTTGTAATTTCAAGCTGAGCAAAGATTACCTTCAAATCAGAATCCTTCTAAACGTTGCAAGGTATTTCATTTCTAAAAAATGCTGCTGTGTTTAATAATATGTTCAAACTACGTGGTTTTCTTGGGGCACGTGTGTCCACACACAAGTTTGGTGGCCTTTTGTAATACGGTTGTGCTCAATATTACAGCAAATAGCACAGTTCAAAAGTGACGGAGAAGCAGGGTCTGCAATTTCTCTCTGCAGAGGCTGAACAGGGGTTTTTCATTTCATACATCATTTACAACTCGCCGCAGTGATTCTACAAAGTCAGTACACATCCTCCAGACAAAGCGAAGAGCAGAAGTAAATAGATTTGTTTTTAAGATCGCTGTTGTCATCGTTATGCATGTTTGGCATCCGTTTTGTTTTACTGCATCTCGCCAAATTGCCCAGAGCACTGCTTGGCACCTGGATATGGAATTCAGCTAATTTAATTTCTGAAGTCAGTCTTGTAATTGCATCTTATGTGTGTGTGTGTGTTTCCCTGCCAGCCTGCCCCCAGGGGCTGCGGGAGGCTGGAGGTCCGTCTGTCCCAACCCATGTGTCTCCCACCTCCTACATGTGCAGCAAACCTGCTTCTTTTTAATGTCCCTTCCCTCCCGTCCTGTTCTGGCTTCCCCATCTCCTCCCTTCCTTGGAAGGATGCTGGTTCCTGCCTTCTTGCTCTTTCTCATAGGATGCTGCAAGGTAGCAGTGCCATTAGCAGTTTTCTAAGTTTTATTTTACGGACTTTGGAGGCAGTGAGGAAACTGGAGAAACTTCCTGGGTTTACTTGTGGTGAAGTTTCCTTTACAAACTGTCCATCCTTCTAAAACCCCGCTTGAGATTTTAGCTGGGTCTCTTTGCAGTGAGCTTTCAGCAGGTTCTGTCTTATAGCACCTCAAATAGCCATTGTGATGCTTTGCTGCCATTCATTTCTATGTTGGAACAGCAGAGCTTGAAGGCTCTCCACATGCAGGGCTTTGGTTTAGGAGATTTCAGTAATTATGAAGGTTGAATGCTTGACAGTCCATCTTCACCTTTGATTCGCAGCGTGAGTCTGGATGTTTAAAAAGAAGTGTTGTCTTTTAAGATTTTCTATTGGCAGTGGCAAGAGAAAGAGGCAGGGTCCATCTCTTGGTGTCTCAGAACTGGTTTTGCTCAGTGGAGACTGAAGGAAAACCAATACTCTGTACGGTTTCAATAATTTTAAAATTTAAAGCATTCCCATTCTGCTTGCTGTTGTATCCCTGTGCTCCTCCCTGTCGCCCCCGACTCGTGGCTGGTTTTTCCCTGTGCCTGGGAAAGTCTTTGTTTTTTCCATTCTTGTTCTTGGGGGCATCAGAGTCCATCAGCTCTCAGATGAAACAGCATTATTATTATTATTAACATCGACTCTGACTCCGTTCAACACATCTAGATACCGTGTACTGTCAAATTATACAGATTTTAATAAGTTGGCTAGTTTTCAGCATTCCCTTCATCAGATTTAATTGAACTTTAACTTCAGTCATTATAGACTTGATCATTACTTTCAGGGCATGTTAAAGTGGGTAGTAATTATATCTATATAGTATAATATAGGAAGCCTGATGGCTTTTTAAGGCACTTTCCCAGTTTCTCCACTTTAATTAAAGAATTACATTAAAACTATCTAAGTGGCTATTATTTTTGAACAGTGATTTAGTATTTTGACCCTTCTTCATGCAAGCAATAAATTATTTGGAAGGCAAACATTTACAGGTGAGCGAGGAAGTGAATTGGGTTGAATCACTGTTCCGAAATGGAGCAGAAATTAAAAGAATTGTGAACTGATTGCAGCGGAATTGTCTGCCTGATTGCCTTTCTTCCGTGTGCCTGAGAACTGCAGTAAAACTGGGAACACAGCAAAGATTAATGGTTTTATGATGTTCACTTTCTCGTAAAAGTGGATGAGTCCTTGGACAGACAGACTCATTCTTGCTTTCATCTGAGGAGAATTTTGCTGAAGGGATGTCTACAGAAGGGACAGCCATTAATAAAGCTGTAACAACCAATCTGTGAGTGTGATAAACCAAAGGGCAACTCTGGACTGAGTTGAGCTATGGCTGCGGCTCCTGTAGAGGAACCACAACCACCATTGTTCACACTGGTGAAGCTTGACGGTTGGATCCCTGTCCTTGGCACCAGTGAGGCCCCACCTCGAGTGCTGTGCCCAGTTTTGTGCCCCTCACAACAGGAAAGACATTGAGGGGCTGGAGCATGTCCAGAGAGGGGCAACAGAGCTGGTGAGGGGTCTGGAGAACAAGGAGAAGGGTCTGGAGAACTTCTGAGGAGCAGCTGAGGGAGCTGGGGGTGTTCAGCCTGGAGAAAAGGAGGCTGAGGGGAGACCTTCTCGCTCTCTACAACTCCCTGAAAGCAGGGTGTAGCCAGGGGGCGTCGGTCTCTTCTCCCAAGGAACAGGTGATAGGACAAGAGGAAATGCCCTCAAGTTGCACCAGGGGAGGTTTAGGATGGATATTATCACGGAAAGGGTTATCAAACATTGGAAGAGCCTGCTCAGGGAAGTTGTGGAGTCACCATCCCTGGGGATATTTAAAAGCTGGGCAGTGGTGCTGAGGGACATGGGTTAGTGATAGTGGACTTGGCAGTGCTAGGTTGATGGTTGGACTTGATGGTTTCAAAAATGCCTTCCAACCTGGACCGTTCTATCATTCTAAAAGTAGGTAGGGGTCTTGCTCTACATTATCTTGAACCCATCCTTGCAGACTGGCACGGGTTTGCCACCAGCAAACTTCCACTGGCTCCATAGAGGAATGTGTGCTGGGGTCCCGTTTTTTACTGGACGCTTAGAAAACTAGTTAACACTATGTGGCCATGTTATTTTCATATTTTTTCTTTTTTTCACATGATTGTTCAAATTAATCTGAAGCCAAATTGATTTGCAGAAGGACCAAAGTGAAACTGGATGGAAATCAGTAAGGAAAGCCATGCCTGGAGTGCGGTAAAATAAGGTGTAGGGTCTCGGAGATCTCACTACAGATTTGGCTGGTGTTTGGAACAACGCAGACTAGGAGAGCAGAGCGAATAAATCAAAAGATTGCAGGATCTTAGTGTTTCCATGATCTTTCAACCCTGACAGCACTCAATAGACTGCGCTAAAAGTGGGATGACGAAGATGGCATTGTAAACTGCATTATTTATTCACAGGCTAGCAAGCCCAGACTTATTTATTCAGTTCATAGGCCATTAATTCATGATCATTCCACGAATATAACCAGAATTAGCATTAAAGTGAATTTTGCAGCCTGTATGAGAAAACACATTCACTGGTAAAGCTTAATGAAAGGTTTGCTATTGAACAAATAAATTTCTGCTGCTAATTAAACGCTATATGCAGAATTTTAAGAACAGATCCACACTGTTTCTAATGCTAGAATAAGGTTTTAAAAAGAATACATTTCCAACAAAATCCTGTACTTCTATTTTATACCAAATCAGAATATAGAAGTAGTGAAAGCAATAGATGTTGTGATAATATTTAAGAGTTAAGTGTTAAGTGTATTTAAGTGTTAAGAGTTGTTAAAACTTGTGCAAATTTGAGACAGACTTTAGTTATACATGTTGGCCTGTGAGATCCAGGGGACATGAGTAGCAGACAGTGCAGTAGCTGTGAAAATGTGGGGTTTAAATATACTTTTTTTTTTAGGAAAACAAGCAAAAAAAAAAAAGAGTCTGAATATTCAGATTTGTATCTCAGGGACTGATGAAACCCTCAGAACCAGGAGAATTTGTCCAATGAAGTTATTTCTCCTCTTTTGTAAGAGCTAACCTAGAGAAAATTCAATGAACAGAAAACTTTTTTAAAGATTTCTTAGGAAAAAAGTTTTTTCACGGTTTTTGGGGAGGCTGTGTGATACGGTGTATTTTATTCATCTTCCATCTGCATTAGAAATACAGATGTGAGAGTGTTTGGGTCCATTGGATTTTAACAAATCTAAGAATTGAGGGTGACACTGAGTAAAGTCTGTCTAGACTATTAGTAGATGACATCATCTTTCCATTTCATCGCTCTGAAAAGAAGGACCTGTTTTCCCTTATTTCCTATAATCTTCTGTTCCACACATTACGTGCGGTAAGTAGGAGCCTTGCCTTGCCTTTAGGCTTGACCATTTTGGTTCCCAGAACATTACTGGTTGTCAGACTTACTTTAGGCTTTTTAGCTTCATTTGGTCTTAAAATCATTTTAGAGGAAATTATGGAACAGTCATATGGCCCTCCTGTCGGGGTGAATGACACACACTAGGAATACTTTAGGAAATTAAAGAAAATAGAGTATTTATTTATTTATGGTTTTAATCTAGACAAATACATCATGATGTTATCTTTGGGAAGCTGGTGTTTTGTCAACCAAAGTGATGAAACAGACAAGAGGAAAAAAATTACTTTTTTTTTGGATATTGAATACCTTCACTGTGTCTCCTAACTCTGCTCTCTCCAAAGTTCTATATTTAATCCCAGCTTTTGCCTTTTTTCTTAAAGACTTGAACTGTGATGACTGCTGAATTTTTATGCTTTCCCTATCAAAGAGAACATCCTGTCCAGCTGAATTTCTAGCAAATAATGGAGACCAATATTATCATTAAGCCATTCTTATATTAATTATTTTTAAGTATGTGATAAATAGACTAAGAACCACGACTCATATCAGTTTTTCATTGATAACCCAACAACCTCATCACTGAAAAAGTCCAAATATCTTTTGGCCGTACCACATCTCAAAAAAGCAGAATGGAACCATGAGTTTGTTGTGACCAATGGCAGCGTTTGCTATTAATCATGTTTAAAATTAGCAGCCCCCCCAAATGTTAGGATTAGCTTCCATATGGTCACAGGACTGTTGCAGGGGGAATCTTAATAAGCGCATCGCTGTGGGGATGGAAAAAGTAACACGGAGCTTGGTAATGGGTTTGAATGGATGATCCCCAGAGTATTTAAATAGGCGTTTATAAGAATCAGAAGAAATAAATTATGCAGCTTTTCCAGTAGCGTTCATTTGCAGTAAGTCTGTGTTGGCCCTGGCAGGGAGAACCTGGCACGGAGTAACGTGAAGTATCAGAAACGCCAAAGAAAAGGGGCCGCACTGGGCACTTATCGCCCGCTCATCCAGTGGCTCTTCCAGATATAATTTACGTGTCCTGCTCCCTGCATTGATTTGTTAGGAGGAAAGTTATAATCACGAAGAATCTGCAGCTCCTGTTCGCTGAAAAGAAAATTAATCAAGTGAAATCGGGATTGCTTAAGTGAGTAACAGCTTTTCTTAATATCTGAAACAATGAAGAGTACAGGTTTTGAACTGTTTTACTGTTTTAAATTAATAACTTCACATCTGCTTAGAGAGATAACACTGTCCTGAATAAAGCATGACTTTCTAGCTTTGTATAATGACTCTTTTTCAGATGATATTACAGAGAGCCATAGAATAGGAGATGAACCTTAATTAATATTCTTTCAATTACAATATATTTCACTGTCATATTCTTCTAATATTCATGAACTAGTGAGGAGCTGGTTATAAATCTAATGACTAGGAAACTAAAAGAATATGAGAGTGCAACTCCATCTCCTCCTGGAGAAGACACCTATTTAATTCCTAGCTTCCATGTATTATTCAAATCTTTGCTTTTAAAAGTTATAGACAGTGATCCAAATTCTGCCGTCACTTATGTGCAGAAAATACATACCTATTAAAATTTAATTGGAAGTTCATTTCAGATTTGTTCAAGCTTCTTGATGGGAAACGTGGCATTGTGTGGATGACTTGCTGGGGCAGTGTACATATGGTTTGGCCATTTATTTTCGAAGCGGCTGTAATGACTGTGTGCTATACCTGCTCTAGTGATAGTGGGTTTTAAGCTCTTTTAGAAGCAGAGGTTGCTAATATTACAGGAGCAGGAGAGCTGGTGGTATGGGACGGTGCTGTTTGCTGGCAGATAACGCTCTTGCTTGTTTAAATTGACAAAAAAAAGTCATAAAAGCTGTAGAAGTTGATTTTACCCAGATCGTTGGAAGGGATCAGTGCCACACACTCTCCCTTTTGAGGTGTACTCCTGATAATTTAGGGTTTTTTTGTGTGTGTGACCTGTTACCCTCCACTCATGGTGCTTTACCCACCAAGGCTGTTTGACCCTGTTCTGAGCAACTTGCAGCTGATCGTCGTGGAACCACAACAGCCTTGATCCTCAAGGAAGAGCAGGGTTGCTGGGTTTGAGATGCAGTCAAAGAAAACTTTGCTTTAGACTGTGTTCAGGATGAAATAAAAAAAATAAATAAATTATTTTCTCAGAACTTTGCCATGGTGACTCAGCAAGACAGAAATTAGATTTTTACTATTTTTTTCCCCTTCCCAAGGCCAGTTGCATTTAGTCGATGCAGCTGGCCCCGTAGTTTGGGATAACTCACAAGACAACAGCCATTGCCCTGGCTGCTCACACATAAACTCACATTTTCAGGTTCATGCATTTGAGATGAAAAGCTCATTTAATAAAAGCTGTCAATACAACATAATATATACAGTTTCTGTAATTAGAAAGCAGTTTTCCTTTGCTGTGGTATTTGAGAGATAAGACAGGACAGTGCAGTCATAAAAAAGGATAACTTTTGAAAATCAACTCCATTGTGACTAAAATATAATCATTTTTAACAATGAATAAATCAAAAATCATATCCACAGCTCCTGTAGTTCAAAAATAACAGCTGACAAAGGAAATAAAAGCTTGATAGTAACATATAAGTGTGAAAGAAACCACTTTTCAGTTGACCTACTCTAAAAGTCATTAACTAGCAATGTGCTGACAACACAGGAAAAATAACCTCACAGAGTATTTTATTAGTTTTCCTACCGAGCTTCAAGTAATGTCGGAGTCAGTTTAGCAATTTAATGCAACAATTATGTAGCATATCCTTAATTATTTCATTATTTGGGTGGTTTTTGTTGACTAGTTCACAAAATGTAAAACTTACTGTTCCTTTCAAACATTAAGTGACAACTACTTTCATAATGAAAATTGATCCTATGTGTAATTTAAGATCAAACCAATTCCCATGCTCCTGAGGTAACATGATTTTTTGATATTATTAATAGACACTATAGTCTAAGTTCTTGCCTCATTTCTAATTTTACTTAAATAGCCTATCCTTAGAACTACCACACTCAAAAACCCGCATTCTCAGCATAGATTGCCTGACCCCGTGATTAAACCAGCCCCGTCTGCCGGTGCCCGAGAGGACAGTGATTGGCTTTGATGGAGCTGAAGTGATGAGACAAGGTGGAAGCTCACTCATTTCCTATAACTAACCTTTTAATTGGTACGTTTTATCTGTACCTATTCATGAGGAGAACAATAAATAGTAAATACCTCTGCTATTTGTTTGTAGTGCCTTGGAAGGAGCCCACAACGACTGGAGCGGGAGCGAGTGATGCTGCATCACCTCAAGATGATACAAAGAAGACGGGCAATTCCCTTCCCTCTGCCCACTAGCTGTGCATTACCTAGAATAAGTCATATTTTTTAGCAAGAAGGGAATATTTTTGAGCAAAGGAAACCCTGAACTAGATCAACTTTATGTAGTTTTGTTTTTAATAAAAGCATCTCTAACCCTCTTTCAGGATTAAACTACACCTGAGCTCTTGGGGGCTCAGACCTTCAACATCCAGCCTCTTGCATCTTTCATAAGCCAGCAATGATGGGGTCTGAGTAAAATTCTCATATTGTTTATTACCATTTGAAGTGTTCTAGGACAAGATCACACTATTTCTGGCACTCTCCCTGCCCCTTCCAAAGAAAGACAGCGTTAAATCTGATAAGATTTAAGTCCAAGATGTGCCTGCCACGAGTTGTCATGCTGCCCCAAAAAGTTCCCTCTACTTTTTGCAACTTTTTTTTCTTAATGCTCATGGTCACACAAGCTTTAAAAAGGGGGAAAAAGTATAAATCTGGACATAGCAAATAATAACTGATATATTTTTTTCTTCTGCACTCAGGTCCACTTTCTGTGCTGCTTGATGTCATGGTTCCCAGTAGAGATGTTTCGAAGGTGAGGGACGGCGGGATTTATCAGATTTGCCCCATTTTGGGATCCCAGTGCTGGGCTGACAGGTGAGAGCATCGAGGAGCCACTGCCGCACTCCCAGCTGGGAGGGACACAACAGGTCCCCCCAGAGCCCCCGAGTTTCACAGGGGTTCCCCCCTCAGTTTGAAATAACCCAGATTTCCTAATTGTTTAAATTTTTTTATTTTATTTTTTAAAAAGCTTATTTTTCCAACTTAGAGGGATGAACCAAAAAATAGCTTTCCCAGAGCAATGAGCCAAAATCTCTCTCTTCTGTGCGCCTAAAGTGAATTCTTCTGCCATCATAACTTGTGCTGCAATAGGCATATTTTCCTCCTTTGCTATCATTTATAATTATTTTTAAAGAATATGGTTAGGATGATTATGCCAGGCCATATAAAGCAGTTAGCAATAAAGAAAAATAGTTTTCTTATTTAAATACAATACTTAACATTTTTTCTAGTATTTTTAAAAATTTTAATTTAAAATAAATGTTTGCAGTTGTGCTATTTCTTTTATTTAAAGATAAAAATAGGTTTTAAAGTGTTACGGTTATTCCAGCTGTCTTTCCCCCTGCCAAAAAAAAAAGAGCAACCGCCATCCAACAGAGATTTGATTCTTTTCATGTCCGAGTTCACTAACTTAGAGGCAATCTTTGAGTTTTTATTGAAGATATGATAATTTAGCTTCTACAAAGCTAACTGAATTAACTGTTACACATTCCCTACAATTTTTATTATCTACAAAGCCGGGCATTTAGTGAATAAAGGCACTTGGGCAAAGGTAGACCTTTTTGCAAGAGACAATTCTTTAATTTGTTTTAAGGTGTGAAAGTCAGCACTGAAGACACCGTGTATTACAGGGATGTCAGTGATAATGTAACGCCTTACCTGCAGTAAATTGTAAATTAAACCTCTGAAATCCACTGGCTCCCCGTGACACAGACACCCGTGTTTTGTAATTGCGGTACAAATTGCTTTCCAAGGAGATCGTGTTAAGCTCTTGATTTCTTCCCTGACACTCCCGAAGAGGTGAAGTACTTTATACTTATCATTAAAACCCAGCGATCTACACAAATCGCTTCCCGACGTGGCGCTCGCCCTGTGACTCCCAGACAGATAACGGGCGCATCCCGCCGGAGCTGCCGCTTCCATCTGGGTGACAGATAAGAAATTCCGCTGGACGGGTTCCCGCAGTGATAGACAGAAGTAATATCTCCGGCAGCAGGAGTGCTCTGCTACCACCGTCTTTATAAAGTTAAAGCTTTTGGAGTAAACAGCTTTTATGCAAGAGGAGACTTATGGAAGGTCTCAGGAAATACTCCACCGCGCGCGATCCCAATGGAGTTAAGGTCTCAGTTGCGGGCAGAGATTGGGTGACACTTAAGCACTGACCCAGAAATGTAGTTGTGACCTGGAATTTCTTGGCTGAACTTTTAGGGAGGGAAGGTGATTAATTCATAATCAGAGTTTTCATAGGGAAAGTTCTGTCTGGGCAAATCCAGAGGAGAGAGGGGGAGGCAGCTCCAATGGCTCCCCAGGAAAAGCTGCTGTTCATCATCACTGATCTGGGAAGTTATGGCTGAAAACTGTTCCAATTGGCCCAGACTTACTATTTTTTTCATCTCTTTGAGAAATGGAAGTGGAAATCAGTGAAATAAAGACAACAAGCACCATGGGAAGTTGTGATCCCCTCTGCTCTCATAGGGTGCTTTCCATCTTTTTTAACCCACTGTTACACCCTAAATACGGAGGAGCCAGACCCAGAGAAAGGGCTTGAGCCACCGAGCACATCCCCTCCTGGTGCCTTCCTCGATGTGTGTGTTCAGCTGAGGCAAAATACCCTGGTATTTTGGGTTTTTGGGGTATTTCTGAGGATTGGTGATGGTCTTTGGTATGTAGGTAACTCCCAGGCATTCAGTAGGGGTTGGTATTTTCACCTGGAAAATAAGCCAAGTATAATAAAAATGCAATATCGAGCACTCCTTCTCTTTACACAGTGATCAGTACATTGATGTCTAAATGTGGAGGCAGCGCAGGGAGAGAACATAACTTTGGGACTGAAGGTTTGAAACCTTAAAAGTGAATTCCAGACCTTATAGTTAATGAACGCACTCATCTGGCACAATAAGTTAAACCAATTTCAGACATTGTGTTTTCACAGCGAAACGTATCCCCCGGAGAGGACAAACCTATAGGAGCTGGAAAAATCACCTGTGGAATTTCAGCTTCCAAGACACACTAGGATGCTTGTTGGATCTCCTAAAGGTAGGGATATTATTTCTACTCCTGCCTTGCAAAAAGCATTTTGTGCCCGTGTCATCAGGAAAGGTTTTAGAACAATAACCAGGTGTGAGAACTCAAGCTCTCCTGCCTCGTCTCAGCTTTCAGGGCTGCCCAAAGGTAAGGTCCTGGTGCCCCGGGGCAGGAGCAACAGCTCAGAAAAACCTCTTTGTGTTGCCTCATCATTCATAGGTACATAAGAAACCTTCTCCAGAGTCATGATGGTCCTCATACGACCAAACCTTCGATAAAATTTCTTAGTTGTTCAAGAAGGTAGTTACTGTGATTTTTTTTTTTTTTTCTTTTTATAAAGTGTAGGTTTTTGAAGTTTTGGCAGTTAATCCTTTATGCAGTCAGGAGTGTGGTTGTTCCTATATAATGAGGTGGAGCAAAATGGCAGAAACTGTCTCTGCTAATAATGATGGTATTTGTCCTGTCCCTCTCTGCACGTAAGATGACTTCACAATTAAATGCAATATGGGCAGGAAGCAGAACTGGCTTTTCAGTTGATCTAGTTATAACATAACATGCTCTTCCCTTTAGAAAACAGAAGCTAATCTGCCATGGGTAAAATGTTTTGGTTTTTTTTTCCTTTTTCTATGACAAGGGCGAGGGGACTGGAGCTCAGACACCAGCCTGTGGACGGCGCGTTTGTGCTGGTAACAAATGCCATTATGCCAAAATAGCATCGCGCTGCATTTGCGGGTGATGAAGAGCTGGATCGGGCACTTGGATGACACTCCAGATTGTGCTGATACCGGGGAATAAATTCAGGTCAGTACCGTCTGATTTACTGCTGAAATACCTCGCTGCGTTATGGAGTGCCTGAAGTTTCTTTCACAAGGATGCAACAACTGATTAAGAAATGTTATTATAAGATACGCGCTTTCCTCCCTCCCACTAAGAGATAAATTCCTGTCAAATGCTTTCTGCACTCAGAAATGCTCTCTGGACCCAGGAGCTTTGAACAAGATCAGCCAGTAGCACTGAAAGGGTGAGATTCGGGAAGGGTGACAGAAGGGAAGAGGAGCCATCGTCACTGTGGCCATCAGCACGGGCTGCCACTGCCCCCGGGCAGGCAGGGACAGAGACCCAGGGACGGGAGATTTGACCTTAAATAAAGTGTAATTAGAACTGCTAGGAGAATAAGGACAGAGAGACAGAGTGGTTGTTGATTTACTATTTACACAGTCTTTATTACAACCTTAGAGATAACTTAGGGGTTGTAGGAAGGGGAAGGTATATATCTCCAAAGTCGTATAAAGAAGAGTTTTGATGGGAAATCCATGTTAGCCTAGGGGCTGCTCTCACAGTAGCAGCCATTGGACTTTCTCTGAACTAAAAAGAAACAAGCAGAGTTTTGGCGAACACCAGGTGTCTAACCTTGTGGTTTCTCAGCTGGACATGTTGGCTGTGGCCAGCAGCCTCCTTACCATGGAAGACACAAACCCTGTCTTGCACCGCGTGCCTTAGGACTGCGTGCTGTATGCAGTAAAGATGATGGAAAAACATAAACAGTGTAATTTACTCATTAAAAAGTTCAGAAACTGATGGGCACACATTTTTTGGATTCATCTCTGTAAGGGACTGCAGGGGCTGAGGCTGAAGGCCTCCTCATCCTCCTCCCCGGGGGAGCATGAAGCAGGAGCGAGTTCCATCAGGCTCTTTCCTCATCCTGGGGGCAGCTGGGGAACAGGTTTTTACTGTCCCTCAAAAATCATCTCAGGAACAAAACCAAACCAAATAAATAAACAAGTCCCAGACTCTTGCTTTCCCTCCCAGTGCTTTCTGAAGTACTTTCCAGATCTTTCTAAGCTCACCTCCCAACACTATTTTCCTGATAGAAAGAGGAAAAGGGAACAGAGGGAAGTCTCTTGTTGCATGAAGAGCATGGGAAACCCAACGCTCCCCTCCCTGGCACCCTTAAAAAAGAGCAAAGCAAGGAATGCACCCTCTGAAACAACAGTCCGAAGTACTGTCCCACTGCAGGCATAAAATAATGGAGTTTGGTGTGTATTATCCAGGGCGGGGAGGCTCTGTGCAGCAGAATTCTGACTGCCCCCCCTTCCCTCACCCCCCACACGCTGCGGCGTTCGGCCGGGGCCGTGGCAAGCAGAGAGCTCCAGACACTGGTTTAACAGACAAACAAGTGAAATATCATCCCCCTATATAAATAAAATTATAGTAATGAGTTACTCATATTCTACACTAAAGTATTTTTATGAATTCAAAAGATATGAAAGTATATAATATGTGTCTCTGAAGACATTTTAGAATATTTATGAAAACAATTCATAAAATTAAATCCCATTAGTTCTAGATTAACACTTGACATTTGTCAGACTAATAACTTTTCTTAGCTAGAGGGGACGCCCTGGCTTTCAATAATGCTTAATGGGTTTTCTTCCTGATATCTATCTGGTGGTGTTATTCTTATTCGTACTTACACAAATGGCACTGATCCGATGGGATTGCATTTTTATCTGGGATGCAATCTTTAATCCCCCCCTTCCTGCCAGCTCTGTGTATGCACACGTACAGTCGGCATATCCAGATAAAACACTTCTCGTATTTTTTGTGTGCTTAACAATCAGCCTAAACATGACAATTCTCACCCATTAATAACAGCTAAATCATATATTTTTATGTCAGTGCTGACAAAGTTGTTTATATGGGTACCTGCATGTTTGGAGGGAAGATTGTCCTGGTTTGATTAATGCATCACAAATGTTTATGAGCCGTGTCCGCTTGGCTGTCATACTCCATACCAGAGACAATTTTTATAGAGGTTTCTTAAGATACCTATCTTACTCCCCTGGGCAAACAGAACTCAGGAAGTAATAACAACTACATCAAACAGGTATGTTTTCTTGCTGATTTAAATATTGTAATAGAGCGAGTTTCACGCTTTGCAGATGGAAAAAACTTTGATGTCCGCCAGTGTAAGATCAGTACAATCTACTCTTTAAAATTACATGGAGTTGTCTGAGGTAGCTGGAAATGGGAATT
Organism: Numenius arquata; assembly: GCF_964106895.1. Taxonomy (NCBI): domain Eukaryota; kingdom Metazoa; phylum Chordata; class Aves; order Charadriiformes; family Scolopacidae; genus Numenius; species Numenius arquata. The sequence continues at coordinate 16,510,944 of NC_133590.1, forward strand.
TGAGGAAGGTTTCTTTACCAACGCCTGTTATACACTTGTGTTTCCACCCTGCAGGTTCCTGATTGCTCTGGTTGCACAGTACCTAATGATTAGGAAGCAACGGCTAATAAGAATGTCCTTACTAGAAACTTAAATCCTGTTATCTTAATTACTATATGGTTGCTCCCTTGCTATAGTCTCCTCCTTTACCTTCGGTCTCCTGCCTAGTTACCCAGGCTAAATCTACAGACAGAAAGCACCACCATTGTACATGCCTTATGTGTATTTTCATGTTAGCATTGATAGAAAAAAGAATTTACCTCATCTTCCAGCTCTCTCTGCTTGGTCATTGAAGAAATGCATGTTTCACCAGGGAGCTCATTATTTCTATGAGCAAATACGCTGACTTTGGCCACAGAGGTAAGAAAATGCACCTGAGTTCCCACAAAAGGGCTGGAAACCGTAAAGGCAGACTAAGCAGTAAGCAAAGGCTTACTCAAGGCAGTAAAAGATGTGCCTCCGAGTACATGCTCCAGTATGAGCACTTCAGCCTCTGGCTTAAAATCAGCTCTAAAATCTAGAATCGAGGGCATTCCCGGGGAGCAAGGTGTCTACTTGACGCCTTGGCTGAGTTTTCCTCCAGGTAAGAGGGAAGGGAATCCCGTTTGAAGCGTCTGATCTACCAAACGTACAAGCTGGGTTTGATTCAGGACCCACCCAGAGCAGGTACGCACTGAGTGTTGATGGGTTTGCAGCACATAAATAGTAAAGGAAACTGGTGTGAATTACCTCTGAACAGGGTCTGCTGCATCTTTCCCATAGCTCTTCGAAACCATTTGAACTTGAACTTTGGAACTCCTTCTGTGGCCTTAGAACATTTTTTCATTTAAGCACAATACAGGTTTAGTTGGCACCAAAACTCCACAGTAAGAAGTTGTGTAAATCCCGGTGATCTCGTGTGACCTCTGTGGGTGTGAGCGGGGTGTCCCAGATCCCTGCTGCTCCCAGAGCGGCTCACACACAGTACGAGAAACTGCTCACAGAACCAGGCATTTCTGGTAGGAATGTGTGTTTACTGCAGAAAACATAGAAGTCTTATTTTTCTTGAAGAATCAAAAAAGAAATAGTGTCGTATCTCCCACTTCTGTAGCCTCCTTTGGGCCAAGGCTTAGCTCAAAAGCTCTTTTGTGGAGATTTTCCTGTGATTCCAGTATTCTTCTCTTTTCCGCCCCCCCCCCCCCGCCTCCAACTTCAAACCCAGCAGCTTGCACATGTGTTTTCTGCATGCTTTTGGTTTTTTTGGGTGAATATATTTATCTTTAGACTAGAAAATATACTTAGCACCACTATCTAGCTCCATAAAGGAACATAATGAATTAGGCCAACTGATTTAAAACTAAGAGGGTGGTAATTTGAGTGAGTATGAAGCTCTTCAGTAGGTTACAAAAAAAGGCTACAGAAGAACAAAAAGGATAAATTGTAGTAGATAAATCAAATTAAAAAGATCAGCTTTTATGCAAAATAATCATTGCATACATCATAAATGTTTTCTTTTTTATATAGTACCTACCACTAAAAATCCACTATAAGAACATTTTAAAGGCTATTAAGACTCATAGCTGTGATATACGCTCTTAAGTGTAAAAAAATGCAGTAATCATTTATAGTGCTTATTACCATTTCTGGAATAATCCTTTAAGGTCTCCGGCAGGTATTTCTTTTTCTTTGGTATGCTTTTATTGGAAAACAGTGTTCCCTTGAGCCTTTTCCAAGAAAATAAGATGAGGGTCTTATTAAACAGGGAGGTACTTGGTGAGTTTAGATGCCTTCAGGTGGGGCAGAAGGTGCATGAGATGGGGCTTTTGTGCTTCACTGCTTCAGGTGGGTGCTCCCATGGAGGAGGATCTATAGTGGAGCATAGAGAGGATGAAATAAGAAGGATAATCTATAGTATATTCAGTAATTTCCCATTGGACTGTGGGACGTTAATGGAGCACACCTCACCTGACGTTTCCCTGGGCAGCACATGCTCATGGCTGTTCGGGGGGTAGCGGCGTTAGCTTCAAGTGCAATCACTGCTTAACGAGGGGATCCGGTGAAAAATCACACCAGAAATGGAGGTCCACTTCCTTGAGCTGTTCATTTCCCTCCTTGTCGCGGCAGGTATTGTCACCTCTGCCACATACGGTTTGTTCCAAACGCTGATACTAGCGGAAGGCACTTCTCTAGGTGGGAGCAATCCATGGGATCTCCATCGGTGGCACAAACACCTGGAGGGGGGCGGCAAAAATGGGAAGGGGGTTAGAGTTAATTAGTGCCTGCAGACAACGAGACAAAGGGCAATTTGAGGTAAATATTGCCCTCTGTTGTTTGAGGGATCCCATTGTCATGGCAAGGAGATGAGGAGCACTGGAGAGGACATTCTCTGGAGCACAGCACACTTGCTGGCCTCTAGCAGGAAGCGTTTGAAGAATTTTCTAAATGTGTTTATTGTTCCTTTACTCACTTCTGGGTCTTTTAATGATTTCTCGCATATTCCTTGTTCTGAAAAGTCACATTATTTGGTTTCAGTACTATACAAAATTAGCCAGATCTCAGGAAAAACATCTAGGGGTCATTGCAGCTAGATGGATAAATATTGCATGACTGCTGAATGTTCAGTAGCTGTAATTAAAGCTAATGGAAAGCTTGCAATTAGTAATAGAGAGAGGGGAATCATAAAAAGTAAAGCTACTCAAATTATTTATTGCAGACGTTTAGACCTTGATCATCCAGAGACCCTCGTGTTTAATAGGTGTGCACTAACGAGCTGGTTTGGGTTTGGCTGTCGTCTGCAAAATGTATTTTTTTTTTATTATTATTATTTTTTTGGGAAATGCATTGTCTATGAGCAAATGAGGATTTTCCCACCCCTTTTGGGGGCTGCCTATAAATTGGTGGTGTGGGTGCCACTCTTTGTGCTGTATCTGGGCCCTGTTACACCATAGCTTTTGCTTGATAGGAAGATAAAAACCTTGCTAATTATCACTGCATCATGTAAAGTATAAGTGTTTTTTTTTTTTTCCAATTGGTGTGGGGGTTTTCGATGCCTCCAGCAAATGCAGCACATTTTGCTTACTGAAGAGAGTTCTTTGAGCTGAAGTTGTTAAATGTTTGTGAAACACAGGAGTGAGTGCCCGGGCAGCACTCGCAGGAGCCAGGGCAGAGGCTGGGGCAGCCGGCAGCGAGGAGAGCGTTCAAAGGACTGGTTGACTTGGCAGGAAATAAATAAGATAAAAGAAAAGGACAAGAAAGATAGAATACTATTAATTACTATGAAATAACAATTTGTTTCCTGAATGAGCTGTTGGTCATTCCTGCCACCGTGCAGTGCTAATTACAGAGAGCGCAAACCTGCCCCGATGTGGGTTTGAGCGGGGATTTGGGACTTCTGGTACATGGAGAAAGCTCCTGGGTGACACAAGAGCTCAGCACAGGGACCAGCTTTGCCCAGTTCTCCCCATTCACCAGCAGCTTGTGAAGCCTGGTCTTACCCGATAGCTCCGCTTTTGAGCTATTTGCCGTTCCAGCAATAACCCTGGTTGTTAATTTGGGGACTAGCTGTCCGAACAGCGCAATACTTTTCCAGGATACATCTAATATTGTGCAACCTGAGCGCCTGCATCCATTAGAGCTTCACCAGCCTCTGCCAAACCCTCCTGCAGGTGCGGCACGGCTTTGTCTGCATTACCTTCCCCTAATTTTATATCCAGGTGAGCACCAGACCCACCTGCAACCCAGACCCTGAAGCTCAGGCTGGGCACATGCAGAAAATGAGGAACAACATCCATCGTTACCATCCTGAATTTTAATCTTCTCTAATAAGCATCACAATCCTGGCAATATGAATCGAGCTTTATGTTGATATTTAATACACCCATCTGCCGCAGCAGTCCAGAAGGAGAAATAATTATGGATGTAGGCGAGAGATCTTGTTATGTGTTGGAGAGATGCCACAGCAAACAAAAGGATGTTTTTTGTAGTCTTGAGATCTTGGCTTCCATAAAGTGAAAGGCCCTCGTGTTTGTTAAGCATTACAAGATTTCCATCGGTTCATTTTTTCTCATCCACTGCACAAATCTCAGATTCACTGGGCAGAAAAACAGCACTGGGTGCTGAAGTTGGGTATGGAATCAGATGATTTACAAGAGTGAAAGCAGAGGGAGGAAATGTAAATTCATACTGGCATGCCACCAGCAGGTTGGACCAAAAATACTGAGCAAAACTCATTTTAATTGAAAAAAGATATATTTTTTTCAAAATAAAACCAGGATTGTTACATTAGATTGAGTTTAGACATTCATTCTCTCCCTTAAATTTCACATCCACACTGAGGTTATCATAGAAAGTCACAGCTTTATTTCAGCAAAATTCAAATTAACACTATGTGGTAAAAGGATGATGCTGAAAATATCATAGGAACATTTCCAAAGAACCAGTCTCCTGCCTGCCTTTGAGACCACAGTTTTGTCTATTTTACTTTCCCAAACTTTTCTCCACTGCGAGGCGTCTTATACTGTCGATAAATATGTATTCATATAGACTGCACAAATTGCTAATTTATGCTTTTATCAGTCTCTCATCAGCATATGGCAGTTTATTACCATAGTTATGTTATTGTTAGTGTTAGTTAACCTTGATCTTATTCAATATGGAAACCAATTTTACCAAACAGCTCAAATGTTCCGACAAAAATGGTTGCATTTTCACTACTAAGAGACATTTACAGTACAAATGTTTGAATTATGTCAAGCCAACAACTTAAGCTTATATTTTACCTCCTTGCACTTTTGGAAAGCTAAGAAGGATCTTAATAGGATTGCAAGGAACCTTTCCAAGAAAAAGATGTGTGCATTGTTTGGAAAATATCAATTATTGAGGTTAAGCAGACACATCCCCCGTGAGGATGTGCTCGGTTGTGGTTGAACTGGTTTCCCATCCCCCAAAGCGTCTCTTCTCTGGCAGTTGGAGACGGCCCACTGTGGGGCAGGGGACCACTGAGTCACCAGTCCCACGGGGCAGTAATCCTATGGATAGTTATAAAAAGCTGAGAAAAAGCACACAATTAAATTTCTGGACTGAGGAGAAGAGCACCGCTCTGCAGGTGAGCCTGGGCCAACATACACTGTTCATTCCATTCGAAGAAATCTATTATACATTGAGGAATTCCTGCCTCAAGCCTACTGTCTGGAAATTATAAGTGACTGGACTGCACCGAATCTCACTTTGGTTTTGTTCTGGTGTTTGTTGTTTTTCTTTTCCTTTTGCAATCAAGTTTCGGTTAAACAAGAAAGGAAAAGGTTGTACATAAAATTAAAATGAAGCACAAAGTCAAGGGCAACATCAATTTGCTTACCATCTTCCAGGAACAATTAGAAATTGCCCGCGTGCTACTGATATCCAGATATCGTCTTAGTTGTCATAGTTTATAGTAATTTGATGATGAAAAAAAATTATAATGTGGTTTTGCAAGAAGCTTTTACAGAGCCAATTTGTATGTTTAGTTCACCTGAGGGAGGGAAGGGTTGCAAATTCTGGTAGATAATATCTCTGAATATCTGATAATGGAAGTTGCTTTTTGAAGCAGATTCCTGGATGTACATGAATTTTTCATATCAAGTGAGGTTGATACATTTTTATCATTTTGGCTTGAAGGACTGAGTCTGACTCTCTTTGTCAGTTATCTGCAGCACCGCCCCATGGGGGACGCAGCTGGCAGGGGCTGGGGGTCTCTGTCCCACCCTCTCCCAGCAGGTCCCCACAGAAGGTTGATCAGGAACATGTCCAGGCATATTTGAGCATCTCAAGGATGGAGACCCCATGACCGCTCTGGGCTGCTTCAGTGTTCGACTGTCCTCACAGCCAAAAGTTTTACTTAAATTTAAGCTTCTTCAGGAATTGAATTTTTGCCTTCTGCCTCCTGTCCTGTCACTGGGGGCCACTGAGAAGAGTCTGGCTCCATCTTCTTAATAGACACAGATAAGATCTTCCTGAGCCATCTCTTCTCCAGGTGGAAACATCTGAGCTAATGTCTCTGCTCCAGCCTTTTCATCATCTTCATGATGCCTTTTGGCCATCTGGGTTTGCCAGACTAACTCCAGTGAGTCCTTTTCCCTCTTCTCCTGGGGAGCCCAGAACTGGTCCCAGTGCTCCAGATGTGCCTCGCCAGTGCTGAGCATAAGGGAAGTATAGTCTACCCTGACCTGCTGGCAACAGTTTGCCTCATGCAGCCCAGGGTTATGGTGGTCTTCTTTACCGCAAGAGTGCTTTGTGGGTTCATGGTCAGCTTTGTTGCCCACTGAGACCCTCAGGTTGTTCTCTGCAGAGCTGCTTTCCAGCCAGTCAGTCCCCAGCAGGTACTGTTTTTTCCTTCCGGAAAGGAAGGACTCGACATTTCCCTTTGTTGATCTTCATGAGGATCCTGCTGTGTCTCCAGCTGGTCCAGGTCCCTCTGGCATCACAGTCATTTGGTGCATCAACCACTCCTCCTGCTCTTGTATCTTGTTGAGCATTGAGTGACTCAGACACATATAAGCTATTTGTATGCTGTGATCATGTACAAGAGGTTCCAAAGACAGAGAAGATCAGGGTGTTGGCTAAAAACGTATGTGGTAAAGCAAGATCATAGAATCATAGAGTAGTTTGGGTTGGAGTGGAACTTTAAAGGCCATCTAGTCCAACTCCCCTGCAATGACCAGGTTCTTCAACTAGAAGTTTGCTTCCAGTAGACCAGGTTGCTCAGAGCCCCAGCCAACCTGTACTTGAATGTTTCCAGGGTTGGGACATCTACCACCTCTGGGCAACCTGGGCCAGTGTCTCACCACCCTCAGCATAAAAAATTTCTTCCTTGTATCAGGGCAAAATCTTCAACCAGCTTAGAAACCTGAATTGACTTTCAATGAGGCATTGTACCTCATTCTTGAAACCGAGCCTTGGGTTTCTGTGTCACCTACGTGGTTTTGAAAGGGTCACCTTTGACTGCTATCACATTTTGCAGAATTTACAACCTGGATGGGAGAATTTGTGGGGAAAATGAGATGCCAGTAAAATGGAAATGAAGGAAATGAACTGTAGAGAAATGTCAAGTGAATTGTTTCAGAAATTTCTTCCATTTCACAGTGACTTATCTAAAAATTTGTATCAAATAGAACCTTTAAGTATTCATATTATCTTAACTTTCATCTGACATGAAGCAGGTTAGCTAACACTAGCAAATTTAGTATGCAGGAAAATGGAAGATAGATTTAAATAACAAATGCACACAAGAATCACCACAGAAAACATGCTGACAGATGTTTTTACGAACTCTGCTCTGAGCTTTATAATCAGACATGTTAATAATTCACCCAGGACAGCTTTCTGCTTGGAGATGGTACAGTCTAGGGCTTGGAGTGAGGTTCCTGCTTCCGCAGGACTTCAGGTTAGTCTCTACCAGAAGTTGCTTTTGACCCATGGCATAGCAGGTGTCTGTGTGGTCCTCTGGTGGCCACAGAGGCTCTGAGAATCTTCAACTTCTAGAGGTGATAACACAGACCTACAGATGAGGGTTTTTTTTTTTTAAATATTTACCTTGGGGGTATGCAAGGGATGGGCCCAAAATTGCAGATATGCCTGAGGTGAGATCCCTACCTTCTCCCAAAACACCAAAAGTGCTCTATATTTTAAAGCTGCAGCACATCCCACTGCCTTTGGGCTCCCCAGGAGCACAGCAGTGAAGGTTTCAGACCTGGGAGTAACAGCCCAGGCTCCTTTCCTCCCAGCATGGATCAATACAATGCTCATCATGTCTCGTCTATCTCCCAGGCAATGGCAATTATGAATCCTCAGCACGTTTTTTGGGGGGGAGCAGGGGGAAGTAGTGAGCCATTAGTTTAGGGCAAAAGCATTACTAAGCAAATTACATTGTAGAGAAGGTGCAGCTTTCCTGGACACGTATCATAACTCTCTGCCTTCCAAGGTCTTGCAGGTCCCACTCAGGTTTGGTATGTGCTGGGTTTATTCGTTTTCTGAGCAAATTATGGCTGTCTCTTTATGCAGTTTTCCTTCTTCCTACAGCAAGCTTCTCGAAGCGGAACAAGTGTGTATATGAACATGTGGAGCAGTGATTTACATTAATTACTCCCTAAGTGAGTGGTTTCCCCAGGAAACTCTCCCACTGGGCGATGCACATAGATGCATCCGGTGCTCGCTCGAAGATCCGCTGCTCTTTGAAGATTTGTCGTGTTGGAGGACATCAGCCTTTCAGGAGCTGCTACGCTGGAAAGAGAAACAACATATGCTGGAAATGCAAACATGCGTCATTATGTCTATTAAGGGAACTGCTGATGAAAAATACATACAGAATGAGTCCGTCATACACCATGAGCTTCACCACCTCTATGCATCGGAAGTGAAAATGTGATATCACCGCTTTGTTGATTAGTAGTGAGAGGATAGAAATTAGTAAACAACTAAAAGCTGGTTGTTTTCCAGAGTCGTAATATAATTCATTATTTTATCTTGGTTTTGAAGGGAGAAGGAAAAGGAAATTTAATGTCATCTAAACAGAGAAACGGAAAGCTTAAGCAGAGAAAAAGTTGCAGTTGTATTGAAAGCATTGCACAAACACATGCGCTGCTCAGCCTTCCACGCCAGTCACATTCATTGTCTCTTCGTTGCATTTGGCATATCATGTGTCTTATTTTCCATTTTCAACAGGCAAAGGAGACACTAGGCTTTTCCTCACCTAGCGATAAGGGCAGCAGCTTGTGGACTAATTTTCTGCCCAGATCCCCACTGAAGACCCTCCCGGGTGTTTCAGGTGGCCATGACATGCCCTTCAGTGGGAGGAGGTGGCATGGCCATGCTGGTTGAGTGTGTTGGGATCCAGGACAGGCAGACGGGGTCAGCCCTGGCACTGGTGCCCGAGGGCTGTGCAGGGACGAGGTCTGGGCACCACAGGAGTTAACACCACGGTGAGTGGCAACCAGCAAGTGCTTGTCAGGAAGAAATGTGTCAAATGAAACTCATTTTCTTCTATGGAAAAGGGAGAGACCTCAAGGTCTGGGAAGCAGAGGAAGAGGTCACAGGCTTTGACTCGGTGGTTTGTTCAAAAAGAGCCTCCGCGGAGCAGAGATGTCATACATCACCTCTGCAATCAAGCCAAGCATCTCCTCCAAGCATGAGCCCTCCTGGCTCTTTGTTTCCCTGGCAGAAGGATATTACTCTTTTCGTTGGTGATGAACAAGCTAGAAAATACTTCAGCTTCCTCTTAGAGGACAAGGGTATCCTTCTGCTTTTTTATATATTCAGAAAGAAAATATTCATTGGATAGCTTTAATTTCTGTCCATTGCTGTTAATATTTGTTGTAAACCCCATGCACTAATGGGCTCACACAATTCCTATGGTTACTTTTGTTCCTATTACACGTATGCCTCCAAAACCCTTTATCTTGTACGTTGATGTTCCTGCTTCCAGAGATGTGTTTTCCCCTGATGTCACTGACCACTGAGCTTCACAGGCTGCTTGGAAAGGGCATTGGCACTGCACTGGAGAAGGAGCGTGGGATCTATCCGCATCCCTGCTACGACTACCCGTGAGTGTCAGAGCTTGCTGCTCTCTCTGCTCTACATCTGAGGTGCTAAATCATGCTTGCAGGGACTTTTCCTTTGCTATTTGATATTCATGTGTGTATATATATATACATAAATACACCTAGTGGATAATAGCAAGTGTTATGTTTGCTCTTTAAGGTCACCATTCTACTGTCCTTATGTTGTTTTTTTTTATTACAAAGGCAATATTACCTAGGGACAAAAAAAACAGAAATTGTGAAAAAATAATATTTTAATGTATTTTTAAAATTCTGAAGTGGAGAAGGGCAAAAGTGCCAGTCATATTTCTGTGACCTTGGTATATTCAAGCCTGAAGAGTTCAAGGCTGTGGAATCAGGGAGGTATATAAAGTAGAATTTTAGACAGGTTTCTCTATTACTGTTAGCTGTGTTGTTCAACAAATCCATATGCCTATGGATATCCCTCCTGGCTGGAAATGGCAAGTCAAAAAAACAAATTGAATAAGAGTATAATCACCCTCCCTCCCCCATATCCATTTATGTTCCACACGTTCGAGGCCTGGAGGATCAGAGCTGGAGTGGGTTGTGTTGTGTTTCCGCGGTCATTTACTTAGAGATGGAGGAGTTATTTGCCGAGGGATGGAATAGTCCCGAGGGAAGTCTCTACTGTGGAAAGTGAATCTGTTTTGAATACCTCTATCAAAAAAATGCCCACCAGACAGATGCAAAAGCTCATTTACATCTATTTTCCCCGGAAACAGGCTCTGAGTTGGCAATTGAGTGCTACCATGTATTTTTTCCATCCCATTGATGTCTCTAGATCTGCTGCACTTTTTTATATTTCCTCAGTCCAAGCTTGCAGTGCCCAATGGAACACACACTTTGTAACTATGACAATGCCTGAACAGAGTAATGTGGCTTCATCACCGAGAGTAAATAAAAACCAGATGCAGACCTTGTAGATGAAACCTGCTGTCACGGTAGTTCAGAGTAGGCGGTAATGACTGGCTAAACAGAATTAAATCATTTAGCTTTTGCTTAAAATGAAAAACTAGGAAAAAAATCCATAAACTATCAAATAAACAAGAATAAACAGGCCTAAGAAAGCATAATAAAAAAACCCACCCTGTAGAAATCCCAAAGACAAAGAGCTACCATTCTCAACCTGTCACTGAAATCCACTCTATGCGATTGGGTGACGGTGTCCTTTGATATGAAACTCAGTGCTTGGTATTCTGAAACAGAGAGTAGCACTAAAGTTAGTCCTAAAATGTTAGTCTTAAAATGTCCTAAAATTAGTCCAAAACTAACTTAGGTGAGTTCTAAAATCAGTCTTAAGTTAGTCCTAAAATGTTAACTTAACCCATCATCCCTTTAGTGCAACAGAAGCAAATTTGAATGTGGATCATAGAAAAAAAGAGTTATTTTAATTTAAGACATATTATAGAAGAACAGCTGAATTTGGGGGAGCAAGACGGGCCAGAAGGAACCAAACTCATGAGCTCAGTCTCTCCCTGCCCTTTAAAGGGGCTCTATGAAAGGAGCCTTTTTTTTTTTTTGCACAAATTCTGTTTTCCTTGTTGCTCAGAAGGTTTCAGTTGTGATGGGTGCGGATGCACATCGTTATTGGTGTAGGCAGGACTTGGACACTGCAGTCACCTGAGACCATCTTTCCCTCCTTGTTGAGTTAAAAGAGACCTCGAGGAGATGTGTGCTTATCTCAGGTAATAGCTAATAATACTGTGAGAAAAAAATTCTGCTTGAATCAAAAAACAGAATTACGTGGGCAAACTTTACTGTGAGTGGGCTTGGCAGCAGAGTGTGTTATTGCATTTCACCTGCTGAGATGGTGGTAAAAAAATGGCCTCGTTAACTGTCTACTAATAATTATGGGGCATATTAATAGTTTCCAGTGGATGGTTTAATTGCTTCTTCCCTCAGCAAAAGAAATTTTACAAACCTCAGTCTGTTATTATTTATGACACATTTAATGCTTTTCCAGTGATCTCAGCAGTGAATTATTGCACATGCATGGAACATGTGAAAGTCAGACGTGCCAGTGCCCATCATTGCGAAGCCCTATTGAATATTTGCATTATTGCTTTTGTTGCCACAGTTTGTTTTCCCACTTGGACATTAAAATCTGAGACCGGCTGTAATAATCTTTGAATTATAAAACTAGAGCTAATGGCATTTAAAACGGGGTTTCATGAGCTATGGTAACACCGTTTCCTTTTTTTATTCACATCTCTGTTTTCTGGACAGGTCAGATGTGCTGGGCTGTGGCGAGGCCGACTCACCCCACACGGCTGGCGTTTATCGTCCAGGCCATCACCCAAAGTGATGCTTTTGCTGGCAAAAACCTGAGGGGTTGGGAAGGCCAGAAGTGGTCTCAGGTGCCAATGCTGGAACAGCTAAAGGTGCAATCGCTAAACTGGCTACTTTGCACTCAAAACATCGCTGGGTGAAGTGGGGTGTAGGGGAAGAGCCTGCGGGAGGGAGGATGGGTCAGGGATGGAGAGCGGTTGGAACAGTTTTGGTTTAAAGTCACCCAGGGAAAAGAACACTTTGTATCTAAGCAATTAATTGTGTTTAATTCCATATGCACTCTGATATAAAGATTTAAGCAATTAATTGCATTTAATTCTGCACGTACTCTGATTTAAAGGGTTTCTTTCTGGCCATCCCTGGTGCTCCTCCACCTTGGCCAGGCTCTCATCACCTTCTCACCTCTCATCGAGGGCAGGATGTTCCTTGCCTTGGAACCATGTCGTGATGACCTCCCTCATCAGTGGGATGAAACCAGGCAATTTTGGTGCACAGGAAAAAGGGGTGTGAAGAGGGGAATGTACAAACGGAGCTGCTGCACTGACCCCTGGATGAGGTGTCCCTGCACCATGTGGCTGTCAGAAGCCTGGCTCTTCCCTCACTTCTCTGCACTGTTCTACCTTTTATGATTTTTTTGACTATGCACCGTTCAGAGCAGAAACTTAGCCTGCTTGATGCAGCCTGGCAAATCAGGCCACTATATAATTAACACAGTTTTTGAAAGGCTGTGCTCAAAGGAGGCTTTTTTAGATTGTAAAGGCAAGCACTTGAAGGTCAAATTCATATTTGTCCCTGCAACCTTAATGCTTCTCCATACATTTCCATCCTGTGCATTGAATGGAAAAGATATCATGTGAGCATGTAATTACAGACTGTATTATAGCACAATAATTCCCCAGCAAGACAGCTCAAGACTGACTGAGAGCTAATCTATCCAAAACCAATATACCAGTCCCAGCACAAGCTGGACTCAGGCCAGGATGGAAGCCAGGAGCAGCTTTCGTGACACTGATTAATGTGGTTTACCTGCTGATGGATGGAGAACAGACGTCGCCTTTTATCCTTCTAGACCTCTCTGGTGTTCAATCCCGTACCCCCATCCTGCCTGAAAGTGAGGGCGGAATATTCAAGAACAAACCAACCTGTTTCTTCAAGCTTCTTTCCCAAGAAACAGGGGCAGAAAACTTGCATTTTTGCTGCTGGGGCTGACCCTGGAGCTTGGCAAGACTGATCTCCAGCCCAGGCTGGCCAGCAGCAGAGCTTGGACCACCCCATGTGCCATCTTTACCCTGTACATTGGTGAAATTGTAAAGATAACCCTGTCCAAGGAAAGGGTCAGCTCGTACCTCTATGGAGAGCAGCACCGGCGGCTGTAGGAGGAAGCTGCAGCTGAGAACTAAGGATGTGCCCATTATAATATTGCATTTTTTATTATTTTAAGAACAATAAGGCAAGTGCTGAACTCGTGCAGCGTTATACACGCACAATGGCTCTGTCCTGCCACTGCTTTTGACAGCTTCCTAAGGAACGCAGCTGAGAGGAAGAAAACAGCAATTTTTGGGCAATTGATAGCCCATCCAGAGCTGAAAGGCGTGCGTGGGGACAAGGGAACAGACATTACCAAACTGCAGGGCTTTGTTCTCACTAAATTTGAAAAACCTGCTTGGAAAGAATGGCTTTAATAGCTTTTCTTAATCCCCCACCCAGCACTGATAATTCTCATAATGGAAAACAGGAAGGAGTTTAAAAGAAAGTGCTTATTATGCAATTTCCTATGTTTCTTAAAGTCTCAGACTATCAAACCAAATTCAAAGCAACTTTGGGAATGTTAAGGTACTTTTAAAATAAGTGGATGTTGCTGCTATATTTCTGTCTACTGGATCAGCTAAAGTGACAGCTAAACAGAAAATCCATTAGAAAATTTATATGTGTACTGCTGTTTGGAAGTTGGAAGAAAACATATTTTGATGTTTAGATACAAGAAGTATGATGTTCGGGGACTGGAATAATCCCCATAGGACACAGTTCATTCGCAGTACATCATCCAAGGACAGTCAGCTTCAGGCTCCGCTTTAATTTCCTGGTGAGCTCCACAGTAATATTTATTGTGCAGACAAAAGAAACTGCATCTAGTGAATATTTATATCAGAAAAGGAAGGATTTTTTAATATCTGATAGTACATAAATCCAGGAATAGGAGAATAGGAGAATCAAAAGGTCTAAGTAGGCGGATAGCTTCGTTGTAATTTCTAATTAAAAAGGAGTATAGAAGATAAGCTTTATAGTCAGGATTCATTTTTATATAGATGGAAGAATAGGAGTTTCAAGCCAATATTTTGCAAGAATTTCCACCCAACAGGCCTGCTGTAAATCATGTCACCTGCTTTAGCCAAAGCACCTTTAGTGGTGTGTGTCATAGAATCACGGAACGGTTTGAGTGGGAAGAGACCTTTAAAGCCCCCCCAGTGCCACCCCCTGCCCTGGGCAGGGACACCTCCCACCACACCAGGTTGCTCCAAGCCCCCTCCAACCTGGCCTTGAACCCCTCCAGGGATGGGGCAGCCACAGCTTCTCTGGACAACCTGGGCCAGGGTCTCACCACCCTCACAGCAAATAGTTTCCTCCTGAGATCTCATCTCAATCTCCCCTCTTTCAGTGTCAAAGCCTTCCCCCTCCTCCTATGGCTCCCCTCCCTGATCAAGAGTCCCTCCCCAGCTTTCCTGGAGCCCCTCTAGGGACTGGAAGGGGCTTTGCACAGCGTTGTCACAGTCTGCAGGCTACAGCCACCAGTCCCACCTGGGCACGGAGGCTCGGGGTCACACACCATCACTTGGGGCTGATTTCTTGAAGAAAAAATTGAGAGTAACAAGGGGGATGGGGACAGGCAGGGAGCAGCAGGCAAACAAGAGATCTCATCCCTGAGCATGCCAACACCAAGAAGAAATCATGTATGGTAGGTATTTTTTTATAAGGAAATAGATTCAGGATACATAAAAAATGCAAAGATTTGCACTTTTTTGGTAAAAATTATAGTACTTTATACAATTTGACAGCGTCATGCAGTACCTGCTGCCTGATATGTATACATTACTCCAGGACATAGTCAATGCAAAAAGGCTTCTAGTAAAGAAATAATAACAAATATGCACATTGGAAAGCATTTTACATCCCCTCTGAGTATTCAAGATGGATTAAAAATGCAGCAAATGGCAGTATCTATGGTGTATTTTTAACAAAATTACTGGTTGAGAGAAAAATTTTGCCATTTGTTAAGGAAAAAGGTAATGACAGGGCAATGTGGGTGGAAACAGATCTCCAGAGCTCCTCCAGTCCAGCTTCCTGCTTGGAGCAGGTCAAGTAGGGTCTTGCCCTGTTGAGTTGTCAGCATCTCCAAGGATATTAAAAGCACCAGAAGGTATTGAAAGATTAGAGGTGGAAATCACTGCGGTTCAGACAGTGGCTTTAGCACTGAGTGTCATGTAATCCCTGGGTTGGAAAACCATAGTCTGGGAGCAAAAGGTACTGCTGAAAATGTACAAACCCACTGAGCCACTTCCAGTTGGCAGCTGAGATCCACCAAGATGTCACTAAACAAATGCCTGCCTTACATATCAAAGATGGGGGGGGAATGTGTGTTTCTGAGCAACCATCTAAGAAAAGACAACAGGTGTTATGAAAACAAAAATTACAGTTGAGAATTTGCAAATATTGGGACTGTGGGAATAAAATGTAGCGGATGGAGAGATCTGGCAAAGGGAAAATATCTTGTGAGAGGCAGCATTAGAGATGGACAGAAATTTCCTCAGCATGAGTAACCTCCTGAGCAGCAGAGACAAATGCACAGAAATTGCAGGTGTGTGTTTCAGTGAGTTCCCGATCTGGCTTTCACTTCGTTATGTCAAACCCAGCACGCATTTCTGCATCCTTGTCGGGGAACAAAATTTACTTGCGTCCAGAAAGACAGTGAACAGCTTTTTAAATCGTTACCTCGTGCTCTGACAAGTGCCAGCCCAGGAAATGAGCGGGAACGTGCAGCGTGGGGATGAATAATGCCATCGCTTGGTCTTGCTGGTGGAGCAGTTGAAATGTGAATGTTAGTGATTGCAAATAAGGTGCAGTTGGGAGCTCGTTGGTGGAACAGATGTAGGAATGTAAGTTATTGCCTCTCAGCTATTAATTTCCAGGCCCTCAGCCGAGGCACGGTGACTAAAGAGCTCACCACCACTTGTGGCTGTTGCTCGGGGAAGTAAAGCAGATTAACGTAAGCTCCATTCATTCAGTGGCAGTTTGGGCTCATCCGACCTGCTCTGCAATGGAGAACTTGGCAAGGTAGGTTCCTGTGGCCCGATGGATGGATGGGAGTGGCTGGAGAGGGGCACTTCCTTACCCACTGCCGCCCCTCCACTGGGAAAGGTCTGGTGATGTCCCAGGAAAATGTTGAGATATCCATGGGTCTGGTGGTGTGAGACATGTCTCCTGACCCTCCTTAGAGTAATACCCAGGAACCAAGAGTGGAGTCTTGCTCTGGATGCAGAGGTTGGGCTGCAAGAGGTCTCAGGCTGTGGGGTCCCTCAGTGCCAGCCCACCTCACGCTTTCAAAAGAGCCACACAGGCAATTTTAAGTAAAAAAAAAAAATAAAGAAACACACTGGCAAATACTCTCTTCTCTTTTCAACACCTGCAGATTTTTTTATAGAAAAAATGAATTGATTGTAGGAGAGAATAATATGATAAATCAAGTTGCATTTCTATTATAACGACGAAGGGAGAACACACTCTCTATATGCTAAATATATTCATGGAGTTATATTATAGTAACATTCCTTAAATTGATGATATTTATCAGTTGGGGAAAACAAATTGCTATATACAGAAGAAAATAATTAAAGGAAAGGGAAGAGTAATAGCAGCATCACAGCAGTCAAGTCTAGCAAAGACTTAACAGAAATATTGATGTTCTTTTGGATGCGCGTCAAGGAGAAATGGAAAGATAGCGGGGCAATTTCTTCTACAGTTACAACTACAAAGTATCTTTAAACACTGGCAGTCACATATACCCAGGATGAAATTCTGTTTCCAGCAGACTGCCTTGTCTTTTCTTTCTCTGATAGGAAAAAGAAAAATGGGTTACAAGGGATTTTTTGTTTATTTGTCTTTCTGAAAACTGGCGAGTGTCATCTATGCTGTGCTTAACCTAATGTATCACTGGGAAAAGGAGGAAAAAATACAACCTGCAGGTACAGGGATCATTGTGGCGAGGCCCAGTGGTGCTGTTACACTTATTTAAGGGGGCTATTGGCTTCTCCATCATTTCCCCTCCTTTTTTTTTTCTTTTTTTTTCCAGCTGCTAATAATTTCTCTGATATGTTTGCCCAGGGTGAAGCTTCGTGTGGAAATTTACAGGTCAGACTCATTTCATGTGAGTGAAGTGAATTCAATTCCATATTCTTAAGGCAAGGGCTTGTTCATCAAGGCAAGGGAGCACACATCTGGGAACATCTGGAGCACAAGAGGTGTTGCAGCCACCACGTCTCGGACGCAAGGGTAAGGTGCAGGCGGGTGGGAAAGGCACATATCACCTCATTATCAGCCTGTCGGTGCCTAATTACACCACTGCAGCCCCATTACATGTGCGTTCCCCTAATACATGCACATATCCCAGGTGCTTGATGGCCCTTTTATGACGATGCCGGAATATAGCACCCTTGCTAAAGCTGTCAGGGCTTATATCACTGGAAAAATAATTGTCCAGTCTCTGAGGGCCTGTTAGTGCTTAACACAACAGTTTTTTCTGGGTCATAATAAGCAGCATGACATTGATGTACTGCTACTGCACCTCGCGGTGCCCAATGCCAAAGCTGAATTCCCAGGCCCATGTTTCTCTGGATTTACTGGGGAGTTTCCCACTGAAATTGTAAATACTTGTGCAAAACTCCAAAGCTTCCAGAGCTCCCTCTTGAAGGAGACAATACTGATGGTGTCTCTCTAAATACTCTGGTCCCAGCACACTTGCACCGACGGAAGACGCGGGCATCCCGTCTTGGTGCCCGCTGTCCCCATCCTCCTCTTGGGGATTATTCCCTCGTTCTCCAGAGGCACCCAACAGGCAGCGATCCAGCAATTTTATACCTGCCTTGCTCTGGAGCTGTCTCTTAACCGTGGCTTTGCCCAATACCTACCCTTAGGAGATCTGATATATTGAGGCTTATGTAGTAAGTAGGAATAAGTGATAGAGAACTTCTCTCAAGTTTTTCTATACTCCACATGTTTATTTTTAACTCCAGCTTCCTTTACAGATGTTCTTATAAAGAGAAAACAGCTTGGTAATGGTACCAAAATGGAAATTTCCTCTGTGCAAAATAAATTTAAGCAATATATATTTACGAATATAAAATACTCGGTGTAAATCTACGCTCTTTGCAAAAAGAAACGTGCCTCTGTTTATACATGAAACTAATACATTACAGCCATTAAGAAATATATAACATTGACATTAATTGAAGTGAAACAAGGGTGTGCTCGAACTAATAGAACTGAGGGAAAACAGGTGAGTTGGGTTTTGTAACTGATGGAGTACTCTCTAGGGGAATAACTTCTGGGCACGCTGTGAGTGTAATCAATCAACAGCATGGTAAGAGGGTGGGATTTTGGTAAAAGCAACTCCCCAGAAGTAGGTTTTTGTTGTAACTTCATGGGAATGGCTGTGCTGCCTCATTACAATTAGCACAGAGCAGCAAAAATGAGTTCTCCGGCACTTTAATGTTACCCAGGCACAGTCCCTCACCGAGGACAGAGACGAACGAAATGCCACGTAGCCCTAGGAGCAAATAAATGGTATGTAATTCTAAATTTTCCCAATTTTTTGACTGTGTAACTAATATACTTCTTTCTCTTTCTGGCAATATCACATTTTTTATTGTACTTCTCCTGCCCAGTACCATATAATATATAAATCTCCCACTCACCAAACGAGGACTCGCTCTTGCCAAACAAGGCAGCTGTTATCAGTATCCCGAATGTCAGGGAAGTATGACAGGTCAATAAAGAGATATTTATAAACTCTAATGTTTCTAGTGCGACATTTATGTTACTTTTCATACATTTGAAAAATTGTCAGCCTGACATTAAAACAAGTCTTGTATTAAGTGAAGTAAGGCTATAATTTTTTTGCTAATGGATTGTTACATTTCATTTACATATCTTTTCCCAACCATTTTATGCTTAAAAAATCATTGCCCTTTTGAATTATGTGAGGCTCTTTTTACTGTGAGGCTCCAGCAATTTGCCAGCCTCATGTGTGTAATCAGTTTAATTAGCACTATAGCTTTAATGAGAGCATCAATGTCTGCTGCATGCACTCTGTTCTTTACTGGACAAAGTAAAAACCTGGGTTTCTTAATCAGCTGCAACTGAAGTGCTCCAGTCCTTACAAGTCTTCATACGGTGCCGGAACAGAGGTAATATATTTTGCCTTTTCTTAAAGCATCACAGTCTTTATTTTGTCTAAAATGCCTGCATCCATCTGGGCTGTGCTCAGAAAATGTACATACACGTTGGGTATGTTCGGTGAACTGGTTTTCACAGCTTTTGAAATACGTTACCTTGGCCTTTCAGGTAATCCCTAATTATAAACAGCACACAAAATAAATAGTATTCTTACTGTCTGTGAACGGTGCCTGTGTAATGGATGGGGAGAACGAGATGCAATGCATCTCCTTAGTGCTGGATAAGGATATTTCACCAAAGCCAGTGAAAGCTTGACATTGAAAACAACTCTTGGGGAACTGTCAAAACGACAATAGAAAAAGCATTAACGATTTATCAACGTGCCATTAGCCCCGCGTGTTCGACCTGACAATGTGCGAAGTCTGTAGATCATTTTTATTGTCCCACAATAGAAATATTTGAGTGGGAACGGAAGCGTGTGACCTCTAGGCTACATTAAACCAGTATTCAGAAAAAGATCATTATCTAAAAGGTACAAAATCATATGAATTCTGTCTACTTGTCTGTCTGACTCAGTGTCTCTGATTTGTTTATTCTTCTGTTACCTGGTTGTCAATGCAGAAACACTAAACAAAAGCTCGGGAACTCAAGCACAGCCTTAAGGAAAAGAATTAATTCCCCAGCAGGAACATCATAATTTTAAAAAGAAATGGTGGGGGTTTTGTACTTCAAACTCCTCTTTCTGGGGTGGTTGCGGCCACCTTTGAATTCAGGTTTCCCCTTATAAAAAAAAATACAGCAAAGTACTTTATCCTCTACAACTTTTAAGAGAAACAATTTTAAGCAATTGCAACACATGCACACCCACAAAAATCAACCTTTTTTCTCCTTAAAAGCACGGTTCTTTAAAAGGGAAGCTCTCAGGAAGGAAGCTCAGCTGTTCGGGCTCAAAGGATTATGTTCTCACTTGCCACGCAAACACCACAAGCCCATTAACCTCTCTGCTTCGGCCACGCATGCCAGCCTTTCAAAGCAAAGCTCCACGATGGGCTCTTTTATTGCCCAGAAAGAACCCATCATCATCATCAAGGCACCACGGTGTGTCTTCATCAGTTTGCCTCTGAAGGCCAAACTGCTCTGGAAGATTGCATTTCACCTGCAGGTATTTGTAATAAAGAGTATCCGAGCGCGTCTCTTGTTTATGTGTCGACCGTAGCAAAACTCATATAGCGCTTAATGTTGTGTTTCCTGCTGATGGTGGGGCCGGGGCCATCAGCCCGGGAGCCCATCAGAGAGAGAGGTTTCATTTCTGGACTCAGTTCTGGCTCAGGCCCCGACTGCCCTGACAATAACTGCTGTTTTCTGTCGCACGCAGAGAAACGGGGAAGGACGTCTGCTCCAGGGGAACGGCTCCTGGGCTCGTACCACTTTGTTTTTAATGTCTCTGCTCACCAATGATTTCCATTTGTTTTATTTTAATTTTGGTTGACTGTATTACTCCACTGCAGGTTGATTTCTAAACACTTATTTTTATTGATTGAAGACAGGGAAGCTGTCAGAATGACGCAGTAGTGATGCAAGAAATCAACAACAGGTCTTGGTTTTGCTTGGCTGCAGAAGAGGCTGATCCTGGAGGGTGCAGCAAGAGGTGCCGCAGCCTGGCAGAGAGACAGGCGTTCAGGCAGCTCACCGCACGCTCTGCTCTTCACAGGAAGGAGAAAACTTCAACTAACGCAAACACCAGCTCTGCCTGTTCACCTCCCAGTCAGTCAGGCGGCGGCGGAGCGACTAATGGAAGGGAAACAAATAGGAGATATAATTTCTAGGGCTGCCCTCTGATGCGTTATGTGAAAACTCAGAAAACTTCCCAGGTGCTGCTGGATTAAGCTGGTGTGAAACCCCCAAGGAGGGGGAACACGGTGAAAGTTTTGCTCTTGCCTCACCCACAGGGAAAAATCACAGGGAGCGTTTTCCTTGTTTCAATGTGGTTTCCATCACTGAGTATTCCAAACCCAGCCTGTTGGGTTTTTGTTTTAATTCCTAATTTTAAATTTGGATATTTTAACCACTGTTTCTTATCCTAGTTCCATCCCAGGATGACAGTAATCTTGTTTGAAGGGGGAATGGGTCTGAATTGGGAGTTGTAATAACCTGGAATGCCATTAACCCATTGCAGACTGCAGTGTCAGCTGCTGGGAGAAATTAAATGAGCAGCAGGTTTTTGAGTTGGAGTGAGCAGGGTTTGATCCACGAGAAAGTAGCTGGTTTTACAAGTGCTGCGGGACACCAATACTTTGATTTAAGTTCCAGCATGAAGCACCACTGAAGGACCAATGACCAGTTGTGCCAGTGACGTTAACGGTGCATTTTACATGGCTCTGGTTCATATAAGCACTCTTTAAAACACAGTGTTTATAGTAGTAGCCATGTATATATATCAAATGTTGTGGGAAAAAGCAAAACTAATTTACCCTCAAAGGTTAGGATAAGAATTATGACTTTAGTTTGTTAAATTACATATTTTATTTTATTTTTCTCCCAAGGAAGGTAGGATAAATTGGGAAAGATGCAGATGGGGGATGCTGTACCATGCAGTTGGGGTTGCCAAGGGCATCTGTTTCCCTCCCTGGGGTTTTCCCGGGGTGTCCATGCTGGGGCCATGCTCACCCCATGATCTGGGGTATAAAGACAGGGAATCCCTAAAAGTGGCTTAATAAAGGAAGCATGTCTGTGAACAGACAAATCAAGATTAGCGTCTTTGATTAGAGTCTTTGTCAATCAACTTGTGAGTGACAGGTTGCAGAGAAGACCCAGATGCCTGGACACTCTGGTTCACCCAACGTGTGATGCACAGATGGTGTTCTGTCAGGGGCTCTTCCAGCCACAGGCGACAACTTAAATATCTGTCAGGTGTTACAGAAATACGAATTATAGGTACAACCAGCATTTTTCCCTTCAGTAAGCATATGCAAGAAGTGTCTTTGTCTTTTTACTTAGTGATGCAGAATACAGGTAAGGAAAGTGGTGATATTATTTTCTAGCTGCAAAGTAGTAGGAATGGGCAAATAAAATTAACTGCTTTATCTAATGGAAAACAAGGAACTTATACCAGAGTAAATATAGTTCAATGGGTATTTGAAAATTAAATGAGATATACAATAGACCATGTTTTAGATCAAAAATTTGTTTTAAAATCATTTAAACAGTATCTGTAATTAAATGTATTCAGCAGGACATGGAAAATGACCATCGTTGGGGCTTTGGTGGTTTCGCTGCTGAGGTGAAACCCGTGAGTGGGTCCCATTTTGAATCACTGCTGCAGCCCATCCTTCATTTGCAAGAGATCAGTCATTCATGAGTGTCCATACTGAATAAAACAAAAGGAAAATATTTAGGTTGGTATTTTTTTTTCCTTCTTACAGGATTAATATATTTGTTGAACAAGTATTATCTTAATCCAGTAGCTGTCCTTCAACAAGTTATAAATGAGAGCAAAGTCTTTCTGTCAATGGATTTTATTTAACTGGCTCAGATTATTTATGAGATGTTTGCAATTCTGAGCTCCTAAGAGCAATAACTTGTCCAACTAAATTAATGTGAAAACTCCCTTGATATCCCCCAAATAATCAAATTCTTTTGTCAACAACATCCCCAAATAGTCTGCATTGACTTTAGTAAAAGTTTATTAGAATTAGAGACTGATCGTGAGGCAGGACTCTTCCTCTGCGATGGGAGGACTCTTAATTTCCAAGTTAAATAATTGTTCTGTTTTGCAAATAGCTTTCATCAAGTTCTTCCTACAGCAAAAAATGCTGAGAAGAAACAAAAACTAAGGTTGTAGCGTGAGATGCATCAAATGGGAAGCACCTTGACTCCCACCCTCCTTGGCCTCGCAGCTTCGGTGAGTAACATCTTAAAACCTTCCAGCAGCAAAAATGGAGGACTGCATTTTCTGCTGAAGGTTTAATTGCTGGGTGTGAGAGATATTGTGAAACACAGAAATCCTGTGCGACCGTGATGCGCAGAGGAGTATGGCGGCAGCACGGAGCTGTGCTAGAGTAAACTGTCCGGTGGGGCTGTTTGCTGCGACTCCACAGATTGCTCAAAACAGAACCAGATGGGTTTTTCCCCCCGTTTTCCTTCAGAGATCCTTTGGCAAAGCAGTACACACAGGAACAGTAGATATTTTATGCACAGGAAAATAGTCCAAAACTATTTTAATAAAATATTTGAAACTCCTAGAGGATCTTTGTGTTGAGAGCTGAGCAGGCTGTAAATAATTGAAGCATTAAGGATAATTTACACCCCTGGGATAAGCCGAAGAGGATTACAACCTCATGGAACCATTTACCTTGAGAAAAATGACAAAATTTCCAAGGACTGATGGTTCCTTGAGAGGAGATTTGAAGCGGAGTCTGCTCTTGGCTTGAGCCTCTCCGCTATCAATTCCAGTTCATACAAAGACATTTGCTCCGATTATTATTATATCCCTGCCCTTTCTTGCCCTTGAAGTATCGGCATTGTGGCTCCGAAGACAGATTCAATTAACAAACCGGATAGATGCTGACCTTTCCGAGATTGTTATTCTATCCTTGATTTGCTTTAGGGGAGAAATATTTCTTTCATGTAGAAATATGAAATAACAAATAAATAACCAAAAATTGATTTGTAGTAAAAAAAAAAAAAAAAAAAGAGAGAGCGAGAAAGAAAGGAAAGAAATGAACTGGTGGAGCGTAGACACTGCTATTAACTGAATGGCGTCAGGACTTTGGGCTGGGATCACTCACTGAGTGAGCTGCCATCCGTCACGATTAAAGACTTATCGGAGGATTTCTAGAATAGTTTCTCCAGGGAATCAGGTAACTTAGACAGCTTAGTGCTTTTCACGTTTTTGTTAACTTTGTGATTGATTTTCTGCAGGCCAACAAGGAAATTTTCTTTTTGTTGCTTTTTCACACCTTGCAGAGCCCTGTCTCGCACCATCACGTGTCACTGGTGATGCAGGATGGCGGGGCTTGGAGCAGGACCAGGACCAGGAGGAGGATGCTGGGTAACAAGTGCACGTAGGCAACAACTTTCTTTGTTTATATTCATGTTTCAGATCATAAATGTTCATAGTTCTACAAAAAACTGAGACCAGAAGATTTCTATCTTGGACATTTCCTTCATGGTAGATGAAGGAAAAGGTCAATTTTACCGTTAATTTGTAAAAATCTTTCTTTCCAGGTGGTTGAAATTGTAAAATGTTATTATACCTACAAAAAAACTGAGACCAAAAAATTTCTATCTTGGATGTCATGGCAGATGAAGGAAAAGGTCAATTTTACCATTAATTCCTAAAAATCTTTCCTTTCTGGTGGGGGGAATTGTAAAATCTTATTATATCATATTACTATAACCTTAGGTTACCCGGTAAAATCATAAGAGTCTTTGCTGGAACAGAAGGAATTGCGTGTTTCAGATGGCTCTGCTCTGTATATCATTACGTACTTGTGCAGGGGCACTACTTTCCAAACGGTATTATAAAACACATCGTACCTTACATGTGAAGTATATAAACTTCTTTCCCACTTCCTAATTTATTTGCTGTTGGATCAAATAATATTTATTCCTAAACAAGCCTCTGGGGAACCAAACACCACCATCCCACAAGGTACCTGGTACTGCCAGCCCAGCGGTGGGGCAGCCCCAGAGGGTGGCGTGGAGATGTTGTGCGTCCTCCCCCATCCTCTGCTGGGTCCTGGGTTGGAGGAAAGTGTCCCCCTGGGCCTGGAAAATAGATCCTGGGCCACCAAAGGTGGAGCCAACAGAGGTGTTCCTGCAGCGCTAATGACTCGCTGCAGGAACTGTACATTAACTTGTCATTCCATCACGGGTTTAAGGCACGAACCTCTACTAAAAAGCAGAGTGACAGATGTACAGTTATGCTGTTTATACCAATTATAATACCTAGATGATCTTTATTTTGTGTGCTGCTGAAAAATCTATTGATCACCTGGTTTTTTAACTTGATGCAGCCTTACAGATTTGATTTATAAAAGAGATTTATTTTCTGTTTTGACAGAAACTGCAGACTTTTCTGCATAATTTATTAAAGTATAGATTAAAAGTGACATGTTGATTTGTTACTGACTTTGAGGATTTCTTTCTATGCCGTTTGCCTCCAGCATTTAGCAGCCCACTGAACACATAGCTTGTGCATGAATCCTGCTTTTTTCAGTCCTGGGACTCATTCTAGTATTATGCACGCTGCATTCAGCCAGTAAAAAGGTAAACAGAAAGACTGAGTTTATGCCAGGAAGTCACAATAAGCTGTGCATTGGCAAAATATTTAATCACGCTAAAATGGGACACTGGGCCTTCCCACATGGCTTTATTTTGGCATTGCAAAGTGCACAGTTTTTAAAGGTCAGAGTTTCCAATTTCCATATTTTTCTGTTGCCTTTTTTTTTTGGTCCCTCAGAATTCAGTTCCTTTTATTACTCTGTTATCTAATATTTCATGACCAGGACTTCTGACCTTTTCTGTAATTTTTTTTACCTCTGTAAATGAGCTTTCCTGACTGTGTATCAGTCCCATATGCACACTCCCCTATACCCATTCCTGGTCCTCTGAAGAGGAGAGGAGGAGGCAGGTTGGAGGGGGGTGCGAGGAGGAGGAGGAGGAGGAGGAGGAGGGGGATGCTACTGCACACCCGAGTGCATCTGCACTGTGCCAAGATCTGTCAGATCCACATTTACAAGAGTCTAACTCCAAGTGCACAGTTCTGTACCAAATTCACAGAGTTTAGCTCTTCTGAGTTATGAGCGAGGCAGAACCCAAAGCAGATTCAATCATATTGTCTCGGTTTTGCTCTCCGTTTTACTGGCTGTAACAGATACTCATCAATGGGGCAGAAACTGGGGAAAATCCAGCTCGGTTTCTGACTTGTCTCACACAGGAATATGACTAAAAGCCTTGATCTTACATAAATTGCAAGTCAGTCTTGTGTAAATAGCAGTACTAGGGCTCTGCAACGTGATCAAATAACCACAAGCCACTGTGGCGTTGAAAAAAATTCTCAGAGTTAAAAGCACCTTTGTTATTTTCTATTAAGTGTTAAAGTCGTGAGCAGTTTTACAAATATGGATGGATACACAAATGATCTAATTTGGGACCATTGTACCCAGCCATCTCTCAGGGTTTTCTCTTTTGTAGGGGTGGATGGTATAATTATTTTTGGTTGTTCATCTTTTACCATATCCTTTTGTTACTCAGTTATTTGATCGCTGATCACATGCTTCATAAGTTGAGCAAAGGTAGTTTGATAACGCTTCCCTTAATTTGGCTTGTATTTTCTGTTGCCAAAGCATTCCTGAAATTGCTTTTCCCAGCACCAGCCTGTGGTCTCATGTAAATGCATCCGAGCAGTACAGCTTCCATGACCAGACGCCCTGACCCAGCGTGGTCGAGCTGCCCACTTCACGCCGTAGGCACCATTGGTTTTGGCACGCTGTGGTTGTGATGTCAAGCCAAAGGCTGATGTGAAACCAAATGGAAAGATTTTCCTTTTAATTTGCCATTAATTTCCAGTTCAACCCAACAGTAACGACAGTGTAGTTGCCGTCTATTTAACCTAAACAACTAACAAGAAGCCAAAAGTCCAGCCTGAAGAAGCATGTGTTGCCCGTGGATGACCTGTTTCACTTATCTAGGAGAAGGAAGCTTTATTTACATAAGATGCTGTTTAGGTGATCAAGGGCCTTTGCAATGTCATGCTTACTGGAACAGATATAGCTCAGCACTGTTTCTTCTCTCCTATCTAGACAGTAAAAACCTTCTGTGTTGGGGCTGGGTCCTCTAAGGCTTCTGAAAGCTGATTCTGCTCCAGACTGCAGAAATAAATCTGAAGGCAAAAACCCCCTCGTGAGTTTTGCTCCTGATGATTCCAGTCTCTGGTGGCTGGAAAAGAGAAGAAGCTTTTTTTCATTTTTTAAGTAAAGGCTTGCTTTAGGATGAGACAGATGTTTGTCAGAAGGCTCTGAAGTAGCCTCCGTACCAAAGCAGTGTGGTCTTTCTTTTCAAGGTACAAATATTAGCATTTAGGAAATCACCAGCTCATTTTATGTTTCCTTTCAGAAATCCTCATAAAACACCTCTTGTCTTGACCAGTTCCAATCTCCTGGTTTTCAGGCATTAATGTCTTCTGTCTTCCACCTGCTTTCAGACCCTTGGTGCTGCATCACCCAACAAGGCTTGGACTTGAGCTTTGACCCTGGGTTCTTCTCTGATTCCTCGCTGTTTCAGGCGCTGCAAGTGTCAATAATCACCACCCTGGTGAAGTCACGGGCAGTTGAGAAGATCCCCATCTCAGCCGTTTCTGGGAGGTAAAGAGACGCTGTTGTTTTCTACCTTACATTAAGAAAACCTCAAGGAGAGTCAATTTATTTCGAGAGGTTTGGCTGGGGAAGGTGACCTGGGGGCCTGGGGCACAGTGAGGAACGCATTTCCCAAGTCCCAGCTAACACCATGGTGGCTGTATCAATTTTCCTCATCATTTCTCACCTGCAGAGTATCTTTATAAGCAGTACAGTATGACAGGAAACAACCCTATCATTTTCTTCTCTTTCTTTTGCTTCCCATCTTCCCCCCAAAGCAGGGAATTGTTCACATCTGTCTCCCTGGGATTTCTGTGGATCTCTAAAGTAGTGAATAAGCTATTGACGGAAATTAGAGACAGAAAAAACATTTATTTATAGAACATATAATCTATTCTCAAGAAAACAGAAAATAAATTACATTTAAGTAATTTTCCATTTCTCAGATATAAAAGAAAGACTATAACCCTTACAGGTATTAAGATGACCATTCTCAGATCAAAGTGACTGACACTGCAGTACTTTCACAAATGTTATGTGTTTTCTGATGAATGAATATGAGCAGGAAGGAAAATTAGAAATTTGACAGTCTAACACCACCAGTGTTAATTTTCTACAGTTTTGTCATTTACTTGCAAGAACTTAATATATTTCTTCTATAGCTTTATCGCTCCTGCTTCTATCAAAGCTCTATAGACTGTAATATTCTGCTCAGTGAACTGAAATATCCGTCAATATAAAAGCATCTTCTCATAAAAGCATTGGGAATGGTTATGGTATATTTTTATATACACTAGGATTACCTAAGGAAACATTTATAGGTTTGAAGAATAGACATTTTCTAGAGAGAGTGGAAAACAAAACTTCTAAATTAAAAATATTCCTTTTTTTGATTTAATTCAAGAAGATATTTCATCCTCTAACAAAACTCATATGCATGGGGGGAAGAAATAATCCCTTAATGAGAAACAAGGAAAAGAAAATACTTTTGAGGTGTCTGGACTCACCTGCTCTGATTTGTCTCCCTGTCTGTAAGAGTGAAGCCTCATCTCCTCTCCTTGACATGATTTTTCCACTCCCTGGACACCACCCGAGAATCCCGCACACTCTGGCCAGGGGGCACCACCGTACTGCTTCCCCCACTCTGATAAACAGGCTTGGGGTCTTAGAATCATACAATCATAGAATCGTCTGGGTTGGAAGGGACTTTTAAGACCATTGAGTCCAACCATCAACCCAACACTGACAAACCCACCACTAACCCATGTCCCTCAGCACCACGTCTGCCCGGCTTTTAAATACCTTCAGAGATGGTGACTTCACCACTGCCCTGGCCAGCCCATTCCAATGCTTAATAACCCTTTCTGTGTAAAAATTTTTCCTAATATCCAATCTGAACCTCCCCTGGCACTACTTGAGGCCGTTTCCTCTTGTCCCATCACCTGTGACTTGGGAGAAGAGACCAACCCCCCCCCGGCTACACCCTCCTTTCAAGGAGTTGTAGAGAGTGAGAAGGTCTCCCCTCAGCCTCCTTTTCTCTTGTCTTGTCACAGCAAACAAAGCATTTTTCTTACTCTTTGGAAACCTTCGTGTTTCATGACTTTGTAAAAATAAACCTTAGATATTGGTAAAACAACTCGCAGACTGCTGTGCCCAGGTCAAAGGGGAAGTGAGTTGGCCAACATATGGCAAACTATCCCCTTCCCTGTCCTAACTCTCATCCCAAACACGGGTCGGGAGGAGGCTGAGGGAGGAAAAGTGAGTCAGGTTAAATGAAAAAGCACAAGGAGCTTTCCTGTAATTTTTTTTTCCCAAAATCACAATTTCTTGCTTGAACACTGGTGTCAAATGTAGCCACGTCCTCTGTGACATCTGCACCATCTGTTTCTTGCAAGGTGCGACCCCAAGAGAGCTTCATCTCCAGGAGGGTCATCAAGCAAAGAGCAGCCAGTGCCAGGAGACCTCCCTGTGCAAGGCAAGCCTGGTGAGCAGCTGTGCTGCGGGTGCCTTCGCCACAATCGCAAAGAGGAGGAAACTTTAGGAGAAAGTTATGAAGGATGCAGATAGAAAATAGAGCGTGTCGGGGAAAAGTCTGGGGGGAGTCAGGGGCGCGTTGACATGCATTTCAGTAGAAATTGGGTTACTGCTTGTATTTTGATTCTGCTGCCTGTGATAGCATAGTACACACTATTTCCATCCTCTTTTTGTTCCAGTTCATACATTTCCTGTTTTTTTGGGTCATTGAGTTTGTTCATGAGTTTAACAACAGACAGTACTGTGTGCACTGTAAATATTAGAACTTTACTGAGCAGATAGCTACGGTGTGAGGCTGCTGATATAATGCAAATATGCTTATTACTGTTAGAACTTCAGCCAGGGAAAAGTCCAGACATTATCATTTTGAGAAATGGGGTTTTTTTTCCATCTTATTTACAGCGTACGGTTCACTGGTAAAGACTGTTAGGGCTGAAATTGCTAAAGGAACTCAACCTCAAATATGTTTGAAGACATTCCCTGAATGAAGCAGAGCACACTCATAATAACGGCAATAATAAGTTCATCACAAGGCGTCTTCTGGAAAACTTGACAGTTCCACAGAAATTACACGCAGAAAATGTTGGCACTCGTGCTCGTATCTGTTTTAATATCAGCATGCTCTACTTTATGACATGTTTATAGAGAGAATTGTAAAGACAGGCACGTGTCTGTCTGTCTAGCTGGTTTTTCGTCAAGGTTTTGGGGAGAGCTGTTGGGGAGACCCTGGGGGGTTGCATGGGGGCTCCTGTGCCTTCGTCAGCTTTGGCACCTTTACAGTGTCAAATCCAGGCGTTTCCATCCGAACTGTGGTCTGAAACTGGTCTTGGTTACCAAAATTGTTAAGCAATTGAATTGACCACTGTTTCTCCCCTCTGTTAAACACAAAAAATGATACCCGCGTGTTACAGCTACTCAGCTCAGGGACCTATTGAGATTCCACTGAAATGTCTGTAAAGCGTGTTTTTTTCATTGGGAAGCTCTGAAAAGAGCGTCTCATGTGTATGTGGAGTGACAATTATTACAAATATATGATCTTTTTAAAGTAAACTTGAAAAAATGCTTATATCTTAATGCATTGGGAATTAATTTAATTTTATTATATATAATGCTGTAAAGGTACTTGCAGCAATACATTAACAGACCATTAAAGCACTTTAAGTGGACATGACTCTAGGTGTTCAGGTTTGTGACCTGGAGTGCTTTCATTTTTAACATGGCTTAGACTACTGAAGTATGCTTGGAACGAGGACATTTATTAGCCCTTTGCTTTCACAATAAGTTGCTTAGCATCAAATCATGGAAAGAGACAGAAATAGCCAATTAGAAAACAAAGGTAGCTGAAATAAAGAGTTTACAACAAGCTACGGGCTACAAACCTCCATACAGGACCTAATGAAGACCAGCATCGTTTTTCCTGGTGGCCTGAGAGTACCTGGAAGAGCACTTACCTAATGCCGTACGTAGCTGGGGATTTAAATTCCTCATCTGCCATCAGCACAGTCTGTGGGATAAAGCCTTTGGCTGTAATTATGCTTTGATGTAATTGCTGTTGGCCCCTGGAGCAGAAGCTGCTCTGCCACGTGTGGAGGACCTGGCCAGGAAGAACCTGCCAGAGCGGGAGAGGGAGCATCTCCCAGTGATGCTGGGTTTTGGAGATTCCTGACATGTAAGAGCAAATCCGGACTGATAATGTACCACGTTTGCTTCTTCCAGCTTCTCCAGGAGCCCTGATGAACCCTTGTGCTGAGGATTGACTCTGATATGTAGAGGACATGGAAGAGGAGGTAAGCAAGGCCAATGATTACTAATATTTTTCCCAAGATCACTAGAGTCACACCTAGTTCAGCCTGGGTTTGTTTCCCTCATATTGGTGGGATTCAGAAAAAAAAAAAAACAACCAACAGGAAGGTGCCAGAGAGGGGAAGAGCTGTTACATGTGAAAAGTTGTTTGAGTCATCGGTGCCCAGGAGGAAGCAGGAGCAGTCCTTATAAAAACCTGTGGGTTACTATTTTTTTGGACAGAGCTATCAGCTAATCTCTTCTTCATTTGAAATAGAGGTAGTAGCATAATCCAAAACACAAGAAATTAAACACCCAGGTCCCATTTGTTCATTCGCATGAACTGAAAAACGAGCAATAGAGGACACACATCTCCAGGCATGCCCTCCAGACCTTTGCTGGGCGTCTATGTGCTTTGTGGGGGACCGTCTAGAAACATGAAATTATGCCTATTAATTCCTCATGCTGAGATGTAAATATTAAACCCACTGTCCCGGTACAGCACCTGCACTGGTGACAGAAGAATCGAAGGGAATGGCCTGGCGATATCATGAATCCGGCCCGGGGGTCAGAGCTGTCGTGTATAAACTGCCCTGTGTAAAGAGATGTGCCTGCAACCATCAGTTTTCACTATTATCTCTCAGTTTCTGTTGAATGCGTGTTATTGAGATTAATCAGTGAAATGAATTTACTAATGAACTTGTTAATAAGCTCGCCATAGCTAATGTTGGGTTTTTTTTTTTCTGTTCCTTTTTTTTGGATAGTGTTGTTTCTATATAAAAAAAAATTGCTGCTGCAGCTGTTTGGCAGCTTGGGGTTTTTTTTTTTTGCTTTAGGCAAATGATGCGAATAAGTTCAGTTACAATTGCTTTGATGTAAAGAGAAGTTAATAGAAATTTTAGTAGCAATATCAGTTTAAGAGAACATGAGCTCGTGACCTTCGCATTGTAATGAAGTCAGTCTATCTGCTGGGCTGGCGGGTGCCCATTCCCAGTCGTGGGGATATTCAGTTACTGGCACTGGGAGCACAGTTCCGGAAGAATTCAGAAAGGTGTGTTCCAACTCATTTGTGTGCAGTTCTGTGTGTCCATTTGTCACACACAGCGTTACGGAGCACGTGCCCTGAGCATTGGTCACAGTATCAAGGTATATATAGAAAGATGCAGGCTTAATACTCAGCACAGGAGGGACATGGACCTGTTGGAGAGGGGCCAGAGGAGGCCACGGAGATGCTGGGAGGGCTGGAGCCCCTCTGCTGCGAGGACAGGCTGAGAGAGTTGGGGGGGTTCAGCCTGGAGAAGAGAAGGCTCCAGGGAGACCTTAGAGCCCCTTCCAGTCCCTAAAGGGGCTCCAGGAGAGATGGGGAGGGACTCTGGATCAGGGAGGGGAGCCATAGGAGGAGGGGGAAGGGTTTGACACTGAAAGAGGGGAGATTGAGATTAGAGATTACGAAGAAATTATTGGAATTTCTTGGAACTCGATGATCTTAAAGGTCCCTTCCAACCCGAACCATTCTATGATTCAAATCCGGGGCATCCTCCTGTGTTTTGGAGTGATCCCTACCCTTGGCAGCACAGGGAGAGCTGGGCATCACGGGAGCATTCCAGTCCCCAGGATACTTTGCCGTCATTTGTGTCTCCTACTGAGCAGGAAGCCAACACCACGGGCTGGTCCTTTCACAGTATGGGTGTGAGGTCCCAGGGTTGATATGCTTCACACCTGGGTTTGCACAGTTGTTTAACTTGCACAAGGGTTACAAATATCAGCCAAAATTTCCCGTAGCCTCCTGTACGCCTTCACAAACCCTCCCTGGGCACGCTGGGCTTTCACACCGAGCTTCCAACCTGCTCCTGGGGATCTCAAACACAATAACCAAGCTGGCTTTGGAAATGCAGTGGGAGAGCTTGGCAAACTTTGTGCTGTGTTTGTTCACCTTCAGCTGTCCCACGAGGATTGCATGGATTGCTCCGGGCTTTTTCGTATGCACCGGGACAGCTGGCCCTTATTTATGACACCCTTTTTTTAACATTATGAGGCTGCAACCTCACACATCATAAAGCTCAAATTAAAATGTGTCCCTCTGAGCTTTCCCATGGTGTGGGCAGACGCTGTGAAGTGAAGTGGGAGATGAGCAATGACAACATCCTGCATTCTGCATCACAGCTAATGGTAACCCAGAGTGTATCCTGACAGGTTTTATCTCCTGCTGTACGTATAACATTTTGAAGAGCATCTTTTAATGTTCCTTTACACTAGGTTAGTTTAGATTAGGATCTACAGAAACGCTAAAAGTGGTTGATATCTATATGCTCTTGATGTCTCTGACAGAACAGAAAAATACTTCCCGCTCGTGGCAATAGAATCTGAGATACACCTCAAGCAGACAGTTTCACATCTCAAACACCATGACTCCTCCTCTCTCCGTTCTCCTGCTTTCACTGCTGAGAAAGGAGCATGGACACAACAGGGCTGAAGCTCTGTCTGGTTTGGGCTGATTTGGGAGTGAAGGAAGAGGTGCTGCAGGTTGTAAGGTTGTAAACTAATATCTTCACAGAGAATATCTTGCTCAGCACCTCGTTTGTGCTGGTTGGGCCTCACCATACGGGGTGGAGATGTTGGAGGTGGCAGGATGGTAAAACCAGTGTCCCCGAAGAGAAGCAGTTTCTAACGCGCACCAAGTTTTAAAGGTGAAAGATGAACCCTGCCAGCATCCCCGTGGGCAGATATTAGGTTGCCCTCCTAGAGATGAAAAACGCTCAGCTTCTAAACACCTCCATGTACTCTCTACCTCTGCTCCATCACGCCACAGTGGCTACCGGGAGCTCATGAGAGTGAGGAAGAGGATGCTCCTGGCATCTGCGTTTTCCCAGCATGTTGACAATCCCACCAAGCATCTGCAGGTCCACAATGGATGGACGGAGCATGGTTTCT
This sequence comes from Numenius arquata, assembly GCF_964106895.1. Classification (NCBI taxonomy): domain Eukaryota; kingdom Metazoa; phylum Chordata; class Aves; order Charadriiformes; family Scolopacidae; genus Numenius; species Numenius arquata. The sequence goes on from NC_133590.1 coordinate 16,545,394, forward strand.
GTGGTGAGAGCCATGGTGAGAGCCATGGTGGTTGGCGGGTGACCTCAGCCAGGCAGCAAGGCGTGGGTGATGGTACCAGGTGGCATTGCTGGGACACCAAGAGACACCTCGTAAGTAGCATTCATAAATATTACACAATCCCAGAATGGTCAGGGTTGGCAGGGACCTCTGGAGATCATCAAGCCCAACTCCCTGCCAAAGCAGGGTCCCCTGGAGCAGGTTGGACAGGAACTTATCCAGGCAGGTTTTGAATGTCTCCAGAGTTGGAGACTCCACCACCTCTGGGGAGGGACTCTTTATCAGGAAGTGGAGATAGGATGAGGGGTAACGATTTTAAACTGAAAGAGGGGAGATTGAGATGAGATCTCAGGGAAAAATTCTTTGCTGTGAGGGTGGTGAGAGCCTGGCCCAGGTTGCCCCGAGAAGCTGTGGCTGCCCCATCCCTGGAGGGGTTCAAGGCCAGGTTGGAGGGGTCTTGGAGCAACCTGGTCTGGTGGGAGGTGTCCCTGCCCAGGGCAGGGGGTGGCACTGGGTGGTCTTTAGGGTCCCTTCCAACTCTAACCATTCCATGATTCTATGATTCTCTCTGGACAGCCTATTCCAGTGCTCTGGCACTCTCACAGTAAAGAAGTTCCTCCTCATGTTTAGATGGAACTTACTTACTTTTTCGCTGCTCTGTTACTTTAAGTGAACATCTTTAGTTTATAAATACAGGAAAAATTGAGATGTTTATGAAAGAAATAAAAAAAAAACTGGTAGCTGGGGAACAAAAGAGTTTTCACCTTGCAAGAAAGGAGAAGAAGAGATGGATTGGGAGCTCATTTTTGAAGGTTAGGATGGTTTTCCCTTTCCTTTTGTTTCTCCCCCATTCATTTCAATGAGAATTGCACAGAATAATAATCTACTTGTTTTGTCTGTGTGATAATTGCATTGATAATTTAGTACGATTTAAATAATCAAATTCAGAGTGTTTTGTATGTCAAAGTCTGAGAAAAGGTTTTCTTTAATCTCCAAAGATGCATATTCATGATGCCATTATATATATAGCTAAAGAAATTACAGTACCATTGTCTGCTTCAAACAAGCCATCCACTGCCTGCTTTTAAAAAAAAAAAAAGATGAAACAGTCAAAACACAAGATGATTGATTTGTACTTTCAAAGTTCACCTCCTCTTGCTTTGGTAATGGATTTCTTTATCTATCAACAGCTATCCTTGTCGTTTAACGTCCAGCCGGCACTGCCTATACTCTGGTTTAAGTGTCGTGTCAAGCAAATTCATGCCTTGATGTTTCCCTGCCACCTCCGACTTGTGTTTTGCTCTGGCCGCCGCAGCAGAGCAGGTCCTCGGTGTCCTCACCGTGGGTCTTGTGCCTTGCTGGCTGTGACGTCCTGGGCACAGAGCTCAGGACACGGCCAGGGGCTGCTTCTGCCCCGGGGACACGAGCCATGGGATGTCCCAGCAGCTTCCTCCCTGCTGGCCTTCAGCCGGAAAATGCAGGAGCCCCGTTCTGTGCATTACTATTCATTTTCTAAGCATGGCATATCCATATTTTCTAGATTTTTGTATGTGTGGTTGGAGCTATCGGTATTATTAAATGAGGAAAAATAACGGCTGTAAGAAAGAACGCAAGGATTGCCCCACTGGAGACTGTGGGAGTTGTGGTGTCAGGGGACGTACACATGAGCAGGCGTGAGAGACCTCGCTGCAGTGCACGCTATAATGAACCCATGACAAGAAGCAGCTCAGATTTTTACGACAGACTATTTTTGCATTGGATTTGAACATTTGCTGGATCAAGATTTAACTGATGATTTATTGTACAAGATGATGAAAATACCCTAAGAAGCATCTTTACGGAATAGTATTTGCCTTTGAAGATAAAAAAAAAAGCTATTCCAGAAAGATGAATGTTAACATATCACAGGTCAAATACCTACAATTTTGTTGAGTTTAAAATTTAATCTGTTATATACCATCATCCATTAATGCTAAAATGCATTTGTTAAGAGAGGTAGCCACAGGAGAGCGACTGACACCCATGGGCGAGACAGGATTTAGCAGCAGCAAAGCCCGTGCTGTGTGACACTGCTGTGGCCACACTCATGTGACAATGGCAATCCTGTGCCGCTTTCAAAGCCACAGCAGGAGGTGGAGAAAATTTCATGAGACACAGAAAAATGAAATTATTTTCCATGAAAACTGACTGATATTTGAATATGGAAATGTTATGTTGAAATGGGTTGAACACACTGCAAAGTTGTCGTGTTTGAGAAGAGAGAGAAGGATCCAGCTGAGAAAACCAGATGTATTGCAGATGGGTGAATCATTTAATGCAAAATCCTTAGTTAGCTATTTTCTATTCTTTTATTCACAAAATGTCTTGAAGTAACTCACGAATTTTATCAATTATATGCTCTTTAGCCCCTACGCTAGTTTTGTAGACACCTTGTCCATGCACACTATGGGTTGTTTGCTCCCGTGCACCTGGCAGGACGTTTGGTGGACATTTTTCTTTCCATCTATTGGAAGGCTGTAAAATCTAGGCTTCCTGCATGAGCAGTTTTACATACACTTTCTAAACAGATTCACCATTATTGTTATTTAATGTTTGCATATACCAATGCTCAATAGAAATTGTATTAGAATTCAAATAAAAGAAACAGAATTAAAACACGTTTGCGCAAGAATGTGTGATTTATGCCCTGATAGAAACCTATGCAGTAACTGAAATAACAGCAGGAAGGGGGTGGATAAATTATTTATTCTCCACGTACATATTGATATTTTTTTTATATGTGTTATTGAGCTAAGCGTGGAAAAGCTTTTGCTGGTTTTTTGCCTTTGTACATAATTCCTTTTCAAACTGGAACCAGGGTTTTTCCAGTTTGGTTGGTTGTAACGGCAGCGACTGCTGAAACACGGGCAATCTCACTCGGGCCTTTCTGCCTGCCTGCCTTTTTTTTTCTTTCTTTCTTTCTGGCAGAGCCTCAGTAGAGAAGGAGAACACAAAATGTATTGCATAGAGCAGAGCCTTATTTGTACCTCTGGCCAAGCAGTCTGTGGCCATTGTACTAGATTTATAGTTAAACTGATGTTTAATCCCCGGAGAATTTAGTCTGTTTGCTGTGAAGTCTGAGCCAGTGTAGAGCAATTCCTCTGTGCGATTCAGGGTTTTTTTAAATTATTTTCTTTTATTCTTTATGGAGAAACAGTTCTAAAAAATGTTGGTGGTTGAATTGAAAAGAATTAGATTTTTTCCTTGCATTTTATCTGAGGCAATTAGTCAGTTAATTACCGAACACAGCTTTTAGCAGTGCCTGTGATGAGGTACAACGCTTCCATTTTTTTCAGACTTAGCCATCAAAGACTTTTAGTTCAGGCATTTTATAGGGAAAAGATTCTACCAATGGTAGATAACTTGCAGTGTTTAAATTAAATTATTGTGTATATTTAAAAGTATTGAGGGTATATTTCAATTAGAAAAAAAAAAAGCAAGCAAAATGTTTAAAAGGCATAGTTAATCAAGCTATGGCATCCACTAATATGAGTAAAACAGTTTTAAAATATCACCCCAGATTATTATAACATGCCTTTAAAGTACGATTGTGTATTGTTTCCTGAGATCTGTCGTTTTGTCCACCAGCTCTGTCCCAGGAGATAAATTTTGCCTGGTTCAGGAGAAGCATGGGAGCAAATTAGGATTAAAACAGAAGGAGAAGCTACCCCCAGGTTAACTTTTTGTACTTCCAGTAACATTTATAGAGAAGGAAGAAGGCGTTGGCCGTCTGGGAACCCTCCGCTCAAGCATGGGTCCATCCCGTTCAGGTCAGTGTGATGACCCCAATATTTGCTGCTCACACCCTGCCTCCAGACAGCCCTTTCTGCACACTCTTCACTCTGGTGCTTTATTGCCCCCCAAGGTCCTGCCTTGCTTGGACAATGTCCTCCAGCACTTTATCAACATCTCTCTTCTCGTTTTTTTTTTCTTGCCACTTGTTGCAAAGTCTTTTAAATTCCCTTTTATCTGTAAAAAATGCAAACTGCTGCATGGATCTTCGAGTACTGCCCTTGCCGTGGATATCAGCTGTGTTGTGATGCTGGCCAGGCTACTGCTGCCTCGTGGTTTCCTGAGCAATGTAGCTCAGCTGGGAGCAACTCATATTTCATCTTTTTTTACGTGTGAGAGTCAACAGCCCTGTTACCGCAACAGGGAGAGGGGAGGAGAGCATGGGGGGGACTGGGCAACCAGCCGAAGCACGGGAAAGTGGGGAAACTCCTCCGGCAAGACAGGCGGTGCCATAGGAAAGGGAAACCTGACTTTTTTTAGAAAAGGAAGCATCATCATTAGTTTTTCCTGCGTGTTTTATAGGCAGTTCTCATGGCTATAAAAGAGTGAAAATCTAGTAAAACAAACTGGAGTGCATGCTACTTGAGAAACCACCAGCCCCTTCCAGCAGGTAAAGAGAAGCTACAGAAAGTTTGAATATGGAGAGATCGTCACGCCATACACAGGCAGTAAAGCTGAAAGCTTTCTTTTAAGTAGACTTCCTTACCTAAAGAACAAAATGAATAAATAAAGTCACAAGTGTGCTGAATTGGCATTTTCATAGAAATGTGACTCTTTTGCAGGCTGACGTGTAACTACTGTTTGAGATACGGTGTTAAGGGGACGTTCCCAGCATGCAAACCTGCGACAGAGATGGGGATATGGACCGGTAGGTTTTATTTGGAAAAATATGTGTTTTGAAGTTGTGTTCCAAGGCAGAAATCTGGGTCATTTCTGTCCAGCCCCAACAGAAGAGCACTCTGCTGCCTCCACACCAGGCAGGGTGGGAGGAGGCTTTTGGGACCATTCCCCCAGAGTTTGGGACCATTCTGGGAATGCTCTGGGGAAAGCTCTGCTGGGTAAGGACCAGCCACGGCCAGTCGTGTGCTAACAGCCTGTTACGGCACTCGGCAGGTTTTTGGGAGTGTTTGTGGGCACATCTGAGATGTGAAATCGCAGGTAAAGACCACCCAAATCCACTCGTTCCACCACAGACATAAAGAAAAGGGAAAAGCTGGATTGATCCTTGTCACTTTAGGGGAAAAATAACTCATTTCCAGAATTTTCTTTTCTTATCATAGTCTCTGAATCTTATTCTCTAACCATGTTCAGTGAAGCTCAAACAATCTCAGCTTCATTTATTGCCTAAAAATGCTCTGGTAAAACAGGAGACTGTGATGAGAAATCCTTATGGTGCCAGCAACTGGGGTAAAAGGCTGATGTGCTGAAATCTCTCAATAATGCCATAGATGGCTACTTTTTCCCCTGTCCGCTTGATGTCAGAGCAAGTATTAATTACCTTTCATTAATTAATTATGGATCCAGGACTGAATGCGTTAACATCAATTAAAAATTGAAAAAAAAATTAATGAAATTAACATCAAGTTAGGATATTTTCCTGGCATGGCCCCACTTTATAAAGCTTCGGAGTCAGGCTGCAGTGCTGAGGGCACTGTCCGGGGGTGTCATTCCTCATCAGTTATATTTGCATCACCGAACCCTCGTTTACCTGTGCTCCTCTGGTGATTGATTGTGGTGGTAGCTGTGGATGAAGGAAATGGCTAGAGCTGACACTGTCCATCATCAGATATTAAACTGCGCTGCCTGGAAATGTTGTGAGTCAGGACTTCAGTTTCTTAAGTACCAAAATTAATGATTCTTTTTCTTGGCTGATGAGAGCTCTGAGTCTAATTAATTTCCTGTCACACCGAGCGGCACCTGCAGAAGAGGAAATACTGGGGAAAAGCAGATGAAGCTCAGGTAAAAGATGCATTAATTAAAAGCTCAATTTGCTGTGGCCATATTTCTCGCTTCTCTTCAGATTTCCCACTTACCTCATTTATAGCAAGTAAAGCCCAAGTCTGCCGTTGTATTAACTTAGAACAGAAAACTGTGTAAAATCAGATTGCTATGAGAGAATACCTTTTTTCAAGGCAATACCGGGACAGTACACATCTTTAACCTATCGTAATTGCAGGCTGAACCGCTGAGAGCAGTGCATTAGGCAACCAATTACCTGAAGCAGCCTTCAGAGTGGTGCCTGGTTTCCCGGCAGCGCTGCAAGACTCTTCTATTTTTAAGGCAGGAAGCATGCTGGGCCGAGAGGAGAAATTAGAAGGTGTTGGACTTGATCAGACGTTGAAGCTCTCCTGCTCTTGCTCCAGCCTGGTGAGCCCCTCTTCCCTGGGTGGGGGACACATGGAGTTGACCAGTCACTGGGTCCTTCTGAAAGCATCTGCCCACCACCCTGGTCACAGCATTGGTCCTCGGGGTGTGCATGAAGTTGAGCTGCACCACTGCTTTTTGTGGGAGCCATATGATTAGAACTGACTGTCTGCTTTAAACTCTGCTTCATGACATCCACCACTCCCAGTAACTCAGACAGATGGAAATATTCGGGGGGTTAAGACAGCAAATGTGTGTGCTTCATCTAATGTGCACATCTGAAGTGGGGAGAAGAAAAAAACATATTTTAGGCAACTGAAGACAGATATTTGGAAAGGAAAGCAGTGGTGATGCTTGGCCGAGAGTCGAGGTAGCTGCCTGTGCATTTATACAATGTGAAAAACCCAAACGGTGGGTAAATTCCTCATTTTGAGGTGTTTGCTGTTCTCTAGCATAGCACCTTGCCCCAAATACCCTGGAAAGCTTAAAGCATGATACATCTTCTCAACGTACTGTGGGAGAAAAATCTCTCCCTGGGAATATTAGTGACTACAACTGGAGAAAATAAATTGTTTTCCCTAAGTAATGCAGCTTATAGTGCGAATCTAATTTTAGATTCCCTCTGTTGCTGCTAAATCTTTGCTCCGTGTCTTTCCCAGCTTGATAGAAGGGCATATTTAATTATCAAGAGTCACATTTGTATGGACAGATACTTCATCAACAAAGCATATGTCTTTTGTTTCTGTAATTGTTGAATCCCGTTATTTCTCATCTTTGAGCAACCGAACACAAACTACATCTGCAGTATGTGTTTGAGGCTGGTGATCTAAAGCAGGCAGAAGGAGGTTGCTGCCTTTGTGGGGTGGGGTGTATGTATGGATAGTTCATAGAATCATAGAATGGTTAGAATTGGAAGGGATCTTAAAGCTCATCCAGTGCCACCCCCTGCCCTGGGCAGGGACACCTCCCACCAGACCAGGTTGCTCCAAGCCCCCTCCAACCTGGCCTTGAACCCCTCCAGGGATGGGGCAGCCACAGCTTCTCTGGGCAACCTGGGCCAGGCTCTCACCACCCTCACACCAAAGAATTCCTTCCCCAGATCTCATCTCCATCTCCCCTCTTTCAGTGTCAAACCCTTCCCCCTCCTCCTATCACTACATTCCCTGATAAAGAGTCCCTCCCCATCTCCCTTCAGGTACTGGAAGGCCATTATAAGGTCTCCCCGGAGCCTTCATTCCTTCAGGTTGAACAACCCCAACTCTCTCAGCCTGTCGATATTCCCTCCAACTTTCATTTCCAGCACCTCAAATATTGGGCAAAGCCTTGCCCTTGCCAAGGCGGGCATCCCAGTTCTTGCATTTCAGAGGGCTCAAAGCACACTGTTGTGCTCCACCTCTTATTGTCATCAACAGGGAACTTGCCATAAGTTCGTGCAGCCCGTGCCCAGCCCACACCCCAGCCCTGTAGATTTGCACCCCTCATGAGCATGCACCGATGACGTTTTCTGTTGGCTTCTTCTTTTGAGCAAAGCCCAAATCAGTCTGTGTGAGATGTGAGTGAGAATTTGTTCTTTGTCACATTTCTTCAGCGATGAGGCTTCAGATGTGAACTGCTCCCATTTTTATTTTTTCATTTGTGATTTTTAATGGAGAAAATGCCTTGGAAATCCACTTGTTCCTTTCAAGTATGAAAAATGAGACACTTTCCAGAGACCACAGCATGCCTTTTGCCGCAGCAGATTACTCCAGCCTAATCTAGTGACCATTTCACACTGTGTAAAGAAATAGCGAATATACAAGCTACAAAGCACTTGATATAGCTATTTAGATGGTCAAAAGCCTCCCACAAAGCGTTGCTGGTCAGGAACTCCATAGCACCAGGGTGAGGTAGGGTGCTTTGATGCTCTCCAAGGAGAGAGCAGAGGGAGGAACAGTCGGTGTTTGCCAGAGGGTGCCAGGGTGGGAACTGGGGTCAGAGTTCTTCAGTTTGTCCTAAATTACTGAGGGGAGGTGGCCGAGGGTGTCTGTGGTGAGCTGTTTGGGTTAGGTTGAGTGGGAAAACAGGGAGACATCCAAAGGATTTAATAAAGGCAGCAGGGAGGAGAGCAGCAGGACAGATGGAATGCTACGCTGTCAAATGCAAAACAATGCTCATTAGGAGGAAAATATGAACTTCTGTTCACTGGTGAGTTCTAAATTAGCTTTAAAAGTCAGGAAAAAGACTTGGGCATCACTGTGGAGAGTTAATAAAAATATCTGCTGAGTCGGCAGCAGCTTGCAAAAAAAGACAAACAAACTGTTTGGCTCTTTAAAGACCTGGAACGGAAGATACAACTGAAATATGATGATGCCACCACAGGCATAAGTGGTAGTGCCTTGGTTCAAGGGTCCTGCTCTGGTATTCAATGTGGTGGGAAAGGAAAAACCTCTCAGTCTGAGCAGCTGAAGCCACAGAAAGGGCTGCACAAACACATAGGGGAAAGGCTGTGAAAATCCTGGAGCCTCTCCACGTGGGAATCCCCGTGGTGAGTTCAGGCTCCAGCCCCTCCAGCCCCCTCGCTTCTTCCTGCTCTGTCATCTCCAGTGACCGTGCCATGGTCACATTAAATCCGCAGTAATTTCTCCTAGCACAAAATAATCCAGTCATCACCTTTCTAATGTTTACATGGAAAGTTTCACACTTCAAGTCTGATTTATTTTAAAAATTACTCAAATAGCATTATGAAAATCAGTAAGAAAGAGCTACAAACTCACAGGTTGGATGGCACCTTTGGACATGGAATCATAAGTATCGTTTAGGTTGGAGAAGAAATTTAAGACCATCGAGTCCAACTGCAAAGTCCAACATTTAGTCCAAAAACCTGCTCACGTCAGGGCCAAAGTCAGATCATGCTTCCCAGTGCCTTGCTCAGTCAAGTTTTGAGTATCCTGCAAATACTGTGTGCCAAGAATTTCCACCACAGCTTCATTACTGCTCCATTAAAAAGCTGGTCTCCAGTCCATAAATTTATTTTATTCTGACTGGTACACGAGAAGTCATAAACCAATTTATGAGCTGAAAAATGCTCATCTAACTGCCACAGCAATCTGACATATGCCAACTTTAATTCCGGCTTTCCCAAAGCCTCCGTGCAGCTCTGTGGAGGAAGGCAAGCGGCGATATGGTTTCAGCAGCCGCTCGGAGGGGCAAATCTTTGCCGCAAATGGAAGAGGATGTCTGATATATTCATTGAATTATAATATTACAGACCAGTATTTAAAAGGCTCTTCTGTCAGCGCGCATACTTAAGTAGTATCTGCTCAGAGGGAGAGGAGTTGATGTGGGTGGTAAAAAGGAGCTTTTAAGCACACGTCCTTTGATCCCCCCCTGTTTTTGGGACTGCGCCTGCTGTGCCGAGACCCCTCGTGGCTGCGTCCCCTCAGATTAGAGGAGCAGCAAAGTGTTTGATCTGCTGCTGATCTTAGGGGAAATTATCAGCAGATCAAGAAGTTTCTGCCATCTGCTTGTTGGGCCGACTGGAAGTCTGGGTTTGGAGCAGTTCTGGCTCTGTTCCTAATGAGGGCCACCTCGTTAGGACTCTGACACCTCGGCAAGGTGGGCTCCGCTGTGCCATCTCGCACAGTGCCACAACCACTTCGACATCTTGTTCAATGTCTAATCAAGCTCCATGTGCCCTGGGAGGAGCAAAAAGCAAAAAAAAAGGGCTTGGATGTGAGACCACCTTGCTCCCAATTAACAGTCTCCTTTTAATCTCTCTTAACGAGTGAATGATTTATGTCCAGAGTCAGGAGGGGGTTTGTACCTTCTGCCAATGTCTTAGGCCACCTTTGATGTGGTCCTGTCCCTCTCCAAACCCTACTCCAGCCTCTGCCGTGCTCAGTTCCTTCTCCCTGAAAATATTTAGGATTTTCCAGCTGCAGGACTGAAACTTCTGTTGCCCCAAAAATCCCCTCCCAGACCCCTGGGCACTGCCAGACACCACCAGCCATGCTGCTGTCTCTGAGTCATCAGGATCTCCATCCTTCGCTGCTTTTCTTGGTGCTTTTCAGCCCTGCCAGCCACTCTGATCGCTTTTCCTCCTTAAACAGCCTGCATCTAGCATTCAGCCTCGTTTTAGCCCTGTCCATCCCAGGGCTTTGCCCTCAGGTCATTAAGATTTTATTTTTTTTCTGCTATTTTGGTCCTTCCTGGTCTCTCAGTGCACAAATGTTAAGAAAGCTCAGGCAGGGTCATCACCTTTGAGCTCTGTATGGAAATGCTGATAACCTGCTCAGCGCTGGCTGGGCAGTCTGCAGCACTTCCCACCACACCTGAGATCCTCTGCTGCATATATCTTTGCTTCATTTCCATAAAATATGAAATGATAAGCAAGGAAAACAAACCAACAAAAAAATCAGACTTGGGGAGATCTTTTATTGAAGGAAGATGAAGCAGAGCTTCCGAAGCCACCTCGGGAGTTGAAAAACTTTATGGGTGCAGCTTGAGCCTTTCAACGGGGACCACGTCTGTCCAGGGGCTGCTGCAGAAACCTGATCATGGCCTCTGCTTTCTGGTCTCATGGGCTGAACATTTGTAGACTCCTTTAAAAAGCCTTGATCTGTGGGCAAAGTTCAGTTGATCAATGCCTGGGGAAACCAGACTGCATGCGTCCACCACAATGCAAAGAGATTATTTTTACTTACTCTGTCATCTCCTGTAAGAAATGTCAATACAGAGCTGAAGGAATCCTCCTTTGCTTTGATCTGAGCAAAGCAAGGTTCTGTGCTACTTGGATATGATTTTCTTATCATCGTTGCTGTAAAAAATGGTTAAAAACCACGGGAAGCCACCATACCTCATACTATAATTTTATATCTATGATATTCTATCATTTCTGCAGTTGCTCATTGCCTGTACCTAATTTGTCTTTATTACCATCAGCAAAGCAAGGCTAATATTTAGACTTCTAGCAATGCACACAAGAGACACAAAATAAATGCATTTTTTTGTGACTCGTAAATAAGCCTTTTTCGTGGTCAGTGCAACAAAGACATCAGCGCTCTTATCGGTAACATACACATTGTAGACTGTTAATAACATTGCCAATCATCAATAACAGCACGGGAGCACAACGGCCTGAAAAATATGCTGAAAAGAAAAATTAAACAAATTAAATTACTTACAATCCACAGCCAATGCTGCAGGGCGCATGAGTCTGCTCCTTTGTTTATGTCACATCTCATCTTAGGGAGTAAAAATGGGTTTTTAAGGTACTTCAGCACTTGCTTGTTGTTTATTTCAGTTGGAATCAGGAGCCTAAATTCCTTACGGGCTTAGAGCCTACTTTCTTATTTATTATTATCAAACATAATTCAGTAATCTGTGAAAAGATTAGAGAATTCTCCGGATGAATTTCTGGTTGTTTTGGGGGGAGTTTTTCTTCTGCAGGGCAGAGCTTTGTTTTGCTGCGTTTCACTGTAAATTTTACTGCAGTGTGGGGAATGCTTTGTAACGTGCAACCACGGTTCAGGTGTTTTACACTGATCTTTCAACAAATTTCACTCTAAGAGCCCAAATTACTGCCAGGCTGTTTCGCTTGATGGCTGGCTGTAAATGCTCAAGCAACAGAGCATGGCCCTGGTCCTGGAGCCAGTTCTCACCTTGGTTCTGAGTTTATGGTGCACAGAGAGGAGAGGCACAGAAGTCTCATGGTCTTGTGGGTTGTCTCCTCAAATTAATAAATGTGTTTATGTCCATTATGTCGGGCCACAGGAGGAGTCCACACAATTTCTACATCACCTGTTGTATCATTTATGAAGCAGCACCTGAAGATGGGCAGCTGTGCCAGCCAAGGTGGGGACGAGCAGTGCTGTGGCTCGTGGTGGGTCCCCGATCCATGTCCTGAGGACACTGCTCTCCTTGCTGGTCACTCGGGCTGCACACTCCCTCCAATTCACAATCCTTCTTGCATTTTTAAGCCTGAAACCCATGTAGAAGAAAGAGAAGCATGGTTACCATGCAATTGGGTTATATGTCACAGATGCCAGCCATACAAACTGGTTGGAAGAAGGTCCTGAGGATGATGCCCGCCTGGACACCTGCCAGCAGAAGGTTTGTAACCCACCTCAAGGCACCGGAGATGGAAAAGCTTCTTTCAGGGTAGTGACAGACAATATCTGCGATAAATTGAGCTATGGTATAATCTTAAACTGAGATTTATCTCAGTTTCATCAGACAGTAGTGAATATTTGTGTGGGAAATTCCTACAGGGAGCCAGTCATGTCTTGGAGAAGCTGCTGACCAAAAGGATGACTTTCCTCCCTCTGACTCTGGGCAGAAGTGTGCTGTGCAGGCTGGGCAGTGAAGCACCAGGGAGCTCTTGACTATCTCCTGCCACTCAATAACCTCATTATTTTTGTTTCTTTTTAAAGAAATGTGGCCATTAGCTGATTTAAGCGACACTTTTAGTACTCAGACAAGTGCACTTTTCTTACTCATTGCACCAGACGCTTTCATGCTGCTGAGGTGTCTAAAAGGGATAATGTCAATTTGTACTATATTTAAAAATCTCTAAAATATGCATTTTATTAATTTTGGCCTTTTCTCTCCTCTTATACCACAAAGAAAAGGAGACATCTGCTATACAATGGCTTTATTTGAATCACCAAGGAAAAGTTTAATTAGTATACAACTAATAAGACTTGACAGTTTTACTAATATTAGGAGAAGAGATTGAAGCAATGTAAAGCAGGAACAATTCACAGAGGTATTCTGTAGATCTTTGAAATCTATACTTGAAATACGCTCTGGAAAATATGACTGTGGTTTTAAAATCATGCCCATCATTTTCTTGATAACAGACATGAAGTTATCATTTTCTTGTCAGCAATTAGTCAATCACCGCAAATAACCAGCTCTGAGAGACAGTGGAAAAGTGAGTTTGGGGCATGCAGATGACACACAGAAGCTACAAAACACACACAGTTGTGTGAAGTTCAGGACTGAAACATTTATTATTGAAAAACTTATTACCGTGCAGGGGTGAGGTTAAGCACATGAGCTCAGGCAGCGATGCTGCAGTTATTGCACAGCACAGCGCCCTTATTGAGACACTTCTGCTTCGTCACTGCCGGCGCGAGACGCCAGGATCTTCATCTGCAGCAAAGAGTCCGGGTTATCAAAAGCCAACACCAAACTTCAGAAATGCACTTTCTCCGTTATTTTGGCAATAAGAGTTTGAAGCTCTCCCTAACAGACTCATCCAAGCACAGGGCTGTAGGATGCACAAATGGAGCTCGAGCGCTCTGAAGCGCCTCGGCACCGCGCTCCTGGGAAGTTATCGCCAGCGGGCGGGAAGGATGCCAGCTCCTGCACAGAGTGGCAAAGGGTGGGTTAGGGAAGTTGTGTTAGACTCCATTTGGCATAATTGCAGGGGTAATTGAGAATAAAAAAACTAAACAGCTAGGTCAAATCTCCTTTTTCAAGTAGTTACGCATGATTCATAGGGAGGAGGTAATAGCAGAGAGCTATGAGTGTATGTAAACTTTGGAATTGATTTCCTAGAGAAAATGATTATAAGGTTAACAATAGTTTAACATCCTAAAATTAGAAATTATTTTAAACTTGATGTATTTGGGGAATAATCCATCACATAGGAAAATATAACCATCTCTTTAGAAGCAATTTAGGAACCAGAAAGCCTTTTTGATTACTGTAAATGGCTTTAAAAGAAAAGCATCTGATAGCTGATGTACCCGACAGCTGTGTACACGTGGCTTAATGCACAGCCTTCTTGGCAGAGCCGCGAGACGGAGTCAGCATTTCCTGCCCCTCACAGGTGAGGCCCGGCACCACTCCTCAATTAAAATGTTTTTTAACGAGCCGGCAAGTCGGGGGACCTTCGGGCCGTCCACCCACACTCCACTCTCCCGGCATTGAAGTCCCCTTTGCAAAATAAAATTCCTGCCGCATGTTAAATGAGGAATTTTTACCCTTAAAGCTGTGGGAACTTTCGTGCTCATTGGTATTGTCCTCGCACGCCACTGAACTAAAGAATTTGCCGGAATCACACAAGACTATGTGGAAAATATCACCGATAGCGGCTGGGAGGTGTGTGGGATGGCCAAGGGCGGCTGAAGGGAGTCCCTTCCCAGTTCTGCCCACTGGGCTTCTCCAACATCTCAGTATAATTGGTTCCTCAGGTCCCCCCCTGGCTGCACCTCAACCGGACCAGGCTCCCAAATGTGCAATTTGGGTGATAACAACCATGGGCAGAGACGATGGACAGGGCAGAGAGTCCACCAAAAAGCAGACTCCGTGCTGTATACCGTGAACTTTCCACAGTTGTAGCTATAGGCAAGAACGGTGAAAGTTGAAGAAGATTTACAGAAGCTTTTAATTCCTCCCAAGCTGGCTGGATCAAGGGATGCTACTGAGACACTGCAATGAAGTCTGTAAATTGGGAGGGGCAGAGAGAGTGAAAAAAGGTTGACTGTGAAGTGTGAGGTTCATTTTGCCTTAAAGAAAGATCAACAAGAGCAAAATAAAGCCCTTGGAGTATATTCTCTGGCTCCCATGAGCAGGTTTACTGTCTTGTATCAAACCACGACATCCGTTGAGCAATGTGTGCACTTAGATGCCGAGATTTGCCATGAGCAGGAGACGTGAGGAGAATGAAAGCTCCTCTCAGATTTCCAGAGTGGTTTCCCCCAGCGCCTGCGAGAAATTCTCCAGCACTTTGTTAAGTCTCTGTCAAGGTGCTCCACCATCCACCATCCCTAGGGGAGCCCCTGACTGAAGGATGGTTGGCAATGACTTATAGAGCTTTTGCAAAGTGACCATGAAGAAGGAGGCTGATGTGCTCTTGGGTCACAGGACATGAGTCTGGAAAGCTCTGATGGAAAGGGAGAAGAAACAGCTCTTGTAGAAATCTCTATCTGATACTCGTAAGTCATTGCAGGAAGGGATAGAGAAACCGCCAGGCTTTTAAACAGAAATTCCAATTCTTTGGTCTTTTGAGGGAAGGCTCTGATGTTCACTGTCAATATCAGATCAAATATCCAACCAGCCCCAGCCGTTTCTGCTCATCACACCTGGTATTAACAGTCCGTGAACAGCAGTGATGCAAGAAATGCAGATTCTTTTTTTTTTTTTTTCTTTTAAAAGCATATCATTATGGGCTGGTGCTGGAATAAAAATACTTCTGATCTGCAGAATAGATTTGTCCACCTATTTAGAGTTAGATAAACTGTTATTTAGATTTTCAATTATAAACTTTAATCTCTCAGTGCCAGTGTTAAGAAAAGGCTTCATGAATTTTCCTGTGGAAGTTTATTTTTCTGCCTGTACGTCTAATAGAGTTTGTAGTTGTGACATGTTCCACACACCACGTGTCTGGGTGGATTGTATTGCTTGATGAACACAGTTTTGCCTCTGAAACATCAAATGCGTGCTTCCCTTGTCCCTGAATGATTTATTATATATCTTCAGTCTTTGAGTCAAAACAGTGAGGACCAGCAGAACCCAGTTCTATCCAGGGTCTTGGGCTTGATCTGGCCCAGAAAAGGCTTGGAACTTTGCCCTCACTCCTGACTCCTTATGGAGCTGTGATGCTGGAACATCAGGCTCAGAAGAGGGTCTCCTACACACTCTGTAAGTAAATTAAAAAAGATAACTGACAGCTAAATTTGCCCATTCACTTTGCTCCTGTGTATTTTAGTAGCCTCATTTGTAAAATGGGGATAATGTGTGTGTGTGTCATCATTTCACATCAATGGCCTGAAACGGGTTTATGAGCCAAATATGAGGACACTTGCTCTCTCTTTGGAAAGCATGCTTTGATTTGGCGTAGGTCAAGTTTTTATTATTATTGAATTCTTATGTTTCAGAATGCTCAGCTCCGAGATTTTTTTATTAAACTCATCTGTCAGATGAGTTTCTGGAGATGACTGGATTGTAAAGGACATATTCGATGAATGTGGGCATATTATGTCCATAAATGTTTGTTAGAAAAATTATTCCCAACTGATATGACAAAGATATGAAAAATTAGATCACAAATCTCATTAACGATACAGACACTGAAAGAGAAATGAAGCCAATTAATGTTGATAGTACTTGTCAGAAGAATGTCATGGTTCTCCTCTTAATGCCAGTCACATACCACAGAAACGACGACTTTCCTCTCCCCAGGAGCAAGCTCGGGTGGATAACAAAGGAAATTTCTGGTTTTCTTTATGTATATTGAATTACCTCAGTTTACCTGATAGATATTATGTTGAAGTTATGAAAGGGAGTGGCGACAGCAGGGACAGGGCTCGTTGACCTCACAGAGCCCCTCCACTCTTATCTTCTGCGGGTACTTAAGTGGAATTAGATATCAGGCTACTCTGTTACCATGACAACTTTGCTTTTCATGAAAAAAAAAGTAGTATATGGTTTGTGACTTGAGCACTCCGTAAATGTGGCTATTAAGCACCATCCACTTTGTCACTGGGAAAAGCAAGAAAGCAAAACACGTACTTTCAAACTTGGGTATGGAAGGAACTTTTTCCACCTGAGAACCGAAATAGGAAAGTGGTGGAAATGGTTAAAATTATCAGTAATATTATTTAGGTATGCAGGTACATATGAGACTATATACATGTCCACACACAAGTTACATATATAAGTATATAAGTTTAGCATTTATATTATTTTTATATATATATATAAAAATATTGTTTATACATACAAATTATATATAAATTTATAAATATAGATTTATATACCACTATTATTTATATTTAATCAATATATTTATATTAATTTTATATATTTATATATTTTTATATACTATTTATATTATTATTTATATTTATATTAGTATATGAATCTGTAGGATTGCTCTCTAAGTTATGAGCACCTCCCTTTGTCAGGTGAATTAAAGCTTGACCTGAACATCCAAACCAAATATGTGAAAGGCATCAGCTTGTCTGTTAACTTGGACAAAAATCCTACTTCATGTTTATGCATATATGCAAAATTACTTTTATTTTAATGTTCTTGTGTAAAGCAGCACTACAACAACCTCACAGCTGGTGGCTTTTCAAGTGCTGGTAGGTGGCTCGGTGACAAACACCCGTGTCCAAGGAGGTGCTTGGCCCGACCCTTGCCTTGCCCCACCACCCTGCCCCATGGTGGCCACCAGCACCCTACCCGGGAGCAGCACTTCTTTTTAACCAGCTTTGATACCGATTAGAGGAAATGTCATCATTTCCAGCACAACCAGCTGCAGGGACTAATTATGCAGCGCTGAAGTTGCACAGATTTATCAGCCGCCCCCCCGCAGGTGTGGCTACAGCGGAGCCATCTCCCAGCCCACCCGCGGCGGCTGAAGGTGGCGTCCATCACTCGGTGGTACCATCTGTGCCTTCCTCCCACACCAGCAGGGAGACCACTGGAGAAAAACGAGCAGCCTCACCTCCGCTGGGTCACTATGCCAGCCATTTCTGTACTTCCAGAAGAAATTCTGAAAGGGGCCCTAGAGGAGAGGTGGGGACAAACCTTTTATCAGAGCCTGTTGCGCTAGGACAAGGGGCAATGGCTTTAAATTAAGAGGGGAGCTTTAGACCAAATATAAGGAAGAATTTTTTTTGGCATGTGATTAACCTGTTCCTGTCATACCCACTCAACTCAGTTCCTGCATTCACTGGGAAAAAAAATCAGGACATCTCACAGGATCTCCAGGCATTGAAATGGAAACACACATTTCTCTAACTTCAGTACTGAAATAGATATTAATGCAGGTGTTCTAGTTCAAATATTTTTATAATGGCTTTAAGCTGCTTGTTTTCCCTACTCATTTTACAAGAGCTGGAATGAAAATAGGGGAGGAAATGAATGATAACCTTGTAGAGCAGCTGTGGAGTAAGTGGGGTATCAGTTCAGGGACACCATTTGGTTTGGGTCCTTCATGTGGAATTAGGGTCATTACCGTGATTTAGGAAGAAACATATGTGCAAGTATACACAGAAACTGCAGAAAATATAATTTTCAGAGCTTATTCAGCAGTGGAATGCAGAATACAGTTGTTGGATAAAATATACTTGCACTAAATTGGATTGTGGGTGAATAAAGAAGTTGATCTTAAATTCAGCAGAGTCCTGCTCTCTGATCAGTTGGAAATATACCGGCTTTTTGTTTCGCTTTTGCAACTTATTCAATAAATATTTTGGCATGCCTGTCTGTTATGCTGCCTTAATCTTCTCTTCTACTGAACAGAAATTAGCATTTGTAATTTATTCACAAGGGGAAACCAAAAAAAAAAGGCTCTGCACAGATTTGAAATTTAATGCCTTACAGATAACCGGAATGCTGAGTCAGCACAAAGTACATTTGACAAATAAACTCATTGCCTGTGTATAATTTAATAGAAGATATGGAAAAGAATGGGGGAAAAAAAAAAAAGCTTTTATCTATGTTGCATGAAAAAAGCTGTAAGACTTTAATGGACCTTTGTATACTCGTTTGTGTAACAAGATGTGGTCCCTAAACCCAGCATTTTCTGGAGGCAGCAGCACGGGCACAGTCTGAACTGGGGGCAGCAGGAACACGGGTGTGAGTGGGAGATGCTGGGGGTTCCCTCGGGCGCCCAGAACTGTTTGCTGTATTTTGGTGTCTTAACTGGAGCAGGGAAGGGCCTGTTATGTGCTAGAACAATATTCAAGCTGACAAAAATTAACCAAAATTTGCCATATTTCCCTCTTCGGGTGTGAATTTCCCCATCTCTTTTAACTTGTGCAAATTTAGCCGAGGATTTAATATCGTTTTGCTCATTCTCTGCCTGACTACATTGTGAATCCTTCCATAGTGACCCAGGTGCCACCCGGGCTGAGCTCAGGGGATCCTCTGCTTCCCCTGACCCACTTCTGCATTTAATGCTGGGATTTTAATTTAACCATCACCTCCGCGGTGTTTCAGACCCGTGCCTTGTGCCCCAAGCACCCACCTACCCTCCAGGCATCACCTGGGGGCTGAGCACAGGCACAGGGGGGCAAAGAAAGAGGAAAACCTTGGGTATATTTTCCTCTAACTGAGATAATTAAAGCATATCAGAGATAAAGAGGCGATGTGCCTCTGACATCACCAGTGCTCATCTGGACTAGAGCAACCTGCTGTGAAATAGCTGGAAAGTTTCTGTTTTTTCCCCTCACTTCATTATAGAAATAAATAAATAATTTTTCCTGAAAGTACAAAAAAAAACCAACAATTGCAGCTTGAGATATGTATCTAATATGGAAAAAATTAGTAAACAGTCGAATGCTTAAAAAGACAAAGTTAAAAGAAGAAAAAATGGTCTGTTTTAATTGGAGACATCAGACAAGGTTAAGTGTAAGTGGAATTATCCCACCGGTCCGAAGTGGCCAATGGCTACAAGAGCTATAAAAGTGGGCTATCCTGAACTGGTGCTGCAGTGGTCACCCTGTGGCGAGAGCTTGGGGATGTGCCAGGCTGGGGGGGTCCCCCTTGTTCCCCCCTACCCAGGCAGTCCCCAGCACCCTGCGATGCTGGGGAGGAGCACATCGGTACCAAGAGGTACCAAGTAGAGCAGACACAAGGCAAGCGGCAGGTCCCTACCAGGGTAAAGATAGTCTTATCCCGAGCGCAGTGATTGTGATGGCAAATTGGCTGCAATTTCCCCAATCCCATGTGAGTTTTAATGGCAGAACAATTTTGTTCTGTCGCACAAGCATCTCTACGAGGACTGTTACTGGCACAGCTACCTTGGAGGGGAAAGAGCACGTCCTGACTGATACAGCTGTGCCACTGCATTCAACTCCCTTTATTTTTTTATTAGAAAAAAATGATAATAAGATGCCTATTTTGTTTTCTAAATGGCAGATAGATGAGCTTTTCAAACAATTACAATACTGAGAAACATAATGACAGTCTCTAATCAAAGTAATTTTTTCCCTAATCCAACCCCATGCAGGTTTAAACAAATTACCTCTAAAAAAAAAACCAACAAACCCCAACCAAAATACCCACTCAACACATTTCAATGATTAAACAGCAGTTTCACTTGCTCTTCATTTTTTCACTCTTGGGAAGAATTATATATCTTTTTATTAGCTTGAGATCTAAAGCTGCTTTACGGCCTCTTAGTCTAATCAGTAACAACACAACTGCCTAATGCCATCCATAAAGAACGTGCCTTTATGTCCCATGATGGGCATGAGTCTTTCTTTCTGGGGAGATTTTGGGAAGCTGTGTGCCCATTGGCCCTCGGGGAGCCTGGCCGCCTTCTGAAATTGAGAAAATGCATCATTAAAATAAAAATAATCTGTCTAAAAGATGAATTTTTAAAAATGGTTTGCTCTTTGGGGGGTAGTTGCACCCATTTCTGCTTTTTAGTCTCTATTAATCGCATTTTTTTCTTATTCTGATGCAGCCCATGAGACAGGCACAGTATGACAATTAGGGCTGTTCTCAGAAGCAGTCACAATGACTGTGGTTTCTATGATCGATTTTTACTTTTCAACTGAGATAATGGGCACTTTGCATAGAGAATTTACAACCAGAAACATCCGTCCGTATTGGCACACAAAATGGGCCCGACTTTTATTGCAGCAGTAGCTCATTGATTTTGCAATGCGCTGCTCGGCTCCAGGAGCAACGGCTCTAATTTTGCCTTACCTGGAAGAAGAAGTTTTCCCACAACTGTTTTTCCATGATTTAATTTCCCAGAACCATTTCGCAGGTTTGATTGCGCCTGACTTTCAGGGCAGTTTTATGCCCACCTGACTTTGTTAACACAGCATAAAAAAATCCAGATTAAGGGCAGGACGTGACATCGAGGGCTTTAAATGGATATTTATCTGCAGGTTGGCTGGACGGGGCAGGGCTTCAGCAAGTGCAAACACACGAGGTGATGTTAATACACTCTCTGCATCACGGCTGATGTGGTGCCTCTTGAGTTTTGGCTCTAAAGTCAATAAAGAACAAACTGTTCTTTCTTTGACGTGGATCTGCATATGGCAGTATTTCAGCGTGGTCACAAACAAGCAAATATTTGGTTAAAAAGTGGAAAAATCTTCAAAATATGCAAACATGTTTCTGCATAAGAAAATTGAAGAACAAGCTACCATAACAACAAGCTACCCCAACTGTCTGCTGGGGGTGGGGCAGATGAGTAGTTACTCTTTCCAGTATGAATTACTTCATTATTTTTTTTTGCTTTTCAGTTTTTTATATCCATAACTTTATTTAAATGTAGCTTTTCTTTCCAGTGTGACTGTAATAATTTCTTAGAGAACATATTTTAATAGCTTGACTATATGCTCAGGATTTCTGTTTGCTTCTATAATTGCTTCTTAATTATTTTCCAATTGCTGAAACAACAGTTTTCACAGTTTATTAAAAAGCATTTTTGAAAGCATTACCCTAAGGCATTGTCAACATTTTATTACTATCACTAACAGCCAGCACAAATGAATAATCATCAGCACGGGTAGCTTGTGTCAGAGGGATGAAAACTGTATGAGGCTTATGTAGGAATTGTAATAAAGTGTAATGTCAGACTGGAGCTGTTTTTATGCAGGAACATGGGTAACCTTCTGCTACCAAATGTCTGGCCCAGCTCCATCCCCTGGAACACCTCGGAGAGGAAACCTAGGGGCTCCTGGGTCTGTGATCTCAGGAGGACCGCGCCTGGGCAGGACCCAGGCTGCTCTCAAAGGCTGTTCCTCTTTTGGCTTTAGCACTGATTTAAACTCTCTTTGGCTCCAGAATCATCCATTTTGCCCGCATCCTCCTCTTGGTGGGCTGGATGGCTCATCGGCATCCTACAGCTACAGTGGCTGGGTCACAAATCCCGTATGTGAAAAATCACAGTGTTGAGGTGCTCAGAAATACATTCTGTAATTCCTCAGTTTGACCAGGAGAAGCCCACAGCCAAAGACACATCCCTGCATCCTGTTCCTCCAGTGCTGCCAGACTGGTGGTTAACACAGCAAAGCCAAGGGCTTAGAATCATAGAATAGAATCATAGAATTGTCTGGGTTGAAGGGACCTTTCAGATCATCCAGTCCAACCATCAACCCAACACTGACAAAAACCACCACTAAACCATCACTACATCTACCCATATTTTAAATACCTACAGGGATGGTGACTCAACCACTTCCCTTGTGTGGCTTTATCACAAGCAAACACCGCATCTTCATCACCTTTCGTATCTTCATTGTCTTGCCCTTCCCTCCTCATGCCAGGCAGCGATGCCAGCCCTGCTGATACCTCTTTGTTGCTGCAGCACAGCTGAAAGGCACAGGTTGCCCAGAGAAGCTGTGGATGCCCCATCCCTGGAGATGTCTGAGGCCAGGCTTTTAAAAGTTGTGTCTTGAAATTGTTTTTGATGTTTAGGTGAAGAACACTTAAAGTGTCAACTCTCTTCATCCAGGTTGGATTGAAATGTTTGGCATAAGGCATGCTCTCAGCAATGAAGAGATCTTCCTTTTTGAATAATTTATTATTAATCTTGCGTGCAAGTGACACAATTATACTACATATAACTGTATAGTAATAATTTACATGGTATAATGTTATTTTATGTATTATGTGTATGTGTTATTTCAGGTTCAGACACATTTCCTAGTCTCCGTGCACACAAATTGCTGGAATTCATAGTTCAGAATTTCAGCCTAAGACACTTCTTATTCTGAACTTTTCTTTGTACAGCTGTACTTACCAACTAACAAGGCAAGTCTTGACAGCATTATTTACGTGAACAGTCTCACCAAACTGCCCCACAGAATTGTAATTCATTATTGATTTATGTGAAGTATGTGGATAATTACAGCACTCTTTTCTGAGGGCAGCTGAAAGCACCAAAACCATCCACAGAGGCCAGGGTTTTCAAACCAGCCCAATATTTCTGAAATTGGAGGAAAAAAAAAAAGAAAAAAGAAAAAAGGAGATGAGGGAGGTGGAGGGTATAGTGCTCACAGATTCCTTGTTCCCAAGGGTACAATTCCAAGTCACATCCATTAAGGATCTGGCTGCAGTCAGAGGCACAACCCAGCGCCGCTGGCAGAAAAACAGTCCAACACCCCGTAGGAAACACGGGGCTGGGAATTTTCACTCAGTACTTTTGTACCGGTATTTTCATGAATATGTTGTTTGAGCCTATACCATAATAATTAATATGCTGAAAGGTTTTCTTTTGGGATAGCAGAGGATTCCCATGCCTGCTCTGAACAACACTAAGAGTCATATGGTCCCACCTGGAAGAAATAGATGTGTTTTGGCTTCTCGTATTCAAAAAGGTATGTGGAAGCTGTTAGAAATGGATGGAAAATGGTTATTAGAGAAACCCACAGTATTTACTAAGACTAACTGGAATCGTGTTATTATTTGATATCACTTGCTGTGAATTCCCCCTGTGACAGAAGGAATGTATGAGATCAGTGGGCAGTTATCCCACATTCAAGACGTACCTGAGGATCCACGCTGCCTTTCCACCTTCTCGACAAACAGCAAGTAATTCCAAAGACAGACCTTTAAGAACAGAGATGGGGATTTAAGACGATGGGAAATGTCAGAAGAAAAGCTCAAGAACTCCTCCAATGGCTGAAACATTATCTCCAGCAACACAGAGGGAGATGGGCTCAGGGAAGGTGATGAATGTGAAGGATACAGAAAAGTCTGAGCGCAGCGAGCGTTGGGACCGAAAGGGTACCCAGGAAATCCTCTGGTGTCTCCTCCAGCAGCACAGAGACTTTGCCATCTGGATCCTCATAAAACCTCTCCCTGCTACCGAGCAAAAGCACATTTATAGTCACAGGCTGAACCTTGTACGCTCAACGCTTCGTTATTCCCTCCATCGTAACTTCACACGCAACAGTGGAGTTTTTTTTGCTTTTCCCCTTTCTCTAACATAGGATAACTACAGTCGTGTCTTCTGCAGCCCCAGGAAACAGCTCTCTGCCCAGCTGAGTTGTTGACTTATTTATGCATCGGTTGTATCTGCAAACAATATTAAAAGTGAAAGTGTTCTTGGTGTATCACAATGCCTGTCAAAGCAACAAACACCTTACTTACCCAAGAAGGGCTCTATGGAGGAGCAGGGATTTCCCATAGGAATTCACTTCTGACATTGATGTTAGTTAAAGCTTATCACATGAAACATTGAATTATCTGCTAAGGCTGCAGAACTGCAGCAAGATAACAGAGAATTCTGAATAATAATTGATAAGTCCATGCTGAAATCAATGCTATTAGACTATAGCAATGTAGATATTTCTTTTATCTACAAAACACAATTAAAAATTGAACTGAGTGTCGATCTTAAAAGATCGGTTTCATTACCAGGTTTGTGGCTGTCAGCTCTGGAGCTGAAAACAGTGAATATACCAGCAAAAGTACCCCCTGTGAGAATGCTCAGGAACTCATTTGCCAAATCTATTTTCTATTAGACAAAACAACACACGGGGTGTCAGCTCACACACACCCCCATCCCCAGGAAGGCTTTTATCAAACCAAAGCAGGCTCAGAATGGGCAGACTCACCCGTGGGGCTTGGATAAATGGATATTTGGGGCAGGAAGGAGCATGGGGAAATGGCAAAGTCGTGCTGGTATCTACTCTGGTTCTGAGAGTCAAAGCTTCGGTGTTACCTGATGCACAGGGTGTCTGTGTCTTCATTAAACTTATCCACCCATTGTATGACTGCTTAAGACTATTTTGAAATGGTATTTCATAGCCCACTTTCGGTACCGAATAATAACGTAAAGCCTTATGTTAGTTAAAAGTCCCACATTAAAAGAAGTGGCTATGACCAAAAACTATGACACGGTTTGGGTTTTTTTGCTATTCCATCCAAAAAAAAATGGTGAATCAAAGTAACTATGTAATTTCACCACGTCCCAACCATCACAGAGAGGGCCTGCATATTCTCCAGGAGAAGTGGTCCAGAAGAATATAATAGAAAATACCATCATTGGGTTGGGGGTTGTTTTGTTATGAAGCGCTATTTCCCTTAAATCTAACACAAGCTTCTAACAGTTACCTGGGAAGCCACCACCCCTCTTTTGGGTGTATTTTAAGGTCTTCTCTGGATTTGCAGCATGCCAGGGCTGACGGAGCTGAAGGTGGTTAAGGATGGAGGAGAGGACATCACGGGTTCACAGCAGCTTTGTGCGTGTACTTCTCGCTCTTACCTGAGAGTGAAGAGGGCTCTTGAACAAGTGTGGTTATGGTGCTTATTCTCAAAATGTTTAAGAACTCACCTCAAATAGATCTGTAAACTCTCAGACTATTCACAAATCCGGTGTAACATTTGAGTCCAAGTACTTTGTTCAGCTGCAGTTTATGGTCTTCTCTTGGTAATAACTCATCTTTTAAACACAATAGAAGCTGTTTGATAAAAAGTAATTTAAGTATTGAAGTGTTATCTCATTTTTAAAAATATTGTTATATTGAGGCTCCTATCATTGCCTCAGCAAGAGCAGAGAAGGGTGGCAGACCTGGTACTGAAACCATCGTGGATAAAGGGGGGGACCTCATTGCCCTCTACAACTACCTAAAAGGAGGTTGTAGAGAGGTGGGTATTGGCCTCTTCTACCAAGGGAATCATGACAGGACCAGAGGAAATGGTCTGAAGTTGCGGCAGGAGAGGTTTAGATTAGATATTAGGAAGAATTACTTTACTGAGAGGGTGGTCAGGCACTGGAACAGCCTGCCCAGGGAGGTGGTGGAGTCGCCATCCCTGGAGGTATTCAAGAAACGTGTAGACATGGCACTTCAGGGCATGCTCTAGTGCCCGAGATTGTTGGGTTGTGTCTGTTTGTGGGTGGGGTGTGGTGTGGTTGTGGGTGTTTGTTTTGGTTTGGTTTTGGTGTTTGGTGTTCTGGGGTTTTTGGGGGGTTTTTTTTGGTTTTGGTGGGTTGGGGTTTTTTTGTTTGTTTGTTTGTTTTTTTGGTTTTTTTGTTGGTTGGACTCTATGATCTCAAAGGTCCCATCCAACCAAAAATATTCTGTGATTCTGTGAAAGAGCGAACACCACTCAAAGAGCTCACTTCTGTATGGCAATTCTTTGAACTCTAGACGAGGCAGAAGTGTCACCCCTGTACTAGAATGGGGTGTCAGAGAAAAAAAGGTAAAAAAAAATAAAGAAATCTTTCCTCAAAGCAACAGAGGAAGGCGATCCCCATCAATTTAAGTTACATCTCAGTTCTCATTTCTTAATTACTTACCTAGCTATTATTTCTTGTGTTGAGAAGCACAGAAGTCTGCAACATCTACTTCAAGTTTCTGACATAAGGGTGCTATTTTATGGGAAGTATAATAATGCTGAGAATATCCTGTTTCAAGAATAGAAGTGCAGTCACAGGATACTGATGTGAATGTCTCGAGATGACCTTTGACTGATGACTGGAGACAGGACCTGGGAAAGACCTTCACCCTTGTCATCCAGCTGGGCTGGGCATGCACCAACTCATACCCACCAGGTGTGGCATCAACATGGGCAACAAATATTCCTTCCCCATTAGCAGATCCAAAGGCTGATGACCTTCTATCCTGTCAAACTGCTGGAAACGTCAGTGTTAACTAAATAAGGATGGGACAAACAGCAGAGCCTGGTTGTCAAAACTGCAACTCCCAGAAGACGAGCGCAGCTTTGATGAATTGGGAGAGTTTTCCTCTCCAGCAGATCACTGCACGGCTCCCTCCAAGAGCTTCCCAAGACTTGGAATTAATTTTCAAGTTGTGAACTAAAGACAATGATTTGACTTCCAACTCAAACACAAAATACTACCAACAGAAACATGACTTCTGCTCAAATTCAGCTCTAATGAAGATCAGATACTAGTTACTTGAATGGATACCAGTTACTTAAAAGGGTGTTATTTGGTCTGCCTGAAGGTGACAGAAACAAAGGGTAATAGGACATGTCAATGTGCTGTGAGCTGTAAGACAGATTGTAACCCTACTCTGCTTTTATTTGAACAAATGTTACAATAACTCCCAGTAATTTGATTGTATCTCTGCATTTTTTGTGTGTTCTACAACATGATATTGCTTCCTGTCATCCCAGAGATGGGCAGTCATTTATCGTAGTAAATAAAATATTTTTCTATTACTCTACGTTATGAAAATACCATTTCTTTTAATTTGATGAAGTGACTACTGTTTAGCACCTTCACAAAGCAGAATGGATGATGTATTTTACTTTGTGTTTTCTTATTTTTTACATGCTTGACTGTACCTATTAAAAGTGAAAAATACATAATTTTTTTCAGGATATATACTTTTTTGAGGATAGTGGCATACCATACGGAAATACAGCAGCCAAATCATTCTCACAGCAGTTCTGTAAAGGGATGAGAATGTAGCTACTTGCATAACTACATCTTTGAATGATTTATCTAAGAGAGTGTACCTGTGGGTGTGCAGCCATGCATATGGCTAAAATAAATTCAAAGAAAAATATCTCTATTTTTCAGTGCTTTACAACAAACATTAACTAGAACTCCACAGAACAAAATTACAAAAATCTACAGAAAGGAAGATCAGCTGAAGAATAATTACAATGTTAAGAAAGGAAAGCAAATATGAAAGTGTGTGACAAAACTTTTTAGGAAAAGTAACACAAATTCCCACCAAGGACTTGGCAATTCATATTACCAGCTTTCAAGCCTGAGGTCTTCCATGGCAAAGCTCTGCTTCTATTATCATGTCCTCTCTGCTCCTCAACTTGCCTATATGAAACCAGAAACATAGAATCGTACAATTGTCCAGGTTAGAATGGAACTTTCAGATCATCGAGTCCAACCATCAACCCACCACTGACCCATGTCCCTCAGCACCACGTCTGCCTGGCTTTTAAATACCTCCAGGGATCGTGACTCAACGTGTCCCGCATCATTCTAACCTTCCCAGGCTGCACTGGGAGAGTTTATCAGGCCTCAGGGAAGACTTCTGGGGAGGGTTACGGGGTTTTCTCACACAGTGCGAGCGAGAAGGGAGGATTGCTCCAAATGGCTGCTGTGGGATCTCACGGTGGAGTAGATGATAACCAGGGAAAACACAGATGCACAGCATTATGTCTGACAGCCATTTGCAGTATAGGCTGACTCATTAAAAGAGATAATTAAAGACAGCTGCCTACATAGTTAATTACTGTCAACGATTAAACCTAGAGGTACATTGCAATAGATACCCAAAGAAAACTGAACTGACAAACGGCCTCATCTGGGCACTGTCTCTTCTCTGGCCTCCTTGGATCCCAGTGCACTCCCCTCCATGACTTTTAAAAAGCTGAATTTCTTTTCTAGGACATTATTTTCATCTTCTTGTGTAGGAAAATTGCTGACTGTAAGCCTAGGAGGTCATTTTCTGCCAGGATGTTAATTCTCTTGCAGTCAAAGGACTGGGCTAACCCTTTCCTGGTGACCAGTGGGATGGGGATGGGAGTCCTCGCTCTCCCTGTGGATCATCCCAAACCTCCCCTTCTGAGCAGGGGGCCACAGTCGCCAGGACTCCCATCCATAGTGGGAATAAATCATACAACTGCAAAGAACTCTTCGTACAGATGGTGACAGGACAGAAGATCACATCACTTGAGATGAAATACACCCATCACACAGGTTAAAAGTATTGCAGTTTATTTTTTGTTGGGGAGGAAAACAAGAAATGTATTCTCTCTAACTCAGGAGAGAGAGGAAATAAAATAACAGTTCTAATATTAATTCTAATATTATTTGTTGTCCACAAAAGCTTGCAAAATACAAAGAGACCTTAAAAGAGCTTGAATGAACGAGTTTATGAATCTGCATCCAGCTCATGAAAAATTAAAATGCCACCATTAAATTTTCTGATTAAAAACCCTTGAAGTCTCATAACAATCAGTGGTTGAAAAGTCAACTGAGAACATTTTTCATCTTTAAAATGTCTTACATTGTATTTTTTAAGTCACCTCACCATCCTTGAGACTCCCTTGAGGAAGGCAGAGCAGCGGTAGCTTGCTCAGGAGAAGAGCTCCAGCCTCCCTTCCCGTCCCAAAACAGGGCCCAGCTCAACTTCTCCTAAAGATTCTTCCACCAAAATCAGACCCCACAGGCCGCCTGGACAGGACATATTCAAATTTACAGACATATTTGCAGGCGTTCCCCAGTTCTAAACATTTCAATTAAAAATCCCAAAAATCAGTAGAATGTTTATTTGCAAGCATCAGGATACGGTGGAGCAGAGGACCAGCCTTGCTTTGGTGAGCTGCAGGCACATCACCTTGCAGAGACCGGTGCTCTCAGAGCTCCCTGACACCTGCCACAAGGTGTGGTGGCCACCCTTCAGCCAACCAGCACAGGTACGAAACGCTCTTAGGAAAATTATTGTTGTCCCCCTAGGACACAAAAAATACCTTTATACTTTGGCTCTGGAAGTTGCAGTACTTCTGCCGCTGTGTGTTGGCATCTACTGACAGCTCCTGACAACTCAGGATAATAGATTTTGGATTCTTTCCAGAGTGTACCCAGAAACTCCTACCTATTTGCTATCACTGACTCCAAATGGTGCCTGTTTTCTGGTCATTACTCATTACTGGAGCTTTCCAAATGGAAGCTTTTTTGCTTCTTTGCAAAATAAAGGTGCTCCAAGCCCCTGCAATGCCCTGTTGAAAGCTGCCCACAGCCGGGACACCCCATTGACAGTTCCCCACATCAACATGCCTGGTCCGGAGGAACAGCGGGAGGCACCATCGCAGGAGTTTCGGTGGATGATGGTCTTTAATCTCTGAGAACACGGCCAGTAGTTATTTTGCTCCGTTCCTTGTTCTGCTACACAGATTCCGAGATCAGAGAGCTGTGAATGCTGTGTCTCCCAAGAATAAAAATTTTTAGTACTAGAAATCCTTAATTTCCCAGTAGAAAATAAAGGATGTAAATGGGATTTTATTTGAAGGAATCTTAATAAGTTTATTATGAATTATTACTTTATATGCATGTTCTGATAACATTTTATGATCCCTGAACTATTCCTACAGTCACAGGCACCAGAACAGCCCCTGTTGCTCGGGCAGAAATCCACCGAGACCCCAAAAGGCCAACTGGATACAGACGAGCACATGCATCCTCTGCGCTTGTTTTTGAACATGACTTTTAATCAGACTTTCCACCTCGTGGAGGAGCTTTGCATTTTTTAATTTTTGATTTTACATGCTTTCAATCTGGATTTTGAATTAATGAAGTCAGACATGTATCACCACAAAATAAAAAGAGAGGAAAAACTTAAAAAAAAAGGACAAAAGGCAATAGTCTAAAGTTACATCTATGCAAATTCCAAGTGGACATAAGGGAAAAAACACTCTTGATGATCAGCAATTAAATACTGGAAGAAGCCACCCAGAAAGATTGGGCAGACTCGGCATTTTTGGAGATTTTCAAAGGGCAATTGGACAGGATCCTGAAAAGCCTCTTCTGCCCTTGAAGTTTGCCTTCTGTTGAGCAGAGGACTACAGCAGATTATCAGCAGCTTCCTTCCAAACTTTGCTCCCCCCATAATTTTATGGTCCTTTCTTAAAAAACAAAACAAAACAACCCCCCCAAAAAACCAACTCCCCCCCTCAAAATGCCAGGGGTAAGGTCTCCAACCCGGGAGCAGGTTGCGCGGTGCAGGCTGGGCAGCCAAAGAGGGGGCTGGATGAGCCAGAAACAGGCAGGTTCCCCCTTCGGAGCCCTGGGTGATTTTAGGGGGAACTTGACCAAAATGGAAGAGTGTCCCCAAAGCACTTTGGATTTGTCAAACTGTCAGGATTTGATAAAATGCTGCTCCAGAGCACCTCCTCTTTTTTTCTTTTTTTTTTTTTTTACCGTACAGTTATAACTGTATTTCGTAGCACGGTGTGCGATGAGTTTCCAGATTATTTAGGGACTTGGATATGGGAGTAAAAAATTATTTTACTGGTTTAGAGATTGCAGCAGACAGACTTATAGGCAGAGGTGATATATTGCCGTGCTGCCGAGAAACCCCACGGAGGAAGAATTTGCAGCTACTGGAGCCCCAAATCCCCCACCTCCTCTATTGCTTTGGAAACGTGACTTTGCCAGCACGCTGCTCTCACTGTTCAACAGCTGAAGCCTCAATTTTTAAAATAGCAAAAAACAATTCTAAATAACGATTTATCTAGATTTTTTTTTTTTTTTGGTTCATCTTGTTGTGTTATATCTAGACCTAAGACAGTAGCTGTCGGTACACTGAGGATATTAGATATTATTTGACACTTGCGGTTCTTTAGTTTCTTGGACTTTTAATAGAAGTGTTTATCCCCAGTATAAAGTTGAACAGGATTACTTGCTCGATCATGTGCTTTTAGCTCCTCCAAGAAGCTTTTTTCTTTCTAACTCTTTTTAGAGATTGTACTGTGAGAGACACTGAAATACAAAACATTTCCTATCAATATCTTGTCATTACCCTTAAAAACTAATAACAAACATAAATTGCTCCAGATATATGCAAGCTATATAACATATATAAATATAATGTCTATGCTTCTATTCTCCACACTGTTTCTCCTGAATATTTTTAATCCAGATTAGAGACCATTTCTGTGCCTTTGAAATCAGCCAAACCCCCATGTACACAAGGTTGCAAACCAGGAGAGACCTGCAGTGAGAAATGACAGAAACGGGCAAACTCTCCAGTTCACACAGGGCTGGGCTTTACACTTGATCAGCGCTGGGACACAAAGCATCTCTTTGCTTACTTTCTGAACAATTTCCACAATGCAAAAGTAATAGGAATTATAGGACATAAAAGCCATGAAACACCTAATGAAATGAGGGACGTGATCAATGGACACAATTTGATGTCAGGCTTTTACTTCTCCCAGTTTAAGCATGAGCTGCTTTGGTTTTGTTTTTTTTTCTTTTTTACAACGAGAGACAGCAAAACCCGGTTACAACTCTCCATTAAGGCCTGGCATCTCTACTCTGTGAGGGAAGAAAAACGACGCTGTTTTATAGAGCCAGCGTACTCAAACCGCTTATTAGTACCCTGAATACAACTGAAATATGGTCCTTGGAGTGGATGGAGCACAAACCATTAGACGTAGCACCAGCAGCAATGGCTGTGGTGGTGCTGGGCAGGTGCTCGGGGACACCAGTACCTCCTCACCCGTGTCCCCAAGAGGTACCAATCCTGCTCTCCATCCCCTGGCACCAGCACTGCATGACCCACCAGTAGAGAAGGACAAAACAAGGTTTTCACGGGGAATATGGCTGGGGATGCTCCCTGCCAGGGGCTGGACCGTCGCACCCCAGGGAACCGTGGGAAGGTGCTCATTGCCGGGTCTCAGAGGCACTGCTGGAGGGAAAAACAGGAAAAGATCAACCAGTCCCCCATCTGTGTTTTAACTTGTGTCACTGGTGAAGCTGCAGTGGGGGAAAGTTTTAAAGGAAAAGCTCCATGTACATGAGGAGTGAATGTTTACCTGCAAACTCCATTGTTCTGTCCTGGTAATAAACTGACTTTACAGACTGACTCCCAGTTTGTCTTTTCAACCTACATTTTCACCAGGTTACTCTTAAAATATATATCTGTATATACACATACATATGTATATAGGAGGGATCTTGCCCCACTTCACATTTACTCCAATGACTGATGCCAGGTTTTATTCCCTTTAATGTTTCAACAATCAGCCGAGGAGGTGCTCATGTGCACACATAAAATAAAAATGCCGGGCCAAAAAAAATATTATCCTACTTATCACGTCTACGATACCACTTTCCTTTATGCATTGCTTTATCCCCTCCAAAAAAAAATGCTTTAAACATATGACACCAATACCGAGTGGGTTTTGGTTTATTTCAAACTGCATTATCGATAATTACATGGTTTATATTCCAGCTTGATCTTTTCTGACCAAGGATGAATTTGTTATGAAAGAAAGCGGTAGCTATAACTTCCCACCGCACTGTGCTGGCAGAGCAGCTCACAAACCCACCCGCGTTTGGGTGGAATGTGTGCAGAATGACAACAGAACACCGCAAGTCACACCAGCACGACGGAAGGAGTAGCTGCAGTTAAAATGAATGATCCCTGGCTGTCGAAGATGCAGATTGACAGATAAAAACACGAGCCGGGGTGAAGCTGCAGTTATAATAAATGAAAATGAAAGGAATATGTCTTACCAAGGGGGGGATCAAATGGACAATATGCAAATTACATCCCATCCGCAGGCATATCAGTTACACCTTCCAAAACTTCATTTCACATGCTCCTTATGCCAAACCAAGCAACATTGTCGCCACCCTAAGAAAACTGAATGTTGAAAATATCGAAGGTTTCTGTACCTGCAGCCTTCCTGCTTGCTCCCATCAATGTGCGTTATTCTAACAACAGACATACCTCCAGCAGCTCTTCATGTCCTTAGACCATGGCAGCTCTAACACCACCGCTAAAAATACTACAAGATACAAGGAGTAATGGTTTTAAACTGAAGGAGGGGAGATTTAGGTGAGATCTGGGGAAGAAATTCTTGGCTGTGAGGGTGGTGAGAGCCTGGCCCAGGTTGCCCAGAGAAGCTGTGGCTGCCCCATCCCTGGAGGGGTTCAAGGCCAGGTTGGAGGGGGCTTGGAGCAACCTGGTCTGGTGGGAGGTGTCCCTGCCCAGGGCAGGGGGTGGCACTGGATGGGGTCCTTAAGGTCCCTTCCAACCCAACCCAATCTATGATTCTAAATTCTGGAAAAAAGTTCATTTGTCCAAATCTTTCAAAACACGTTAATTGCAGGTCATGAAGAATACCTTCCAAACCCAGCACATGGCATACTACGGGGGGAACAGCATGCAAGACAGACCCAGAAAAGCAACTTCATTGCTATCTCAGAGTCATGGCGATTAGGCTGAGGATCAAAAGGCAGTGACAGTGAATGACTCTGCAAATAAATCAGAGCACGCTGCAGAGAGGGAAGAGACAACCCACTCTCCATCTCCCCAGTGGCTCACACCAGAAATAACAGCCCAAAACCACAGCAAGAAAGATTGAGTTTGGCACTAGAAACCCAACTACACCACTTGGGGAGCCTGTAGGATTGCCATCTCTGGTGGTCTCCAGGTGGCAAAAGCTCTGGTTTGATTTTTTTCTTAAGTAGTGTAAAACCAAACGAGGTAACCCACCTGCAGTTTCTGAGCTCGTGCAACCCAGACCACAACCTGCTTTATAAATCCTTTTGCTGTCACATGAGATGCAGTTGCTGGAGAAGCAGATGCAGAAGGTGCTGATGCCAGAGCAGGGTCTCCATCTGCCCACCCCTGGTTCTCAGGTGATGCAGGGTCCTCTTCAGCGTGACTCGTTTACAGATCCCACAATGTCACCTGGCAATTAAAACTCAAAGAGAGAGGCAGTAACAGGGAGACAGCCAGGAAGACTTGTTATACATGACAAAAAATATTGTCCAAGAGAAATGAAAGATGTGTTTTGGCAGTGTAATAAAAACAGATGCACTGAGGCTGAGAAGGTGTATCACCTTTGCATTTTACTGCGTCCTTGAATATTAAACTCACTTTGATATTATACAGTTACTAGAAGATGTGACAATCAGGTAGGGGATTGTGTGTGTATATAATAAATTTTGAGTTTATTGGGGATAACTAAGCAGGGCGCAGATCTTTTCACAAACGCATATTGACAGTCAGGATCAGCCTGCCACAGCCTGAGCAATTCCAGTCCTGAGAAACCACATTGTGGTGGGAGGTGTCGCCACCAAGGGCAGGGGGGGTGGAACTAGATGGTCTTTAAGGTCCCTTCCAACCCAAACCATTCTGTAATTCTATGATTACTGGATTACCACTGATTGCCATAATGCCATAATGTCTCTGTGCTGACAGTTTATCAAAATAAAAATATATTAAACAGTAAAGATTAAACTACTTAAGGAGCAACATTGTTTCCCTGATATGCTCTGCCTTCAAAGCAAACATTTTATAACATCTCTAAATAGAAGCAAATTTTTAACGTTTGCTGCACTCTGAGCACAGTCAAAAGAGAGAAAATGAAGCACAAGCAAATAACTTACTTTTTGCCTTTTTCTCGAACAAAGATTTCTTTCCTCTGCCCCACCACATGCATCAAGAGCACATTTCCTTGTCAAGCGTCACACAAATCTACCTGCGACGCTCCTCGAACGCAAACTCTCCCTCTCGGTTCAAGCAAAGTAACTGCTGGGACGAGCTCTACCTTTGTTACATGGAGAACCACATGAATCCCTCTTTGTTATCACTGAGTCTTCTTATATAAATGAGGTTAATTAAAACACCATCTATAGTGAAGGAGCCCCAGCCCTTCCTAATGCACAGCATCAGCCCCAGTTGCACACAGGAAGTATTTAGCTTCTACAGGACCCAAGGTTTGGCTGATGGGAAAACGTTGGTACCATTAAGAGAGTTAATTGGATGATGAAGGGGTGGGGGGAGAGCACAAAACACTCGCTCTTCTCCTCCCCGCACGCATCCACCCAACACACACTCCCAGAAAAGGGAAAACGAGCCTTGAGTGACAAGGAACAGGAACTACAAGGTTTGGCAGCACAAAAGTGAGAATTGGTTTAGAGAGTTCCAGGCCCCATAAAACCTGGCAAAAAACCACAGACGGACAGTGACTGATGCAAGATGAATCAATAAAGATACTACATTCATCCTAAATGAGATTCATTAGGCTAAAAGGCATAATTCATGCCACGTAATTTATATTGCACAGGTAATTTAGATAATTACCTAAACAGCTAGGTAATTTATATTACACAGCAAACTTACTAAACTCCTGCCCTTATGGATTTACTATTGTTATCCTTTGTTAAATGACAGTGAACCTTCTCATAAAACCTGGTACAGAGTGTTTTATGTGCTTTATGAATTTCCACATGGAAAACAGCTCTTGGGCAGAAATCGTAAGCGATGCAGTGGAATTCTACCGGGTCTTATTATTTTCAGAATAGAATTTATGGGACTGGTGGTAGCAGATTAAAGCTGCTGTCTGCAAATATTTTCTGCATGGTACGCACCTTTCTGATTAGAGATCTCACTTCCTTTCTCCTAAGGTTAACTGCTCAGGAGTTTGGAGCCTGGTCAGGGGTAACCGGCCAGTGACAGGCACCTCCTCCCATCCCAAAACCGCACTTCTCCTGCAGGATGACTCATTCCACCAAGATGTGCTGCTTTAGATGGTTCATGCCTCTCACAGGACTCACGCTGACTGCCAACCCACGGACTGCTGCTGTCCCTCAGCCCTGAAATCCATCCCACATCACCAGGATCCCACCAGCAGAGCTGCAGGACTTCACGCACATCACTCACAGCGTCCAGCCAACACCCATCATGGCCAACATTCCGGGATCTTACTGCTGTAGTAAATACATAGCGCCGTTGCTGTGAAGGCGCAAAGGTGTCATAGGTCATAAAAATGCCATCACTTGGCTGACAAAATCAATACATGCAGTTTTGGCACCCCAGC
Organism: Numenius arquata; assembly: GCF_964106895.1. NCBI lineage: Eukaryota > Metazoa > Chordata > Aves > Charadriiformes > Scolopacidae > Numenius > Numenius arquata. Next base: position 16,582,069 of record NC_133590.1, read on the forward strand.
AAGATGCCCAAGGATGGCAAGGAGCGTGTGTGAGTGCCCAGAGCCCTCTGTCTTTCCCCATGCCATCCCCGGCTTAAGGGAAATAAGCCCAGGATCTTCAACCTCCATTGATGCTGAACATGGTTAAAAATTAGCACTGACAGAATGTTTATTAGCACCTACGGGTTTCACCAAAAGTGATATGTCACAACAACTTTCCCGTTAACACTTCTGATTGCTGCTGCAGCCAAAGTGTTTTGGTATCTATCAAACCTTCTCTGCCTGACAAAACAAAGCAAAAAATCCCTCCCAGGCCCTCCTAACGGGTTCAAAGGATTAGCGAAAGAGACAGGAAGAAGCTAAAGCCAAAATATAAATAGATTTTGCTCATTCTGAAGCAAGCCCTTCAAAGCCCCTCTTGCTGGGTTTTGGCCAGTGCCCATGATGTGCCGCCAGAAAGCCCCAGGGCGAGGGGCACCATTGGCCGCCTTTGTCCCCACTGTCACGTCTGGTCACCAAACCACATGGATCGGGGCCAGCCCAGACCTCGAGAGGCGCTTCCTTTGGCTTTGCAATTCAATTAAACTCTTCCCCTGAATTCAAACCCCAGGCAAGAAGGGAGTTGTGTCTGTGCCCAGATCAACGTGAAGGCATCTGTCTGAACCTGTGATGGCACTTAGGTGGCATTTGTGCGGTTGGAGACTGTAACTTTGCAGCCGACAAAAATTAAGTTAAAGAGAAATCTGTAACTTCTGACAAGTTGCCAGCTTGTGTGTATGATGAACGCTGAAGAATTGAGCCATAGTCCCTGACAGCTTCCAAATTAAACTTTGGGCTGTTTGGGAGGTTGTCAGTCAATAAATTCAAGTGTTTAAAAGGTCCAAGGCTGTTCCTTCTGCCTGCTAGATGGGATATGTGATCTGGAGTGCGTGAATCTGGAAGCAACAGCCCTCCCCTTTCGCTGTTTCTGGACCACATTTGCATGGCTACTAAGGGAGATTTTGTCTTTTAAAAAGAACTCAAAAAAAAAAAAAAAATTTCATTGAGCTGAAACAATTCTGTTTCCTCTTCACATCCATTGGCTAGAACTGTGCCTGAATTCACAGACAAGCTACTCACTTACAGGCATGTGAGCAATGCTACAAAGACTTTGAAACAGAACAAATTCAGAAATACCCGAGTAACCAGACTTACTGTGTCGTACAGCAGGGTTAGCTTAATGTCTATGAGGGAAAATCACACTAGCAATGATAAATGTTTTCATTTTTATTTTATTTTTTATTATTTTGAATTTTTTATTATTATTATATTTTTATTAGTGTTTCAATTTATCTAGAAAGATAAATGTTTTATTTTTAACCTAACAGCTGATCAAAAAAATATCTTCCTCCCCCAAATTTTACCCTGCATTTTATCCCAAACCGCCTTTGAATTCCACCAGGTTTCAATAGCTTTAAAAACACACCTGAGTTTTCCAAGCCCAAATCCCTGGAGACCTGAGCTCCTCCTAGGAAACACCCTGTTGTTAGAGGCACTGTGTCCCAGTGGGGCAGGTCCCGCTGCAGCTCTGCTGGTGGGGCACGGTCCCACATTCCCTGCACACTCCCCAGCTCCCATCCAGCCTCTCCAAAGCAGAAATTCGACTTTGTATCTGCCTTGAAGAAAATTTATTATGCTCTTGATGTCTTGCATTGGTGTTGCACACCGTGGTGCATATTGGAAACTAAGAGGAATTAAACATAGCATCAGATGAGGAAAAAACTAAATGCAGGTATGAAAATTATTTTACCAGACCCATCAGCTTCTTTCTGAGAGTTGGTGGCTCTGGGACACCCTGGCAACAAGGGGGATGGTTTAATTAGCCAAAACACATCTTGAGCCTTTTGGGTGCTACTCGTGTGAAGGAGCTCATCCCAGCCCTCTGGGCACGCACAGGAAGCCTCCTTCCTCCTTGGGAATTGTCACGAAATTCAGCATGTTTCTGGGGTAGAGCTTCAGTCTCAACAAATAACACTCTGGACCAAAAAAACCAAACCCAAGCAACAGCATGTTTTGCACAGAACCATTTCTGGACAGCTCTATGAAATACCTCAGGTAGGAGCACAGGGTGGATGATAGAGACATGCAAGGCAGCTCCTCGGCTGGCACAGCTCCATGCTCATCTGCCTCCTGAATATTTATGGGCAAGAGACGGCATCCTAAAACTAAAACCATCTCAGCAGATGTCAAACTCAAACAGGGAACTTGGCTTCGGCAGTCAGTAGGTGTGAATAGCCCCCAAATTAATTCTGTGTCCCGAGTGATCTTTGAAAACGAGATGTACACTCCTAAATCACCAGCGACTTAATCTGAAAGGGATGGAGACACCGAAGTTGAGATTTAGACAGAACTTCAGCACGTCAGAAAACTACTGCCCAGATGTCTCTGGGGATTTAATTCTTAAGTACTTTCAAAAATGTTATTTTTCATTACCATACAATTTAAAAGCGTGGAATTACTTTTTAATTCTCCAGTGCACTTGTATTTCATGTACAGAGGTGGGTTTATATCACACCGTGACAGACCCAAACTCCCTCTGTCCTCCTTGTGAGCCAGCACAGACCACTGAGCCAAAGATGCTCTTAGAGATGACACACACTCACTCATGTGCAGCATTAGATTATCCCCAAAATGTGGTTATTTTGTACTATTTGGAGAACAGGGAGAATCTGCAAAACATCCTGTATTCAAACTCAGACTTCAGCCAATTGTAAATTCGTACATTTTGGATGAGAAAGACTTTCCACATTAAGAACTGGTCACCTCCTGGTTCTTTTCCCAGGGGTCTGGCTGGTGTAGCTTTGGCTGGATTACCTACGGCAATATTTTCCTGTAAATTTACAGAAAAACAGCTAATCTGCCTCATGGATGGAAATCCATGGCTGATATTTTTCATCATGGCTGAAAATCATAATCCTCTATCCTATTAGTATATACATATGATTTGGTGGATTTATTCAATCTAAAACCATGGTCCATTACATGGAAAGGGAGATCATCTTTCAGCATCGGTCTTTCATGACGTATAAACAATTCTTACTACAACAGATTAGTAAAGACGTTATATGAAACAGTCTTGAGACAAATGACACAGAAAAGTCTGAAAATTAGACTAATAAAAAAGTCTGAGCCATAACGAGTACATCTGGGGATTATGGGTGCCAATTTCATAGCTGTTTCCAAAAAATTATTTTATCAGCCACCGGTATCTGGGTATCTAAAGCTTATTCTCACACAAATTAAGACACTCTTGATTGGAAATGACCTGTGGTTACAGTGAATAAGGCAATTTAATAAAGAAACTTTAGCACAGCCTCAATAAGAGATGGAGTAATAAATCTGAGGGGTTTTTTTATCAGCACAAAATGGCAACAGAGTGCGATATGAAGGAAAAATCTATGTTCCCATACAAAATAATAAATGTCTGGCAAAGAGCTCTAACACGTTCTTGACAGTTCTGTGACATTACAGTTCCTCCCTTCCCAAAATAGCTCTAACTGTGTATACATTCATACCTCAGTTCCTCAACCCAGTTCTGGAACACTGTGACAGAATAATGATGGCATATTTTTCCAGAAGTTAGAGGAAAATTCAAGCTATGATAAAATGATGTCGTATTTGATATGGTTAACTGAAGTTTAAGAGATGGACCTAATTAATACTGAAGACAATGCTTTAGGAAATGTTAGAAAATATTAAAAAAATAGGTTTTTTTAAAAAATCAGAGATATTCAGAAATCTTCACAGCAAACTGACGTTTGGACATGTTATTTTACACAATGTATGTGTGAAACCTGTGGAATGTTATTTTGGAAAATGGTTTACCTGTTTTCTTGCCGTCTCTTGTACGTCAGATTCATTATTTCCTTGCTGTAAGGGTATGTCCAGAAACAGGGTGGAAAGAGCTCTTTTAACAACAGATCAAGAGACCTGGAGGGGAGGCAAAAAATATGTATTGGTTAATCACTACTTTCATTTTACGAAATTGTCGGATTTTCTCCTGATCTCTCGAGTCCCGGAGGTGAAGCCGAGCCCTGGGTGGCGGCTCTTGCTCTGTGGCCACGGGAGGCTGCCGGTGGCGGGGCAGGAACCTCCACACCTGGGCTCTCTCCAGCCTTTCCTGAGCACAGCTTGAGAGCTTTGTGCAGGACTCAGGCTGCCTCCCCCTCCTTTTGTACCAGGTTAAAGTGCCTTTAAAAGTCTTTAGTGAAAAGAGCACTGAATGTGCAGAGAAAAGCTTGGGAAGGAATTGCTGAAAATAGTGGCTGTCATCGCAGACAGAAAAAGGGCTCATGGTGGTGCCACGCCGCCTCCGCAGACACCAAGTCTGTGATTTAACAGATATGCAGTATTCCAAATAATAGGCAAAAATAATAACTGTTTTTCTTGCAAACAATGACTTTTTGTGTTGCAGTGTTTCTTTTTCCCTTCTATACCTCATTTTCTCAAGCTTCACCCTGGTGGGTGGCCCCATCTTATCACCCATGTCCTGACCCAAAGCCTGTTGAAATCCCTGGAAAATTCCCACAGACATCAGTGGATGAATTTTGAGGTGTACAAAGGCAGAGCTTACCTTTATATATACGGTATCATATCTTCCTGATTGTAATATATGTGTCAGATGTCTCTATACCACAGAAGATGGTCTTAATGAGCAGGGAAAAGAGCAAACACAAAGTCAATGAATGGCCCTAGAAGTTCTTTTTCATCTATAGATAAATAGCACTTTTTAGAGTCTTCACAAGACGAAGCAGTCACTTGAGTTTTTCAATACTTCAGCAATGGTGCCTTTTGCAAACAGAGCATGTCTTTCAGAAAGCAAAATTTCGTTCTCTTTCAAGAACCTGACATCTATAGAAGGCTTCTGGAGCACCACATCAAAAGAAATCCTAGAGAGCTGGGGATGAGATGTGAAAAAACACAGCTGAGTAGGAACAAAGTCATCAAGTAACAAGAAAAAAAGAAGGGAAAGCCTGGAAAAAGAAATAAGTTTATTAACATTTTATTCCAGGACCGGAGGCATGTAACATTTCATCCATTTCTTGTGATCCCAACTGGGTTTTTTCAGCTACCAAAATACGCATCAGGTAAATTGGGATACTTTTTTTTTCTTTTGCTGTGTTTAGACCTCCTTAAATCTTTGCAGCTGCACAATTTTTGCATAAAGGATTTTAGATAAACCTGTAGACAAGTCATGTTCTTTTTCAAATACTAAGACTCTATTTGAGGTACCTTTATTTCTTGCAGGGTGATAAAATTTGCTTCTAAGCTGGAGGGGAAACAGCCTTTCAAGGTCTGATTTTGAAACCATGACTTAGGCTTAGATGAAATTAGTGCTAATAAGAGAGTGAGTTGATAGCTGAAGAGTAGCAAAACCAGCTCTTGAAAAGTGGGGATGATCCTAATAACCTGTGGCCACTCTTCAGCCATCACTGGGTCTATACGTCTATACATCTCTCCTCTCCAGGTGGATGTATCTCCTATTCCACCAGAGCAAAGTGGTGGCTTTCTTTCCTCATCACTGCATTATTTCTCTGGTTTTACTAAATAAAGCCTTTTGATTTTGTATTCCAACACCAAAGCAAGCCTGTTGTGCACTGGGTTTTTATTTCTGAAGATGAAAATGAGACTGTGTACGGAGAAGGTTCATCCCTCTGAATTTCCAGATCCAGTTAGCATTCCTCTGCTCTGATCTGCGGCACCCTCCTGAGAAATATATTCATTATTATGCAAATCCTGTATATGGCAGTACAACTGTCAGGTGCGAGATGTTCTTAGCGAAGTATTAATGTACACAGACACAAGCCTGCACCCAGCCACGTGTTTCAGTATAAAGTTCAGATAAAGTATACTCAAAGGAAAAGTGCGTTTAAAATTATTAGCTTGTAATAAAGAAATAACTTTAAAAACATTTTATTAAATTAATTTTCAAGCTGTTTAGTGCAACTGCTCTTTTTAAGGCATGAGGCAAAGTCGTTTTGCTGCCCCAGGAACCAGAGCCCTCCTGCCCATCCTGCTGCCAGCACATGCTCTTGAGGGGGGAACTGAAGGGAACTGAGAAGGGCCTTTTCCTTTCTGGTTTTCCTCTGGATAACAAAAGAAGGACTGACTCTAAAACCTACCAAAGCCTATAGAAGACTTTCATTGATTTCAAAGGTTTGGGATGTTTTTAATCCTGTCAAATGCTGAGGAGACGGTTGGGGGAAAAAAATTTCCAGAACCCTGAGGAGTTCCCTGTCTCCATAAGGACTTGTACGGGATCACACTGAAGTACCAGCTGAAGGGGAAAACCAGCTGAACTGTGAAAGGTAACAGTCAGAATAGAAACATTCAGTTTTTAAGCCACATGAAGAGAATTTGGTTTGTTATAACTTAATCCCAGGATCAGAGGTGCCATGTTTCCCATGGGTTTGGTCCTGCAGGCTCTCCTGTGACCCATCCCTTGGGAAACGGGGTGAACACAGGGGTTTGCCCGCACAGGAACACCTTTGAGGTCATGATTTTTACTCATTGTGCTCTTCAAAGCCCCTCCCTTTACTCTGGTTTGCTGTTTCTGCTGGAGTCTCAATCTAGTAACATTTCTGGAAGAGACAAAGGTTGTTATTTAGCTGCTGAGATCACCTAGAGGTCTATTATTTCCCTGCAAGCACGCAGAGCACCTTATTCCCTAGGGAGCTGAAATCATCCTTAGTCTGCTCCAATGAACCTGCATCACCTTTAGACAAAGCCATCTGCAGACCCAGCATCGGGACTCTTCACATGAGCCACCAAACATCATGTATTTCAGTGTCACAGTGAACGGTGCCGTAAGAAATAAAGCTCTGACTCTTGTACCACATACTTCATTCCCTTCGCCAGCACTTCACCCCGACTGCCTGTCCTTGCTGCTGCTGCAGACAGTTGTGACTGTTTTATGTAAAAAGAAGACTCACCTTATGGCGTTACTCTGCCATGACTACCACCACTTCTCTTCTGTAGCAGGGAGTTTCTGTTTCTCCTCCAAAAGCGTCCTGGAAGGAATAATGTGTCAAATGTGGGAACGGTGGGTTGCAAATGTGATATAAGGAGAATGAATTTGTTAATTTGTGTCAGCTGAAGAATGTAACACTACCCTAATAATGTCTGGCGTAATGCAAATTGCATACAGAGCTGTATAGTGGTGGGAATGGCATGTGAAAGCCAGCTTTCCCGTGAAACAGCTGTATTTCACCACACAGCGTGGGAACAGGGTTCACTGCTCACACCAGCACAGATGTCCTGCCATCAACTGAGTGCCTGGCGCACTCCTCCTCTGAGTTCGTCTTCTAAAGCAAAAATACACGTAGTTTCCATCCTGGGAAACGAAATGGTGCCAAGATCCACTCGTGTTTCCGGCCAGGCCACTACCAGAACATTGTTCCTCTGCTGCCAACCCTGTCTGCTCCTGCTGCCCGACATCTCCCAGGCTTTGGACACCACAGGTTATTGTGCCTCCACCCGAAATCCTCTGCTCAGAGCAGGTCATGGGATAAACTCCAAGGCGAGGGACCAAAGAACTGACCCAAGTGCTGAGCATCTCTCATCGATGCCTCCTGCACTGGTGGAGCAGAGTCCTCCCCCTGGTCACGCACCCCAGTGGCACAGGAAGGCTGTGAGGCAGGGATGGAGTCGGCTGCAATATGCTGATCTCAGTCTATGGAGGCTGAGGTTCAGGCGGTTCCTAGCTTATTTCCCTAACCAAGGCACAAAAATAAGCAAGCTCTTAGCAAGAAAAGAGGAGTAGCTCTACCCTTCAAGTTCTACCCTTCAAGCTCTGCCTTCCAAGGAGCTCCACAGATGAGTGCTTGTGTGCCCAGGTGATGTTTCCCACCAAACTTGTATCTGTGTTCTTCCTCTCTGCCTTTTTTTTCAGTAAGAGTTCTATATTCAAGCCATTTGAAAGTTTTGAATGAGCTTCAGAGAACATTGGAAGCTTTTATCTCTGTGCACTTCATTATTTACCTATATTAAACAAAACATGAGCAGACCATTTAGAAACAGTAACAAAGTTCTGTTGGGAAAGGTTTAATGTTATGGACATCTCCTTTAAAGATGACCGTGGCTGTTTTCCTGCTGTTCCTTATTCTGCAGGCTGTTACACCAGAATGCTCACCATACTGAACCTGCTGCAGTCGTGTGTGGGAAATGGCCCTTACAGAAGGTGATTGCAGCACACCTGCATTTTTACCTGCCCACGGAGACTCTGTAAAACAGATTGCCGAAATGTCCTGGTCATCTTGTGTCCATTGCAGGCAGTAACAGTCTGTTTTCTGCAGGCTTTGGGCTCACATCCTCTTGCTGTGGCTCTCTTGGGGCGAGGACGGGCCAGCGTCAAGGCTTATAGGGCTCAGCCTTGGAGCATCCCCCAGGGGCAGGATGCCGGCAGTGACCTTCTCATAAGAAAAAAACACAAGGCTGCTCATCTTCTGTGAGGACGTGTCCATCAGCATTTGGAGAGAATTTGGAGACCCTCAAATTCACAACACAGTGCACTGTAAAACTGATTAATTGCTACTGATGTAGTTTGTACTAAGTCTAATTTCAAAGGCAGCATATAAAAAGTCAGTATCTTTTTTTTAACAGTATACTTTAGAAAGCCATCAGGACTGAGCCCTGACACATGATAAATCAGAGCTGTATAGGGCTTGTGTGGGAAAGAAATGGAGTAATGGGAGGAACTCCCACAAAGAGATATGAATGATGTTAATTGGAAGTCAAACAGCGCTATTCCAGGCTCATAGCAAATAACATACACCTTGGTCTAGCCTCTGATTTTTAAGGTAATCAAAAAAACTGTGTATGAGATCTGTGGACAACTCACTGTTGAGGTTGCAAGGGATGTGATATCACTGTCTGCATCTTAACTGAGTGCCCGAGCATGGCACCATCATCTTAATGCTACCAAAATGGCTTGTCCCATCCAAAGTGCTGTACAGAAATAGCCTTACACAAAGGCAGTAGAAAAAAACCCCACTATTTCATGTCTTTTCAGCAGATTCTGAGATAACACGGCTGCTGGAGCACTGCATCCACGAGTGGCCTCCTCGGCAGTGGCAGCACTCTGCGGGAGCAGTCTCCGATAGTATTGAGTTAATCCAGGAAAACTGATGAGTCAGTGAATCCTGTAACTGCATCTCCTTACGGCTGTAAATCCCTGACTGGTAGCACAGTGAAATTTCCTCGGCTCCCAGGTTATTTCAGAGCCAGCACTGATTGCTGCCTGGATGGCACATTCGCTGATGCAGTGATTGCTAATTACCCTCTTTTATTTGGGAGATTAACCAGAAATTGTGGCACTGATTACGCAGGAAAACAGAGATGATGGAGGAGCACTGCCCAGGAGGGACGTGGTGTCATTCCCTGCATGTGCCATCAAACTCCACCCCATGAGCATTTTCTGCCAGGATGTGCTCTCCAGGAAGAGCTGGACTGATAGAGATGCTGGGGGCCTGATTCCAGGTGCCAACGCTGTCTAGAAAAAGTAGAATCGTAGAATGGTCAAGGTTGGAAGGGACCTTTCAGATCATCGAGTCCAACCATCAACCCAACACTTACAAAAACCACCACTGACCCATGTCCCTCAGTATCACGTCTGCCCAGCTTTTAAATACCTCCAGGGATGGTGACTCCACCACTGCCCTGGGCAGCCTCTTCCACACAAGAGAAAAGAGGGTAAAAACTCGCCGTGTGTCCAGAAAGCACCTCCTGCTACGTCCATCCATGCCCGAGCACTCATCTGCTCAGAGCAAACGAAACCCTCAGCCAGGACTGAGCAAAACTGGGCTAATTTACAATTTCTGTCCAGCAGGAGACCTGCTATTTCCCCCGCCGGTACAAATGTGATGAGTAGCAAATATCCTTCCCACCCGCCTCTCCACACGCACCGCACCATGGGAAGTACCTCTAATATATTCAGTTATTAAGGCACAATTTAGCAGGGGGTTTTGCTTTCTCAGGCTAACAAAACAGTATCAGAGAGCTTTTTTATGATGAATATAAACATGAATTGAAAGTGCTCTTGTAAAGTTTGAATCGAGTTCTCCTGAATAAAAGGGAAAAGGCAAATTGTCCCCAGTTGCTTAGTAACCAGCCAGAGCTCATTTCTCTTCAAGGGAAACCAATTAGGCCTTTTAACCTATTTTAATTGGGGGGGGATGATCTATAAAAATGAAATTTCCTGGCTGTCTTTCTGGTCTTGAGGGTACCCTTTTCCAGGGGAACCCGTACAGTTAATTTCAGGCATGTGCTCCAAAGAAGGTGTTCCCAGACTCCTCTCAAGTTGACTTCTCCAAAGTCCATCCACCTTCAGGACATGAGACCACTCCTGAAATACTGCTCCATAAAATATTGCAATACTACAGGCAACCGCTCTACATAAAAAACAACTATTATCAGGTACATACACATCAGGAATCAATTAGATCTTTGCAAACAGTCTCTGAAATACCTGGGAGCTAGAGCTATCGATATGGCAAGATCGACAACCACATATTTGAGGTTTTGGAGATGTTCCTTTCAGTTTGTGGGTGTGGGTGTGTTTCTACTTGTCTGCCAGGTCCCGATTTCCTGAAAACTGAGAAAGATCAGTGTACGTTTGTGGGTTAAATTTCTGAACTAAACTTTTTAGGTCAGGCTTGTGGTATCTAAGTTGATATTAGATGATTTATTAGGTCCTGTCCTGCTCTAGCTCAATATAGTGACAAATTTGCAATTCATCTTAATTCTCCCAAAAGTAACTACGCACAATGGTAACAGGAGACACTGCTTTAACTGAGTCCTAATAGATAAGAATATTTACCAGGCTGCCAGGAGCCAGCTCCGAACCCTGTGAGGTTTTCCTGCCGTCTCAATCAAATTCAACTGATCTGAGCTTGAGCACTTTATTTATATAGAACATTTACGGGTTTTGATTTCTATTTATTTTCTTGGACAACGGTGGCTAGCAATCGGATAACCGGTTCTCAGGGCATTTTCTGTGTGCTGATGGTACCTGCGGCCATGAGGAGCTCCCAGCTCCAGGGACCGACCGCCTCGTTATCGACAGCCCTCAGCAGGGAGAACACTGGAAAAGCAAATTCTTTGGTACCAGATTGCCATAGTTGGAGCTCTCAGACGTTTTTCCACACAACACTGAACTACCTTAAAACAGACTGGAGGAGTTCACCGGGAAAGGATTTCTGCTTATAAATCCCTAGAATTTGTGTCATTAAACATATTGCTATTAATACATGTTTTGAAGTTACATTCCAAAGTATATTATTTTGTGCTCTGCTTGCTGGTCCTGCAGCAAAAGATAAGAGAGCAGGTCTCTGCTGCCCACCCTGACCATGACATTAATCACCCACGTTGGCATACACACACACATACACCCCCCGTTAACCCCTTCCCTGCCCAGGCAGCACCAACAACCACACACAGAAAGGAAACGACGACGGATGTAATTAATCATGTCCATGAGCAGACTAATACCTGCCGCTCCCTTTGTTAAAAAGCCACGGACTTGTGATGATTAGTAGCTCTTATTATTCATCCCATTGTCACAGATCTGATCAGTATTGCTGAACAGCAGCTGCAATATGAATATTTATGATTAACAATTCTGAAAAACTCTTATTTTGGCTGTGCTTTAAAATCAGCTTCAAGATGACAACAAGCTATAGCGTAGCCAGCTAAAACCCATGTGTAACGCAGGAATTCTTTCAAATCACATCTTTAATGAACACTGGCCATGATTTTGAACTGAAATCCTCATCTTGGAAGCTTTTTAAAAGACACAGAAGATGCCCAGGAAGAATAGATGCTGCATGTGGGCAAGAGGAAGAAGCTGGAGAAAAACCCTCCCCCACGAGCTGCTATAAACATCTCCAGACTTCTACCGCAGGGACTACTTACCCTCTAGCAGAAGTTAAATTAATAGTGAGGGTCAAAACCCACTGATCATTGTCATGGGATGTAGAAGAATATTTTTTGTGAATAAACCCTAAAATGAGAGAGAATAGCTTCCTTACAGACAACTGAAAACATAACTATAAAATGCATTATCCAGAAATCACGAACACAACACAAGAACAGGGCATTCTGATCTTTCTCTGTAAAGCACTACCCTTGGTAACTGTAAGGACCCACTCTTACCTTAAATACCTATTAATGGACCTAGGCAAGAATTTTTCTAAATCACTTTTAATCTGGTCCCCCTCCTCTGCCATGTAGAGAGTCCATTTTCACATTCACCTCTAAATACTTACATTCTCTATACTGCTATTTTAAATCAGTTTCACTCATCTGAATTTCATGCTATGCTCCGAACACATCCTGTAACATTTATCTTTCAGTTCCTGCTCTGTACTGATGCTCTTTTTATTTATTCTATCTGATACTCTCAAATAAAGCAGTGGATCTTCAAAAGAAATCTTCAATCAAAGTGCAGTTCAAACTAAATCATGGTTCTGGCCAGGTTAAACATGTGACTCACCGTCCCTAATGGAAAGATGATGCTGGAATACTTCACTATTGGCGTCTAAAGGAAATTCTAGCAACTGGTAGTTTTCTATTTCATTTCTATTCCCTCTCATCTTCTCAGACTAAAATGTAACATTCTTCTTTTTGATAGAGCATACTCTGATGTTGCCGGAAACTTTGAGTTCAGTTAATTCTGAAAGATTTAATGTTTATTTTTCCTGTTATTATCAGTGGATGGGAGATACCTACTTCTTGAGCTCTGAAATAATTAGGTGCTAATTCTGTTCCAGGAAAGCAACAAGTATGGGACATTTTGGGGGCGTGAAAGGAAAGGGAAAACAGTCCTCCTAGCTTCAAAAGGTGATGAGAGAGGGCAACATGGCCATCTCTAGCATGTCTTTCTCATAAGCTGCGGGTTAGTAGAGACTGACATTTGGGGGAATTTTAGGAATATCAGTAGCCACAGCCAGGGTTCATTGCCACACATTAAATTACACATTGTAATAAGGAAAACCTCCAGGAACCTACCATCAATCGTGATGCAGGAAAAAATCAAAGCTCCCAGCTTTCTTCATCCTGAATGTTGTTCTGAGCTGGAAAATTGCTCCAAGACAAGTGGAGATGGGAAAAAAATGCCCCATCCAGATTTTTCCAGCAGAGGATGTTAAAAAATGGATGTAGCAGTCGGGTAGGAGGTGGTGCTAAAAGAATCACCAGGTGATGGGCACTACTTGAGAGGAGAAAGCTGGTGAGAGGAAGGTTGTTGAAAGGATCATCTCCATAGGATGTTCCTACCCACATTTTTTCCTTCTGGCTTCAGCATGGATAACACTGTATCTGCCACGGCCACCTGTGCGATGTGAGTTACCGTTACTCCGCTATCTCAGGAGGTGCTGATAAGATAATCCTGTTACATTTCTGAATTGCTAAAATATGAGTTTTCTAGTCAAACGGTCATGAGTTTTCTAGTCAAAATAACGGCCGATAACAAGAAAATTGGAATAAGCCAATATATCTGGGTTTGCTACATAGACCTTTACTGAACTCTCCATATTTCTACCTTCTAAACGTGATGAATTTATTTCCTGAGTTTTTAGGGCATTGAGAATTTTTATTGATTTTTTATTTTGAGTAATTTATACGGTATAGCGACAGCCTAATAGAAATATGCGTAAGTGGAGTAATATCAACCATTCCTCCCTTGACGTTCAAAAAGAGTCCAAAGACCTCATGAGCGCAGATTTTTAAAGGATCAGGTCTGAAGGCAGTCAATTTATGGGGACGTCACCATGGCTTGGTCTCCACATGCCAGGAACGTCAGTGGGCACGCACAGACCATTCCCAGGGAGACCAGCCCCACAGGGCTTGGGTTGGTCTCTGGTACATACTGAGTCAGAGCCTCACTAATCAGTTAAGAAGGAACAGATCTTTTCATCTGTTTTTCCTGAAGGTCTCCTTTGAAGTGCTGATCCAGCCAGGGTCTGACCTCCCTAAGTTATGCAAGTACAAATTTGCTTCCTTCACTTCAATGAAGTCAATTCACTCTTCCGCTGTTTATCAGATTTAATAAGACTTTTTAACTTAGCGGAGTCATTCAACCTGAATAAAAACTCTTCAAAGCGCTGATGCCAATTACCATTCCCTCCTCACTGCAATTATCACGTTTGGGGGGGGTTCAGGTCATACATCCACCTCTGCACGTACAGCTCTTGTGGAGCTGTTGCTCCTCTGTGCATCCAATGTTGTCCATTGAAAAGGCAGGACAACTGCTTCCAAATGAGAAAGTGATGAGAGATTTTTATAAGACAGAGAAACCTGTGCTGGTTTAAGTCAGAAAAGGTTTTGTGTTCATTGCTGTTTCAATGAAAGCTTGGACATTGACCGAAAATACCGTAGAGCTACAGTTGTGCCTTCCGCAGCATCTTGATGCAGAAGCAGAGCATGGTCCCTCCTGCAGCATCTGGGTGCAGAGGAAGGGCATCGTCCCTCCTGCTCTGCCCAGGGGTGAGCCTGACCCTGGACAGACAAGAGGTGCTCACACTGATGCCCTACAACTCTTCTGTCCCACCGAAAATTGTTTGTGAGGTATTTAATTCATAATTCAGATTGTTTGCAGAGATGCTGTAAGGCTTAAGGAAAGCCAACAGCGTAAATGTACATCCAGCTGTGTGTTTCACTTTGCATCTCAGCACAGCTCTTCACCCTTCTTGTATAAACTCCAACTTCCATCAGCGGGTTTTATTCCTTTGAGGACCTTGGTGGAGCTACTGCCGTGCACAAACACCTGTGAGCCTGAGGCCTCAGCCTGAAATCTCTTTAGTGCAGTTTGGAAGTTCAAGACACTAAGATACTTAGATTAAAAGATGTTAATATTTTAAGTACTCACATTAAAACAGGAGACCTTTGCACTTGTCTGATTTTAAAACTTAATTTCAATAGCTATTTTGCCTATAGTTTTTCCCAAAGTATAGACCCCCTGAAAATTACCTAACAAAATTTCCATAAGCCTTTCTTCTGCGTCCTTTTTATTGCTGTTTTTGCTGTTATAGATGGTGTTGCTTTTAACATCTTTCATTGATGATTTGGCAAAAACATAAAATGGAAGATATAGGCTAATAACAGATCTGAAGAATGAAGGAGAAAGGTTCAGGTAATGTTTAGAATTTGGTTGAAAGTCTGAAATTGGTTATTCAGAGGACAGACCCATTGCTCTAAAGGCAAGCTGAAAACACACACAACACGTACCCTGTCACTTCATGGTTAGAGGACTTGAAGAATGTGATGTTGCCATATCAAAAAGGGTAAAAATATTGCTTTTTCCTGTTTTTAACAGAGCTTGTCTCCTTTCCACTTGTTTCATGTTGTTCTGCTCACAAGCATCCTCTGCAAAGAGTGCTCGCATGTTATGTTGAGAGAAAAGCCTCCTTAAAATAACATGTTTTTATGGTTGATTATTGCAATACCTGAAAACACACTCTACCATGTGCATCTGCACAAGAATCATAAAAAAGAGAGAGATAATTGGGACGATGTAAAAGAAGAATTGGAAGCATTTTAGAAAAATGACTTATGAAGAGCTAGTAAAGCATCCCTGTACTTTACAGGTGAAAAACCAAAATATTTTATCTAGACTTTTGTCAACCTGAGGAAAAGTCATTTTGTAGATAACACATGTGAGGGAAAAATATGAAAATTGAAAGCACATTTCAGAGGGTAGTAGTCACTGGTTAGTTTAAAAGAAGGGCATCAGACAATTTTAAAAAAAATAATAATAAAAATAAGGAGATAATTGTCTCTGGTTTGTATCCAGCATAACTCTGCAGGCATTGATGGAGTTACAAGAACAGAAAAAGGGTGAAATCGTATTTCATACCTCTATTTGTGGTAGCGCTGACATCTGAGATGTTGAATCATAGAATCCCAGCATGGTTTGGGTTGGAAGGGACCTTAAGGACCCCATCCAGCGACACCCCCTGCCCTGGGCAGGGACACCTCCCACCAGACCAGGTTGCTCCAAGCCCCCTCCAACCTGGCCTTGAACCCCTCCAGGGATGGGGCAGCCACAGCTTCTCTGGGCAACCTGGGCCAGGTTCTCACCACCCTCACAGCAAAGAATTTCTTCCCCAGATCTCATCTCAATCTCAAGAAACACCAGAACTTTGAGGAAGGGGATTCCAATGCCTGAGCAAGATCCAGAGCTTGCTCCCAGTTCTGCTGAGGACTGTGGTCTTTGGCAGAGCGGGTCCCCAGCACGTCCCACCTCTGAGGGCACCACAACCAGACTTGGGAACAGGCGACATTCCAGCCTGGGAAGCAACTTCATTTCAACAATCGTGGGGAAAAGAGCAAAAGGGTTTGCAAATACTACTGAAGTGGGTGACCGTATTTACTTCCAAGCATATTCCAAACCCATGTTCAGCTTTAGTCATGCATCTTGAAAAACGGCTGACAACACTGGCAGCTAAAAACCATACAAAAGTGTAACAGCAGCTTACACAGAATTAGGACAAATTCTCCACATGTTTGAAAGCATGCTGCTATCCTCTTTTGAGGTATTTTTCTATAGCATGTAGCTTGCTTCCTTGCAAGGCTGTCAGCAAGATTACTATGTAATTTTCTTTATTTATTTTTAAGGCATATAAACTGCTCAACTTAGAAACCTGCCTTGAGACCGATGCACATCGCAGACACACCTCACATACGCGCCTCTACCCCTCTTAAATTATCAGAACTGTTCTCATCATTAGGAATGCAGGGCTTCAGTTATTTCAATTACCAAACAACCACTCCATTATCTATGTCGAGCACCCATTTCCGAAGCTTTCAGCAGCAGAGGGCTTTTACAGGTGGTGGGCAAGGGACAGATGTCTGGTGCGTTGACGATGATGATGATGAGGGAAGTTTATTCACCTCCAGCTGTTTACACCCTATTTTTCAGCCCAGGACA